>NC_142775.1:38100352-38435352 GCF_988280905.1 Pimephales promelas | reverse complement strand
AAAAATAATTCTTATTATGGAGATATACTCTCTGAAAAAATGAACTAAAGCTGTCACTGGGGCTGTACCTTTTCAAAAGGTAAACTTTTGTACATTTTAGGTGCTAATATGTACATTTCAGGTGTTCATATGTACATTTTTAGGTGCTAATATACATTTCAGGTGTTAATATGTACATTTTGGGTGTTAATATGAACATTTCAGGTGTTCATATGTACATTTTTAGGTGCTAATATACATTTCAGGTGTTAATATGTACATTTTGGGTGTTAATATGTACATTTCAGGTGTTCATATGTACATTTTAGGTGCTAATATACATTTCAGGTGCTAATATTTACATTTCAGGTGTTCATATGTACATTTTTAGGTGCTAATATACATTTCAGGTGTTAATTTGTACATTTTAGGTGCTAATATGTACATTTCGGGTGCTAATATGTACATTTCAGGTGTTCATATGTACTTTTTAGGTGCTAATATACATTTCAGGTGTTAATATGTACATTTCAGGTGCTAATATGTACATTTTGGGTGTTAATATGTACATTTCAGGTGCTAATGTGTACATTTTAGGTGCTAATATATACATTTTGGGTGCTAATATGTACATTTCAGGTGTTTATATGTACATTTTAGGTGCTAATATACATTTCAGGTGCTAATATGTACATTTCAGGTGTTCATATGTAAATTTTTAGGTGCTAATATACATTTCAGGTGCTAATATGTACATTTTGGGTGTTAATATGTACATTTCAGGTGTTCATATGTACATTTTTAGGTGCTAATATACATTTCAGGTGTTAATATGTACCAGTAAGGTACCAATATGCAGCCTTTAGGTACAAAAGTGTATCTTTTGAAAAGGTACAGCCCAAGTGACAGCTTTTGTACCTTTTTTCTGAGAATTACGAACTGAAGGTAATGTTTTCAGACACTTAACTGCGTGTTATTACAATTAAATGCCATTACTGGTGTGCATCTTGAGACAAAACAATGACACTGACATATTTTAAGATGTCAGTGAAAGTTACTTTCAGTTAAAACAGCTCAAACATGCACAATACTCTGGACTTAATACTTAAGCCTTTATCTCTGAAACCGTTGGTATAAGTTCACATTCTATACAATTAAGCACCCAACACAAGGTTATGCACAGAAAATATCTATGTCGAACTGAATTTTTAAAATTATTTTACAATGTTGCCTAGAGTGGACTTATAGGGCCCTATCTTGCACCCGGCGCAAATGACTTTGTACATCGACACATGTATCATTCCTATTTTGCACCCGTGCAAAGCAGACTTTTCCCTCCACAGACGCACGTCTGTAAACTAGGGAATGAACTTGCGCTCCCTGGGCGGATCGGCGTAAAAAGGAGGCATGTTTCGCCGCAAACAATCCCTGGTGCTATTTTGCAGTTCCAGAAAAGTTGCGCATACATTCAGATGCTATTTTAAGCGTGCATGCTTGGCCATAATACAGAGTGTGAACAACACACACACTGTAGATGATTCTCTCATTCACACAGATGCATTTTACTTTTTGCAAATAATACATTATTATAAGGAAAAATATTAAAACACGAGGGAAATCATTGTTGTGTCCATGACGATGGGAAAAATAGGCATAAAGCTTACACATTTACGCAAATTACTAGATGCATTTTTAACCGAAGCTAATTTGAGTGTGTTTGTCCCATCCCCAACGTCTCTTCTCTTTCTTTCACGGCCCTGACGAGAACATCGATCTCCTCGGCTGTGAACCGATTGAAGCGCGTCTGTAATGCGCCATTATAATAGTATTGCGCCATGAAACAAGCGCACCTTGTCGCTTCAGCACGCTCTTAAAGGGAATGTTGGATGGCGCTCTGATTGGTTTGTTTCCCGTTACGCCCAAACCACACCTATGAATAATGAAGCTACTTCAGACCAACCCCTTTTAGATTTGCGTCGAGCGCAAGAGTCATTTATCCTGCCGGTTAAATAGGAACAGCGCCTAAAAAGTTACTTGAGTGTGTTTCAGATTGTTAAAATAGGTCCCATAATGTTGGTATGGTTTTTACATCAAAAATTGTCCTAATTTAGAAATAAAAGGCTATTTTACCCCTCTGATTTGAAAGCGCTGTTTGAAGGGGCGTGTCTACTGTGAGAAACGCCCACTTCTGTGATTGGCTATTGGCTTTGCATATGAAATTAGTGTTACATGTGGAACTCTTTTTTAAAAACTTTTACTATGTTTTTGAAATATCAGCTGTTGAGATTGACTAAATCATGAAAAGTGTTGATTATAGCATTATATTTAGTTCTACTTGTTGTAGCCGATGACAGACATGTCTGTTGAGGAAATGAATGCAGGGATCTCGTCATTTCAACTCGAATGCCTTCATCATAACAAACAGTGCAAACACGATGTAAATATGAGATTGATTGTGCAGTGTAGACAGCATCATTGATTATAATGGAACTCAGTTGTGTGATTGACAGTTCCAGTCTTCTTTGATCGCTTTCTGTATATTATTTAATCACAATTAAAATGTGTACATTCTACTAAGAGAAACAATGTGAAGTTGATCGTTTAGTCACTGGCTTGATTTACTGATGCATAACCCGCAATAAACGATTTTGAGACAAATACATGAACCGTATCCGATTAGGCATTAGATTTAACCCGGTTAAGTCTATATCTATCCTTACCAAGCCTGCGTTGAAATTGAATTACGACTGATTTACCCAAAAAATCCACAGTGAAATGCACCGAACAAACAATTAATGCTCTACTGAGACATTCACAAAGTTGAAAATAAAGAACAACTTTTCTAGCAGTGATCCTGTATCTCTCTTCTCATCTCACTAACGCTGCAGTGGGCGGGGCTAAAGACGTGATGATGTAGAAGTGGGCGTTGATCTGATTCTGCAGAGGTGGTCTCTTTCCTCGCACTATAAGTCATTTTCGGAGAAAGCTGTTTTTGGACTAACAAGGAAATTTGAGTTCTGAAACTTTCAGGATGTTTTTGACCTCTTACATGTCAAAACATCAAAGACAATTTTTCTCAATTCATGACCCCTTTAACTTATTGCAGACGAGTAAAAAAACATTTCTATCCATCACATCCACCATCTAAATCCATGAATAAAAACGTTTTAAGTCGATTCTCACTATAAATAATGCATCTTTTTCCTCTTTTAAAACCCCAGGCCTGAGGATTGCGGGAATCTGGCTTTCCATCTTCACTTTTACCAGCCGGCAGAACAATGAAGTCCACACCTCTGTTTGAATCCATCCTGCAATTTCTGAAACAGTGGAGTCAGTGAACCCTGCTAGACCGCGTGATGGAACTGTGCGATACGTGCCTTTGGTGTGGAGCTCTCATTCGTGAGCATTGTTTATCTCTGTAAGGCCCAGTTGATTGCACGGCTCCCCGAGACTCGGCGGCCCCCGCTGCGCTCAGCGGTGTGAAGACGTCGAGGCCAGTTGAGTGGTGGTCAGTAGCTGTCAATCACAATGCCAGGGATCAGGTACTTTCCATCATTCTGAAGCCCTGCGTTAGATTGTAGGCTCTTCTCTCTCTCATCTGGTGTTTGAGACGATATGGTTGAACTGCTCCTAATGGATTTGGCTGAGGGCTTGATTTTTCACTAGACTTCCTCGTGTGTTTGGACTACAGTGTGTTTTGACTTTCCACGCTCATTTAAATATTTTGAATATTTAAAGCTCTGTTCTGAACTGTTGTGTGCTGCCTACATAGAACATATTTTTAGGAGTGCTAGGCTGTTTCATTACAAGATGGTACAGTAGATGATGTGAGAGGTATAATTGAATACTATATAATACTATATATATAACACGTCGACATGACGCAAATAATTTTTTTCAGCTTAAAGGGTATGTTTTATCTCACCTCAAGGGCATCCAAAATGTAGGTGTCTTTGTTTCCGCAGTATTTTCAATTTTGATATTTTTAGGTCAAACCGTTCTTGTCTGTCAGTCATATAATGGAGGTCTATGGTCACCACCTCAAAGAGCATGCACAGAGAAGTCCAGATTAAACATGATTTAATGACTCGTAAATGTAAGTACACATTGATGGCCTAAGACACGAAATGAGCGCTGGAAGTGATCTCTCGCACGCGCACTCGAACGTTACTCATTGTTTACACAGAGATTTCAGAAGTGTTACCCTTCACTGTGAAGATCTAAACATATTTATATATACAGGAAATTGCAATGGAAAACATTGATTTTTTTTTTCTCCCCCACAACCATGCGAGAGATCACTTCCGACGCTTTCCAGAGCTTGAGCAGACCGAAGCGCCCGCGCCCTCAGATCACTTGAATGAGGTAAAAATGATATAAATACTGTTCGTTTTCTCACACAAACCGCTCGTTTCGTGTCTTAGGCCGTCAATGTGTACTTACACTTACGAGTCATTAAATCATGTTTAATCTGGACTTCTCTGTGCATGCTCTTTGAGGTGGTGACCATAGACCTCCATTATATGAGTGACAGACAAGAACGGTTTGACCTAAAAATATCAAAATTGAATCTACTGCGGAAACAAAGACACCTACATCTTGGATGCCTTTGAGGTAAGATAAAACATACCAAAAATTAATTTCAAAGTGAACTATCCCTTTAACCCATTCAAAATATTTAATCCAATTAATCCAGCATTCTTTGCGTCACATTATATTTGATAATTATTTCATAGAGGCATCAGTAGCAGTATTGATATCGGTGATGCATTCTTTCATAAAAAGATGCCATTAACCAAATATTTAAAATATAGGCAACTGTCTTTGTTGTTGTAACATTCATTTGGAGCATACAGAATCTCTGTGCTGTGTATTTTATTAGAGTATCATGAGCACACTAAAGGCTATAGCTTTATTATTGATTCAAGTTTGTGTATCATGCAGAAGTGTTCCATATCCGTCAATTATTAGGATTCACGACTGCAGTAGACAGCAAGGCGGCTCACTAGGTTCAGCAATGCAGTGCAACTTTTGAGAGTCAAGCCGCTAAAAGGGGGCATTGTTTGTTTGATTGAGGATGACAGGTTGTTTTTCTCTGTGCGAGCGTTTGAGGTGTCCGTGCTGCTGTATGCAGTGTGTGAAGTAAGAAGTGAGGCAATCTATTCTTTGCCTGCTGTGGCCTCGCAACTGGACCCTTCGAGCTGGTGAAAACTCTCTCACACACACATCCTCACAAAACACGTTCCCAAACCAGCTACAAACTCATTGATTATTTTATCTATACGGCGCTGGAAGCCCACGAGCCACTGTTTTTGCTCTTGAAATGAAGTAAACAGAACGTCTGACAGTAACGTCGTCCTTTGTGTTTCATTTGCGCCGTGGCCTTTCCGACGCCCGTCACTGACCTCTTCCCTCATCTAATTTCCCCCATCACATTCAGATCAGACGGCCAGCGGTCAGCCTCATTAGGGCCAATGTTTTAAATCACCTCTCGCCGGCCCGCACCCTGTCTCTCCTGAATCATCAGCATTTAAATTTGGCTCTGGTGATTGCGGTTGCAGGTGGTAATACATTAAGGGACTGAGGCGGTTGGCGACGCTGGGCTGAAAGCACCTTTTCCTATTTGCGCTAAGTTCGCCTGTGCATTCTCAGGCATGTAGCCTCCTAATTAGGCTGCTAGTTTCGCCTGTTGTCATATTCAGCCGGGGCAATTTGGTCTGTGTTGTACAACTCGCTGCTTCTATATATCACAACAACAAATCTATAGGTATTAGACGGTGAACTGGTAAATTATGTCACGGACTGAGGGAATTTCAAGGAGAGACACTGCCTTAATGCCATGCCGCGGTTCATTTGAAGCTTTACGCGCTTCAGACCCAACGGGGACTACTTTAAACCTGCTCTTCAGACTAGAAAAACAGTTTAATGCAATACACTCAAAATGGGAAATGAGATATGTTCAAGTTACAGAATCAGAGGAAAACAAACCAAAAATGACTTTTTAAGGATTCAAGTCACTAAATTACCATATTGGTCAACGTGTAATCCACAATATATCAGACTTTTATCTGACTAATTTCTACCAAATGACGTGCAAAATGTAGTTATTTTAAGCAAAACAATTGTTTGTTTGGATGCAAAACCATTCACGTCATCAGCAAAAGATATGGGAAGTGTCTCCTCTCAAAATTGGATAATTTTACTGCGCTAATCTTCATTTTTCATAAATGGAAAGCTATTGCATGACTTCAAGAAGCAAAATGACAAAAAGCACAATAGATGTTAAAGGGTTAGTTCACCCCAAAATGAAAATTCTGTCAGTATTTACTCACCCTCATGTTGTTCCAACCCCGTAAGACCTTCGTTCATCTTCGGAACACAAATTAAGATATTTAAGATATTAAGATCGCTCCTGCATACAGTCCATAGGCTTCTTGAGGGACTGGCTCTTGCTGTCCTCGAAAAGTCATTAAAGACATCGTTAAAATAGTCCAAGTGACTAGGGGCTCAATCTTAAGTTTATCAAACGACGAGAACACTTTTGTGCGCAAAAAAACAACAAAAATAACGACTTTATTTCAACTATTCTCTTCCTTCTCCATGGGCCTGTAGTCAGTTAACGTAGTGTGATTGCGTAGAGCTATGTCACACGTAGGCTCACTATTGGCCGACGCTGGTCATGTGTGTGTGATGCGTGTGACGTACAATAACAGAAGCTTACGCTATTAAACTAGTAACCTGACTCGCGCAGAGGGAGAAATAAACGAATAGTTGAAATAAAGTCGTTATTTTTGTTGTTTTTTTGCACACAAAAGTGTTCTCGTCGTTTGATAAACTTTAGATTGAGCCCCTGTAGTCACTTGGACTATTTTAACGATGTCTTTAATGACTTTTCGGGGACAGCAAGAGCCAGTCCCTCAAGAAGCCTATGGACTGTATGCAGGAGCGATCTTAATATCTTAAATATCTTAATTTGTGTTCCGAAGATGAACGAAGGTCTTACGGGGTTAAAACAACATGAGGGTGAGTAAATACTGACAGAATTTTCATTTTTGGGTGAACTAACCCTTTAAGTAAAAGTTCACTATGGTATGAAGTCTTTTGAAGCCATAAAATGTTTTATATGAGGAGGATTACACCCTAATTTATGACATTATTCACTGAAAATCTTTCTTAATTCTCATTAACACATGCAAAACTTTGCAACAGAATTCAGCCACCTCAGATTTTTAAGCTAAAACATCTCAAAAAGGTGCGGTTTATTCTCTCGGAGTGCATTAACAATTAATTTGTTTAATTATTTTTCAAAATACGTGGAAGACTGAATTGATGCAGGACTTAATTTTTGTTATTTATATAAAAAAAAATAAAATGCCTCGCACACCTGAATCATTTGTGTGTGTGTCAGTGTTGTAGTACTCGAGACTCGGACTCGTCTCGGACTCGGTCTCGAGACCATATTTTAATGGTCTTGGTCTTGTCATGGACTCGTGTCCATTTGGACTCGGAATTGACTCGTACTCGAACATTTTTTTTTGGGACTCGGACTTATTCCCGAGTCCACTCGAGTTCAATTCAAAATATTTTTCATGATTATTAATGTATGTTAATAAAATGTTTCTTTAAATTGATTGACACGCCCAGTGATTGGTGATTTTCTAGTGACAAATGTAATAAAATTATCTTTAACGCCACCTACTATGTGGCCTTTTTACCCTAAATTGATCAAACTTTTAAACTCTAAGTAAATTTAGTGAAAAAAAAAAAAAAAAAGGATTTCTCTAAGTAAATAAAAGTAAATTAGGTAATCAACCCTCACTGGTCTCGGTCTCGACTCGGACTCGACCGTCTCTGGTCTCGGACTCGACTCTCTATGGACTCGGTCTTGACTTGGACTCGACTCTCTCTGGTCTCGATGTCGATGAGGTGGTCTCGACTACAACACTGGTGTGTGTGTGTGTGTGGGATGGATGAATAAACCCTTTCAAGCACCGAAATGACAAAATATAATATTACATAAAAGTAGTCCATACAACTCATAAAATATTTTATAGCTTAAAAAAAAAAAAACTGACCGTAATTTAGTAGTTCTGAAATTGCATTCACTGAAAAGGACATTTTTGCGCTTAACCAACCACTAAACATCAATGATGGTGAAAGCCATAAATGGATGTGTACAGAGGTTCGTTTTTCCACAGTTACTTTAGAAAACATGTCACATGTTTCCCCAAATTGACTCCGAGTGCGGATAAAAAGTCGCCTGACATCCAGCCGAGGGAAAATCCGCTTGAAATGACACCAATCAGTGTGTGTGAGTGTCAGAATCTGCAGTCTTAGAGGAAAGAGAGAGTCTTTGTCCAATCGAGCAGTATCTCGCCCGCCCTCCCGAGGCTCTCTGAGGTGGGGGAAGCGGATTACGGGTTTCCCCCAGCACTCGGCCTAAGGCCCATCCAGGCGCCAATCCCTCGGCTCACAGCCCGTGGAGCAACCCACCAGGCAGCCAGAGAGCAAAGAGACACTGGGGACTCATCTAATTGTCCATGCTCTCAGCAGCGCTCGAGCAGCTCAGCGCCAAACGCACACTCCCCCCCTCGTCTTCCCTCGCCGCTCCCAAGGCAGCGCCGGTCCTTCTTTTTCTTTTTCCCACTCTCCATCTCTCATTGGATGGAGAGATTAAAAACGAAGAGCTTTGGTTTGAGGTTCTTAGGGACCGAGGCCCCCAAGTCCACCTGGAGATTCAGGAGAGAAGTCCAGAAATACTTCAATCAATATGGCTGCCTGCCAGTGCCATAGCAGAATAAGAAGGTCAGAGCTCTCCACACTAGTGCTGCTGTGGCTCTGTGCGCTGCCCAAAGGACAAGCGCTCTCTCAAGCAGTTTGTATTCATATCTGAGTCTCAGCTTTAATAGAAAAGACACCTCCCCTGATAAATACACAGTCTAAGTTACAAACCAAGCTTACAAATAAACAAAGTAAGTCCTAAAGCAGTAGTCCACCCATCCATTTTTAATCTTCATGCATTTCCCCCGTATTTCGGAGACCAAAAAGGAAAAAAGTCCCAATCACACCCAATGATACTTACTGTAAAAAATATTTTTTTTTATCACAACATTATATAACACTATAACATATATTTGTTATCACAACATATTTTCTTTTGTCAAATCAACTTTATAATAATTTATTTAGTTGAGATAACTTATTATTTTGAGTTTCTGATGATTTGTATTAACTCACTTTTTCCAGTTCAATCAACTTAAAATCAAGGCAACCCAGGTTACTTACTTTTTTAAGTTAAACCAACAGTTTTTTTTTACAGTGTAGTAATCACATTTTTTCTTTTGTCAAGTCAACTTAAATAATTTATTTAGTTCAGATAACATATAATTTTGAGTTTCTGATGATTAAATCATTCTCCTTCATTGTATTAACTCACTTTTTCCAGTTCAATGAACTTTCAATTTTAAGGCAACCAGGTTACTTACTTTTTTAAGCTAAAACATCAATATTTTTTTTACAGTGTAGCGACATCGGACTATCTGTTTTGTATTCGACATCGGACTATCTGTTTTGTCTTCTGTCATCTGTATGCTATGGCATGATGGATTCTGATTGGCTGGGAATGTTTTTTTTTTAAAAATCACAAAAGTGATACCATGATATTGTTTCTATGTGCCGTTATTGTTGCAGTTGTGGTATGGATTCTCCTATTATTTTACATTTAGAATGATTTTTAAAATTATCATTATCATTATAGTTAATGTCTTTGGTGTTAACAGGCCTCCATATGACATATGCGTTACATTTCAAGTCTTGCAAAGCTCGTCTGTTCCTCATATTAAACATTTTATGGCTTCAAAAGCTTTTGCCACATCTGGTTATAATGACAAATGCCTGTTGACATGATATTTTTGATTTTGAACATAAATGCAAATGAAATTTCATTGCTATGGCAGAGGGCAAGATTATCTGTGAATAATGATTTAAACACAACAATTGCCTAAAGCTATTGTAAGAAACTGGACACTTTCAAGAAACAAAATGACAAAAAGCACAATAGATGTTAAATAAAAGTAGTCCACAATGCTTGTTCACTGTGGTATATTACTATTGAAGTGTTTTGAAGTGTTTTTATATGAGGAATACACCCTAAATTATGATATTATTCACTGAAAATCTTTCTTAATTCTCATTTGCATTCATTAACACTGCATTCATTATGAGCCCCCTCAGATTTTCAAGCTAAAGCAACCCAAAAAGGTGCAGTTTATCTAGCATTTTTAATTTGTTTCTTTAATCTACCAAATACATGGAAGACTGAATTGATGCAAGACTTAATATGTACATTTACATTCAATCATTTAGCGGATGCTTTTTTTCCAAAGCCACTTACAAATGTGGAGAGCAATCAAACCAACAATAGGGCAACAATATGCAAGTGCTGCGACTACACTCTTAGAAGAAAAGGTTCTATATAGAACCTTAAAAGGTTCTATCAGCGCTACATATTTGGAACCCCTAAAAGGTTCTGTACACTCTTAAAAAAGGGTTCCTCTGGGTTCTATATAGAACCCTGGGGTTCCATACTTGGCCAATAGAACCTTTTACCAAAAAAATGATTCTATATAGAACCATTTTGGAGTTCCATATGCGGGGGATGGAACCATTTCTGGTTCTAAATAGAACCATTTCTTCTAAGAGTGTAGTCCCATTTAGTCTAGCACAGTACACATGTAGCAAGGTTTTTTTTAATAGACATATAGAATAGAAATTGTCAGTATTAATGGGTCAATTGTGAAAAATATGCATCTTCAACCATTTCTTGAAAATTGCTAAAGCTCAGGTTAAGTTAGGCAGGTCATTCCACCAGCAGGGAACAGTCCAGGTAAATGTCAGTGAAAGTTATTTTGTGCCTCTTTGGGATGGCATCACAAGACACCATTCACTTGAAGAATGCAAGCTTCTGGAGGGCAAAGGTCTTAATAAATGAGTTTTGGTATAGGGGTGCAGAGCCAGTGGTTGCTCTTCTGTGCCTTAAATTTGATGTGCACGGCAACTGGCAGCCAGTGTAATTTTATGAGGAGAGGTATGACGTGTGCTCTCTTTGGTTCATTAAAGACTAGTCTTGCTCCAGCTTTCTGGATCAGTTGCTGAGGTCTGACAGTGCATGCTGGAGGAGAGAGTATTACAATAGTTCAGCCTGGATAGAACAAGGAGTTGTGTATCATGCTCCGATAGGAAGGGTCTGATCCTCCTAATGTTGTATAAGGCAAATCTGCAGGACCAGGCTGCTCTAGAAATGTGGTATGTGAAGTATAACTGATCAACAGTCACAACTCCAAGGTTCCTGGCTGTAGTTATGGTTAACAAACCTAGCTGAATGGAGAAGTTGTTATTGGCTGAGACCACAAGCAGATCTGGCTTTGCAAGGTGGTGGTCCTTCAATCACCAAGAAATGTCTGTCAGGCAGCTACCATCAGATAATCTGGCTGGAATGAGTTGTGTCATCAGCATAGCAGTGAAAAATTAGCATAGGAAAAACATATTTCTGAATGATAGATATTAGTGATGTCATGAAGATGAAGAAGAGAAGTGGTCCAAGCACTGAGCCCTGAGGCACCCCAGTTGGTAGATGTTGTGAATTCAGACATGATTATCTTAAGAAGCTTGATGGGATCCTGAGAATGAGGTGCAAACGTCACTGGTGTGAAATCTAGGCTACACTCTTTGAAGAAAAGGTTCTATATAGAACTACATATTTGGAACCCCTAAAAAGTTCTATACACTCTTAAAAAAAGGGTTCCTCTGGGTTCTATATAGAACCCTGGGATTCCGTACTTGGCCAATAGAACCTTTTACCAAAAAAAAATGGTTCTATATAGATCCATTTTGGAGTTCCATATATGAAGCGGGGGATGGAACCATTTCTGGTTCTAAATAGAACCATTTCTTAAGAGTGTAGGTGATACATGGATAAAGGTCTCAACAGCGATGTTTGTCATCAGCATAGCAGTGAAAAATCAGCATTAGAAAAACTATGTTTCTGAATGATTGATATTAGTGATGTCATGTAGACGGAAAAGAGAAGTGGTCCAAGCACTGAGCCCTGAGGCACCCCAGTTGGTAGATGTTGTGAGTTAGGCACCTCACCTTTCCCAGACACCTTGAAGGACCTATCTGAGAGTGCGGTTCTTGAGATCCCCTTCGTCATGAGGGTTGACAGGAGGATCTGGTGGTTATCTGCGTCAAAAGATAAGATCAAGCAAGATGAGTACTGGGAATTCGGAAGCTGCTCGTGCCTGTCTCAGAGCTATACGATAAAGTACACCACTAGTCTATCATGACGTATATCCAGACCTGGCAAAAACATGCCACGGATATCAATGGTGTAAAATGTCATTGTGTCCAAGTGTGCTTAAAAGTGCGTTTGTGTGCATTCTTCAAATGAAATGCATACAAATGTTTTTCACACAAACCTTTTTCATGGCTTCACAGGAGTTTGCTGGACTTCTGTCATGGTGCTTTATTTTTTGGATTAAACAATTGTGAACGTACATGTGTGTGCATATTTTACGTTTACGTTTACCTTTACATTTATTCATTAAGCTGACGCTTTTATCCAAATCGACTTACAATTGCAAAACTCTAAAAAATACTGGGTTGTTTTAACCCAATTTTGGCTCAAATATGAACAAACCCAGACATTGGGTTACATTTTTAAATTACATTTTTAACCCAATGTTTGAGTTTGTCCATATTTGTCCCAAAATTGGGTTAAAACAACCCAGTATTTTTTAGAGTGTATATATGAAGAGTTCAGATGCAAAAGCCTCTAAATGCCATTTGAAATTTTCTTCTTTAATGATGATTTTTATCAAACTTGTATATTTAAGTTCAGTAATTTCACTTAAATAACAATTAATAGGTAATTATCATTGTCATATAAGTGAAATTACTGAACTTAAATATACAAGCTTGATAAAAATGATCATTTTAGAAGAAAATTTCAAATGGCACCAGGCTTTTGCATCTGAACTCTTCATATATATGTCAGAGGTCGCACGCCTCTGGAGCAACTACACTCTTAGAAGAAAAGGTTCTATCAACGCTATGAATTTGGAACCCCTAAAAGGTTCTATACACTCTTAAAAAAGGGTTCCTCTGGGTTCTATATAGAACCCTGGGGTTCCTTACTTGGCCAATAGAACCTTTTACCAAAAAAAAAATGGTTCTATATAGAACCATTTTGGAGTTCCACATATGAAGCGGGGGATGGAACCATTTCTGGTTCTAAATAGAACCATTTCTTCTAAGAGTGTCTTGCACATTGGTGTCTCATAGTGGATTCGAACCCGGGTCTCTCACACCAAAGGCATGTGTCTTATCCACTGCGCCATCACCACCCCCGCTGGTAATGTTTTTTTTTATATACGTCATGTTGTGGCTTTTGAACAATAGGCAATGGCATTATGAAAAGTTCTGAACTTATGTGTTATCTTAAGAAGCTTGATGGGATCCTGAGAATGAGGTGCAAACGTCACCGGTGTGACATCTAGGCTAGGTGATACATGGATAAAGGTCTCAACAGCGATGTTTTCCCATATGAGACCGCCCTGATTAGGGTCTTTGATTGATCTCTATTGAAGCATAACCCGACAGACCAGGATCCTCTCGGTGAGGGATAAAATGAAGAGACATTTGTCCTGGACACATTACAAATACCACTATGTTTCCTGCTGACTGTCACGCGCACACTACCTGGACCACACGCTGCGGATTGTGTGCAATGATCTGAGACTCGAGTGTGTTGAATAGTCAGTACAGAGAAGGAGCAGCACATATTGTTTCCCGGCGATGCTGCTGGTCTCCTTCCTGATTTATTTATTGTATCAGAAATAATACCTGCCAATGAAGAGCTGGGAGGGTCAGGCCAGTGTGGCGTTTTCTCTGTGTGTTTGTTCACTGACGCAGGTTAATGTGGAGAACTGGAGAAACGCTTTTGTGCTTTTTTTTTTTGTTGTTGTATGAATGTGAATATCCGCGCGGTGCAATCGGCCAGAAGTGTATTAAACCCAGTGAGTGGAAAGAAAGCCACGAGCACGGCTGTTTTGCACTTTACGCTCCAACATCTTTAAGAACAAGCAGCAGTGCTTCAGGTGTGATGTGTGTGAGTTGCTAATGATGAAATAAAACAATAAAAGGCATTTGAGGATGTGCGTTAAAGTGCTTTTACTATGTGTACAAGCCCTTTTCAACTCAGAGCAAAATAGATATTCTTACAATTGCAAGTGTATATCAAATGTAGTATCTCTTAACTGAACTGTGTAACACTTTACTGAAGGGGTGTGCATAAGACTGACATGACACCTTCATAATCATGACATGTGTCATAGGGTTTATGCATGTTTGACAACTGTCATTAAGTGTCTTTCGCTCAATAATGACATTTTGAATGCAAATATGACATTGAGATGTCTTTGTTATGACATCTTGACATAAACCAATACATCATAACCTGTCAGTGTCTTTGTCATGACAACTTTGACATTAAATGAAGTTAAACTGGTTTTGACATTGGCTGTCATGAGACCATTATAACTGTGTCATCATGAATATTTTTCGTGACCTCAACTACAGTGGTACTAATTTGTCATTAAAAAGTTATAATGGCTTCATTACAGCCAATGTCAAAACCAAACACCTGACAGATTAATGTAATGTTAACCAATAAAGCTTGGTGCTTTCTTAAGTTTGATCATTAATCTGCTATGTCATGTTTATTATTATTAAGCACCGATATACACAGCAGCAGATGAACCATAGTGCTGTACAAACAGTGAAAGGAAACAAAAACTAAAAGGAAATGATACAAAATAAAATCAGCAAATTTAACATACCAAAGTACAAAAAATAAGATTTCAATTTAGATTTAAACTCATAAACAGAATTTGACGTTTAGAAGGGGAGACTAATGTGTTTTTCAAAAATTGTCATTTTATCTCTCAATTGTGATTACATTTTTCATAATTAATGATAAGATGACTTTATCTTACCGTCACGTCTCTGCATCTCGCGGTCATTCCTATTTTTCCCGTGATTATCTTACAATTGCATTTTTTTTACTTACATCATCTCAGCATAAATTCTTTACTTTCCACGCTTATTGTCTCATATGCATTTTTTATCACGATTGGAACTTTAAATTTCACAAAGTGATTTTATTCTCACAAATGCAATTCTATTTATGTAAATTGCAACTTTATTTATGTAAACTTTATTTCACAGTAAGATGTTTTATTCCCCTGATTATCTTACAATTGCATTGCATATCTCTGGATTAATTCCTTACTTTCCACACTCATTGTCTCATGCAATTTTTTTTTTTATCACAATTGGAACTTTGCATTTCACAAAGTAATTTTATTCTCACAAAAGCAATTCTATTTATGTAAATTGCAACTTTGTTTCCCACACTGTTTTTCTTAGTGTAAACTTTATTTCACAGTAAGATGGTTCATACTTTGAGATGCAATCAGAATTTAGCAAAGACACATTGATCACTGTTTTTTAACTTTCTTTAAAAAAAAAAGGAAATCCAAATCCAAATGACAAACTTCATAAATAGATATTTTTCCCAACAATACAAGATGAGCGGCCACTTTTGCAAAGTTCGCGAGAGGCCGAGGCTCAACCGGAGGTCGCCTCAAATCCCCTCGCTCCTCGTTGATCCAGAGAGATCCCACCACGCCGGAGCCTCTGAGCGGCTGACACCAGCCAAATTAGACAACCCACATCTTCTGGTACAGCTCTTATTGTCAGACCATTGTAGAAAAGAATGAGAGCTAAACTACGCGAGCCTCGCGTGGCCGTCACGCCGGAGGCAGTGCAGCGAGAGGACAGCTTCACAATACTCGCTAACTGAGCTATGACAGGCTAATTATTGGCCCACTGTTGTAAAATTCTCTCTACATAGGTCACTTGGACAGTGTAATTAAAAATGCATTACAGATTCTTTTTATTGAAGCAATTAAATCAAAAAAGCAAAAAGTAATTAAGCGCCGAGGTAATGATAGTGTTAGTCAACAACATTTATTTGAGAGATGAGCTGTGTTTGCTCAGCCTCTTAACGCAGTGCGCCGTTGTATTTATAGCCGGCGATTTGATGAATGTGTCACGCAAGCCTTCAGTAAGAGCCAATTATGTTGATAATGTCAAATTTTGAGCAAAATTACTTTTATGGCTGTATTGTCATCTAGGAGGTAATTGGAGGAGCGGGCTCTGAGCACGATTCAAATCGTGAAGTGTACTTTAGCGTATTACGCCATTTGAAAATACTGCCGTTCCATTTGTGCCACCAGGTTTATAATTACATTAAATTGCTTGTCTTATCAGCACTTAAAGAGCCGGGATTATCAGAGTCGGGGCTGTTCCGGCCTTGCCAAATACCTCGCGGGCGTTTGCCCACAGCCCGCGGGAAGAGAGGATGGAGAAGAAAGAAGATAATATTGTAAGGTTAAAAACCACAATTTCCTCTTTAAAGAGGGTTCTGTGTGGAGGAGAGTCATCATATTAAAGCATCGCACAAAGCTTTGGGAGGTAAATCAGTCTGACTTTGAGTGTGGGAGGCATTAACATCCACTTGACTTTGAGTGTGGCTGGATCTTGCTGCCAACGTATACATGAAGCTGACACATCAGAGCCCCACATCTCTGTTATTATGTCAGGTAACTGAATTCTGATGATATGGAAATGCCGAGAGGCGGCCGGATCGTCCAAGCTGGCCTAGTTAGCATATGGAACCGGTCCTCGCGGGCCTGGGCCGCCACTAGAATTCATCATGCGCGCCGTGGCGCAACGGAAATACTAATGTCATTGTCAGGTGTGTGTGTGTGTGTGGGGGGGGGGGGGGGGGGGCTGTACTGCAGCTATTAAGACAAAAAAGCTTCAAACATTCACGGTTCTCAAAGGTTCAGAGAAGTGTGTTCCAAAGTCACACTGTAAAAATGTTTTTTTTTATTTGTTACACTATAATCCCGTATTTTTTACGGAAAAACGCTGGCAACTTTGGTTGCCAACAATTCTGTAAAAAATACATTCAAACTGTAATCACCTTTACAGTAATAAACTGTAATTCTGTAAAAATTACATTAAAACTGTAATCACCTTTACAGTAATAAACCGTATTTCATTTTCTGAAATCTGTTGATACCAACCTTTTAAAAAATTGATTTCCGTTTTGTACCATTGTAATACATTGACAACCATCAATCATCACAGTAGTGATGAGAGTTACATTAGCAATCAAAAAAAAGTTGAAGTTGTCAGAAGTTGTCTAGAAGGTTACTTATATAAAAATACTTATATAAAAATCTGCAAAGTGTCATTCACACAAACTTTAAACACCATCATGGTAACAGACGTGAAATTAAAAAATGCAATAAACATTAATTGAACAACATTAAATCTAACATAAAACCCTAATGTACACATTAT
The DNA here is from genome assembly GCF_988280905.1 of Pimephales promelas. Classification (NCBI taxonomy): domain Eukaryota; kingdom Metazoa; phylum Chordata; class Actinopteri; order Cypriniformes; family Leuciscidae; genus Pimephales; species Pimephales promelas. The sequence goes on along the minus strand of NC_142775.1, from coordinate 38,417,880 downwards.
AAGGAAGCATAGTCATTTCAACAAAAATACATAATATGTGAAGTGTCACGCAGGGAATTGTGGGAACGTTAATTTATGGTTTTTCACTGTAAATTATACAATGAGTTGTTCTTTTTCACTTTCAAAAACTGTAAATGTAACAGTATTTTACAGTAAAATTATATCACAGTTATTATATAGTACGGAATCTCTTTTACCGTTAAAATTACGATTATTTTTTTACAGCGTAATTTTAAAGTTTTTGTGAAAAATGAAAAATATCATCTTGTGATTTACCCGTAAATTGACATTTCCAGAATTCCCTGCATTCTCAGTAGAAGAAACATCATTTTAGGTTTAAAAAAAAAACAAAACAAAGAGAGCACACGCCATACCTCTCCTCACACTATTTCAGTGAACGGTTCTTAAAAGTATCGTCACTTAATGAAATACATTTTATAACTGTAAATATAAGTTCAATCTGTAAAATTTAAAATGGTGCAACACACCTGAAGTCTATTCATTTGTTCACTATACGTTTTATCATTTTATCCTCAAGGCACACATTTGGTGCATCGACCATTCTTGTTCCCTCTTAGGTAAAACTGTGGGCATCATGTACTGTGCCTGCAGCAACTAGAAGTCCTTGCGTTGAATCTTAATAGTTAAGAAATATATAATATAACAGAGGAGACTAGGGTTGATTTTCATGCTTTTTTTACTGCAGTGAGTGCTCAGAGTAGATTTAAGTACATTTTTGTATGTGCAAAACCCTCAAAACACACACAACACACACACACACACACACAGCTCCATGAGAGACAACAGGTCTGCTCAGCTCTATTGTTATCAACCTTTGAATTGTCATTGAGACAATCAACAGTAGAGGGCAGCTTGAATACACAAATACATACTTCTATCACTTCCACACACACACACACACACACATCTTCGTTCATGTCTGCTGTTCTCCAGAAACATCAACATTTACATGAAGGCACAGTGATTGACGTAAACATTCCTACTATAAAGTATCCAACTTAAATTATGAGACAATACTAAATTGTATAAAGTTCCTTGGCTAAAGCAATTTTCAAACTGTTATTGTGTGCAATCTATTTCAATGTGGTAAATAGACAACACTTTCCACCCTGTTAGTCTTTTAAAAGCCAATTCCCCATTGACATCATCCTACAGGAAGTGACATTATTCTGGAGGGAGATCAACAGCACAAACTATAAGCAAAGGATTTGGCTAATTCTGTGGTGCTTGTTGGTTTGTGTCTCTCTAAAACCTAACCTTACTTAATTAAAAATAGCTATTTTTTAGTAAATTGAGCAAGCAGCAAAACAAGCACTTTTTTGTAAGAAAGAATAGTTGGATGGATCATTTTTGTTTGTATAAATGAAACTGGCCAGGGGATTTCTATCTCCCAGCATGCTTTATGTGGGACTGGGAGAGTAAATATTGAAATTAAATGTTGTTTTGAAGATGACAGTAGATGTTTTCTATTGAAATTTGTTGTTAGTGTTTAAGCTTTAGTTATGTGTGGGATTTAGAAGACATTTCTGTTGTGATTTGTGGGTTTGGATCTTGTGCTTAGAAGTAGATTTAGTGAGATGTATTTTCTTTTTTATGAGCTTTAATGACCATAGGCTGTACAGGACTGTTCAAAAGTTTGTGGTCATTTAAAAAAAGGTAGAAAAAACTTTTGTTCAGCAAGATGCATTCAATTGATCAAAAGTGACAGTAACCCCATTTACAATGTTACAAAATATTTGTGTTTTTTAAATAAGTACTGTTCTTTTTAACTTTTGATTAATCAAAGAATCCAGAAAAAATGTTTCACAGTTTCCACAAAAATATGAATCAGCACATTTATTGTCAACATTTATAATAATGTTCAGCATATTAGAATATGTGACACTGAAGACTGGAATTAAGTTGTAGGCCTAATATTCACAATATTACTGTGTTTTTGATCGTTAGTGAGCATTTTCTATCAACCCAACCCCAACCTTTTGAACTGTATTGTCCTTAATTACAACACAGTCAAATTAGTACAAGTTACTGTAACTATTGGTTCATGTGCTATGGTAATTATGAACACCCTCATGTGGTATTTTCCACTGGGCAACTCGTAGAATATTTTGATGCACGTGTTGCCGAGATGAGATAACCTTTGACATTTTCAAAATGGTGGAGAGCAACGCGAGAGTCGTGAACATTGTGAATGGTAAAAATACTAATCATGATCTAGAAAATACAGCATATTATTTACGTTTGAGTTTTGATAAACATTTTGCTTGCTGTTGCAGATGACTTAAGCAATCAAAAATAGTTTTAGCTAAATAACAGATCTCCATCTACATCTTTTTACCACATTAAGACGAACAAAAGCATCTTTTACATAGCACGTGAACGCAGTGTTTTGAGCGCGGTTACAAACCGCGCGCGCGCAGCAAAGTGGAGACGTGAACGCGCGCGGCTCAAGATGAATCTGCGCGTGTGTGTTTGTGCGCTCCATCAATGTCAGGCGCCTGGCGGTGGTCTTCCTTTCTCTACGAAACGGCTACCAACTGCTGACCAGAATTATCCTTCACGAACAATCCCACGGCTTTAAATAAACAGAGCACTCAGTGCCTTCAAAGTGCAGCCCATTCATCTTTAAGAATGTGAGTCACTTTTTCACTTTCTGTGAAGGCCGCCATTTTTAACAGCTGTCGTCCCTATGTGTCGTCCTCATCATATATTTCGCGCTCAGAGTAAATGCGCGGGAAGATAATGTAATTTGTTTGAACAAAGGAACTCCGTAATGGACACCATTTACTGTTGTTTTACAAGTGTCTGGCTTGACAAAAGAACATTTATTTTAATCAAATTTAAGAAAATCGTCCCTCTTCTCGTAGCCTATAGCCTAATGATTTTTTTTTTGTGAGGAGACAAAACTGGAGCACAGGTATGAATGAAAGTAATATGTCATAAAGACGTTGTTGTGGTTGTTTTTAAAGGTAAGAATATCAGTAACACTTAATCTTTGATAACTTAGCTAATACAAATATAAATGTTAATTGTTTGCTAATGTTAGTTTACTTGACAGTGCATTAACTAATGTTAAAAATACAACTTTTGATTTTAATAATGTACTAGTCCTCAAAATATTGATATTAACATTAACTAAGATTATTAAAGAAGTATTGTGAAGTAGTAAGTGTTGGAGAAGTATTGTTAATTCTTCGTTCATGTTAACCCTAGTGAAAAAAGTATACTTCATTGTTGAAATTCCCTTTTTCAATAGATATCTTAGTTTTAATAAATAATATTTTCCTGGTGAGTGGTCAGTTATACAGAGTTACCCTGGTAATTTTCCATTCATATTTTTCTACTGAATGCCACAACTTACCAATCAAATGTGTATTTTGTGAGTGTTGTATAATATCATATTTTTAGTATATCACAAACTTGTGCTTTTAAAACCAATTTATTATTATATATATATAATTGTATTTTTTTAGCAATTGTTTTAATATATATAAGTAACTGATTCATAAATCATCCATAAAATGACACTTTACACAAGTTTAGACATTGTGTAGGTTACATTAGCTCATTGATTTAAAGAAGAGCCATATCTGATCTTAAAATAGCCTGTCTGTGAATTTTATTAACTAATTGTGCTTGACGCATGTGCAATAAAAAACACTTAAGCCTGCGAGAAGGTAAAAGATTGTGTCTGTGTAATTTGACTGGTGTAACAATAATAGCTGGTTTTAAAGTCTTACTGTAATAGAGACACGATTGATTGGATAGCCCCAGCAGCCATTAGTGAGGAGGTGCTGAGGTAAAATGATGGAGCTCCCCCCATGCAGAGGCCCTCGCTGTGGGGTGGGATGATCCCTGCGAGGGGGTAGCAGGGCCAGCGATGCTACATCTGATGGCAGTTTGAGAAACTACAGGAGGGATCTGTGTTAATTAGGCATTTTTCAGCACACTTGGCTCAGCCGGGCTGTGATATTATTATTCGAATTTACTGGAGCATTTTATCTAAAAAAATTCAGTTCAACATGAAATCAAAACTATTTACTTTTTATAGTGCATATTCCTGGTTTTATTGTGAATGATTCATCGTACTTACATGTTAGTCTGTGTATAAAATGTTCGTTGATTAATTTTTAATGACTTTCTCCATTTCTGAAACAGCTTGCTTCCCATCTGACGTCACGCATTTCTCCTGCTTTTCAACTTCTTCCAGTCATCAGGCTCTATTCTGGTACGTAATGCCCATTTTTTACAATCCAGTAAATTGCTGATGGATAAATTTAAGTCTCAGTTTTTTTTATTATTTATAATATCCTGTTTTACTCTTGAAGTACTTTAAAGTCAATCATGCAATTAAAAATATTTAAAATAACATATAAAACTTAATGAAACTCAGTGTACTATTATACTTCCTGTACATGCCAGACATTAAAGGGCAACTATTATGCAAAATTCACTTGGCTTTTGAACGTAAATGTGTGTTGGCAGTGTGTGTCCACAACCACTCTATAATGCTAAAAATGCACCACCTTCTTTTTTTATATTATCCATGAGCATAATAGTGTCTCAAAATGAGGCATTGTGTGTGAATGGCTCTGAATGGGTGAAAAAGCGCATGGTCCATCTAGCACGTTTACATAGAAAATAATGGAAACGCTTACTTTTTTTAAAGAGTAACTAAACACTAAACCAACTTTTTTTAGTTAATGATCTGTAAGAATGGATCTTTATTAATACCAGTTATTGATTCGAGTAACTTTTTTGACATTTGTTTATAAACTGTTTTATTTCTACAATATATGGTGTAAAAACGTCTTAGTGCTGCCCTCTTCAGGTTGAACGGTGGCTACTGCAGTTGAATTTTCCTTTTGGATGTTCCGCACTTCGTGACGTATGCAGGTTTCAGCTCAAATAAAAACCATCTTGTGTCGTCAAAACCACGGTAGGGAGTCAGGAGTTGGAATTGAGAGTATTGAAAACTATCAGGATAGAGTGTTTTAGCATCTATTTCATCCCCTCTATCTCCGCTGGGGTCCGCCCACTTTTTCAGCATTTTCAAATATTGCCAGTGGGTGGAGTCAGGCTCTGACCAGGGGTTTAGTTACCCTTTAATTATTCACAAAACAGCACGGCCTCTCATACCTTATTGCTTACATATGTGAGGTATTTTGAGCTGAAACTTTACAGACACATTCTGGGGTCACCTAAGATTTCTATAACATTTTGTAAAAAAAATAAAGTTTAGAACCGAAAATTTAGAACCATTTATGGCACTTTTCCACTGCTGGTACGGCTCAGTATGGTTCGGCTCGGCGCTGCGCCGTTGGGCTTGCTTCGCTTTTCCACTCCATGGTACAACTCGGCACGGCTTGGTTCGCTTTAGCTCGGTTTGCTTTTCCACTGCAGTTTAAAGTGGGTGGGATTATAGTCTGATCGTTATAGTTTATCCGCTCCTCGGCAACCAACGAGAGGAACATCTGCACTTCGTCCACTGACCACGATTCAGCCATTTCTTTTTTGGAAGTTTTCTTTCTTTTTTCTTCAAGCAAGTAGTTTTAAAACAGGTGCTACAGCGGTGGCTGTTACTGGCTATTTAATAAAAGCCGTACCGAGCCGAGCCGTACCGTACCATGCAGTGTGAAAGTGCCACAAGTGAGCCGTACCGAGCTGTACCGTACTATGCAGTGGAAAAGTGCCACAAGTGAGCCGTACCGAGCCGTACCATACCATGCAGTGGAAAAGTGCCACAAGTGAGGCGTACCGAGCCGAGCCGTACCGTACCATGCAGTGTAAAAGTGCCACAAGTGAGCCGTACCGAGCCGAGCCGTACTATGCAGTGTAAAAGTGCCACAAGTGAGCCGTACCGAGCCTTACCGTACCATGCAGTGAAAAAGTGGCACAAGTGAGCCGTACCAAGCCGAGCCGCACCGTACCATGCAGTGGAAAAGTGCCACAAGTGAGCCGTACCGAGCCGTACCGTACCATGCAGTGGAAAAGTGCCACAAGTGAGCCGTACTGAGCCGAGCCGTACTGTACCATGCAGTGTAAAAGTGCCACAAGTGAGCCGAGCCGTACCGTACCATGCAGTGTGAAAGTGCCACAAGTGAGCCGTACCGAGCTGTACCGTACTATGCAGTGGAAAAGTGCCACAAGTGAGCCGTACCGTACCATGCAGTGGAAAAGTGCCACAAGTGAGGCGTACCAAGCCGAGCCGTACCGTACCATGCAGTGTAAAAGTGCCACAAGTGAGCCGAGCCGAGCCGTACCGTACCATGCAGTGTAAAAGTGCCACAAGTGAGCCGTACCGAGCCGAGCCGTACTATGCAGTGTAAAAGTGCCACAAGTGAGCCGTACCGAGCCGAGCCTTACCGTACCATGCAGTGGAAAAGTGGCACAAGTGAGCCGTACCAAGCCGAGCCGCACCGTACCATGCAGTGGAAAAGTGCCACAAGTGAGCCGTACCAAGCCGAGCCGCACCGTACCATGCAGTGGAAAAGTGCCACAAGTGAGCCGTACCAAGCCGAGCCGCACCGTACCATGCAGTGTAAAAGTGCCACAGTGAGCCGTACCGAGCCGTACCGTACCATGCAGTGGAAAAGTGCCACAAGTGAGCCGTACTGAGCCGAGCCATACCGTACCATGCAGTGTAAAAGTGCCACAAGTGAGCCGTACCGAGCTGTACCGTACTATGCAGTGGAAAAGTGCCACAAGTGAGCCATACCGAGCCGTACCGTACCATGCAGTGGAAAAGTGCCACAAGTGAGGCGTACCAAGCCGAGCCGTACCGTACCATGCAGTGTAAAAGTGCCACAAGTGAGCCGTACCGAGCCGAGCCGTACCGTACCATGCAGTGGAAAAGTGCCACAAGTGAGCCGTACCGAGCCGAGCCGTACTATGCAGTGTAAAAGTGCCACAAGTGAGCCGTACCGAGCCGAGCCTTACCGTACCATGCAGTGGAAAAGTGGCACAAGTGAGCCGTACCGAGCCGAGCCGTACCGTACCATGCAGTGTAAAAGTTCCACAGTGAGCCGTACCGAGCCGTACCGTACCATGCAGTGGAAAAGTGCCACAAGTGAGCCGTACTGAGCCGAGCCGTACCGTACCATGCAGTGTAAAAGTGCCACAAGTGAGCCGTACCGAGCCGAGCCTTACCGTACCATGCAGTGGAAAAGTGCCACAAGTGAGCCGTACTGAGCCGAGCCGTACCGTACTATGCAGTGTAAAAGTGCCACAAGTGAGCCGTACCGAGCCGAGCCTTACCGTACCATGCAGTGGAAAAGTGGCACAAGTGAGCCGTACCAAGCCGAGCCGCACCGTACCATACAGTGGAAAAGTGCCACAAGTGAGCCGTACCGAGCCGAGCCGTACCGTACCATGCAGTGTAAAAGTGCCACAGTGAGCCGTACCGAGCCGTACCGTACCATGCAGTGGAAAAGTGCCACAAGTGAGCCGTACTGAGCCGAGCCGTACTGTACCATGCAGTGTAAAAGTGCCACAAGTGAGCCGAGCCGTACCGTACCATGCAGTGTGAAAGTGCCACAAGTGAGCCGTACCGAGCTGTACCGTACTATGCAGTGGAAAAGTGCCACAAGTGAGCCGTACCGAGCCGTACCGTACCATGCAGTGGAAAAGTGCCACAAGTGAGGCGTACCAAGCCGAGCCGTACCGTACCATGCAGTGTAAAAGTGCCACAAGTGAGCCGTACCGAGCCGAGCCGTACCGTACCATGCAGTGTAAAAGTGCCACAAGTGAGCCGTACCGAGCCGAGCCTTACCGTACCATGCAGTGGAAAAGTGGCACAAGTGAGCCGTGCCGAGCCGAGCCTTACCGTACCATGCAGTGGAAAAGTGGCACAAGTGAGCCGTACCGAGCCGAGCCTTACCGTACCATGCAGTGTGAAAGTGCCACAAGTGAGCCGTACCGAGCTGTACCGTACTATGCAGTGGAAAAGTGCCACAAGTGAGCCGTACCGAGCCGTACCGTACCATGCAGTGGAAAAGTGCCACAAGTGAGGCGTACCAAGCCGAGCCGTACCGTACCATGCAGTGTAAAAGTGCCACAAGTGAGCCGTACCGAGCCGAGCCGTACCGTACCATGCAGTGTAAAAGTGCCACAAGTGAGCCGTACCGAGCCGAGCCTTACCGTACCATGCAGTGGAAAAGTGGCACAAGTGAGCCGTACCAAGCCGAGCCGCACCGTACCATGCAGTGGAAAAGTGCCACAAGTGAGCCGTACCAAGCCGAGCCGCACCGTACCATGCAGTGAAAAAGTGCCACAAGTGAGCCGTACCAAGCCGAGCCGCACCGTACCATGCAGTGGAAAAGTGGCACAAGTGAGCCGTACCGAGCCGAGCCGCACCGTACCATGCAGTGGAAAAGTGCCACAAGTGAGCCGTACCGAGCCGAGCCGTACCGTACCATGCAGTGTAAAAGTGCCACAGTGAGCCGTACCGAGCCGTACCGTACCATGCAGTGGAAAAGTGCCACAAGTGAGCCGTACTGAGCCGAGCCTTACCGTACCATGCAGTGGAAAAGTGGCACAAGTGAGCCGTACCAAGCCGAGCCGCACCGTACCATGCAGTGTAAAAGTGCCACAGTGAGCCGTACCGAGCCGTACCGTACCATGCAGTGGAAAAGTGCCACAAGTGAGCCGTACTGAGCCGAGCCATACCGTTCCATGCAGTGTAAAAGTGCCACAAGTGAGCCGTACCGAGCTGTACCGTACTATGCAGTGGAAAAGTGCCACAAGTGAGCCATACCGAGCCGTACCGTACCATGCAGTGGAAAAGTGCCACAAGTGAGGCGTACCAAGCCGAGCCGTACCGTACCATGCAGTGTAAAAGTGCCACAAGTGAGCCGTACCGAGCCGAGCCGTACCGTACCATGCAGTGGAAAAGTGCCACAAGTGAGCCGTACCGAGCCGAGCCGTACTATGCAGTGTAAAAGTGCCACAAGTGAGCCGTACCGAGCCGAGCCTTACCGTACCATGCAGTGGAAAAGTGGCACAAGTGAGCCGTACCGAGCCGAGCCGTACCGTACCATGCAGTGTAAAAGTTCCACAGTGAGCCGTACCGAGCCGAGCCTTACCGTACCATGCAGTGGAAAAGTGGCACAAGTGAGCCGTACCAAGCCGAGCCGCACCGTACCATGCAGTGGAAAAGTGCCACAAGTGAGCCGTACCAAGCCGAGCCGCACCGTACCATGCAGTGGAAAAGTGCCACAAGTGAGCCGTACCAAGCCGAGCCGCACCGTACCATGCAGTGGAAAAGTGGCACAAGTGAGCCGTACCGAGCCGAGCCGCACCGTACCATGCAGTGGAAAAGTGCCACAAGTGAGCCGTACCGAGCCGAGCCGTACCGTACCATGCAGTGTAAAAGTGCCACAGTGAGCCGTACCGAGCCGTACCGTACCATGCAGTGGAAAAGTGCCACAAGTGAGCCGTACTGAGCCGAGCCGTACCGTACCATGCAGTGTAAAAGTGCCACAAGTGAGCCGTACCGAGCTGTACCGTACTATGCAGTGGAAAAGTGCCACAAGTGAGCCGTACCGAGCCGTACCGTACCATGCAGTGGAAAAGTGCCACAAGTGAGGCGTACCAAGCCGAGCCGTACCGTACCATGCAGTGTAAAAGTGCCACAAGTGAGCCGTACCGAGCCGTACCGTACCATGCAGTGGAAAAGTGCCACAAGTGAGCCGTACCGAGCCGAGCCGTACTATGCAGTGTAAAAGTGCCACAAGTGAGCCGTACCGAGCCGAGCCGTACCGTACCATGCAGTGGAAAAGTGCCACAAGTGAGCCGTACCGAGCCGAGCCGTACCGTACCATGCAGTGTAAAAGTTCCACAGTGAGCCGTACCGAGCCGTACCGTACCATGCAGTGGAAAAGTGCCACAAGTGAGCCGTACTGAGCCGAGCCGTACCGTACCATGCAGTGTAAAAGTGCCACAAGTGAGCCGAGCCGTACCGTACCATGCAGTGGAAAAGTGCCACAAGTGAGCCGTACCGAGCCGTACCGTACCATGCAGTGGAAAAGTGCCACAAGTGAGCCGTACCGAGCCGTACCGTACCATGCAGTGTAAAAGTGCCACAAGTGAGCCGTACCGAGACGAGCCGTACCGTACCATGCAGTGGAAAAGTGCCACAAGTGAGCCGTACCGAGCCGTACCGTACTATGCAGTGGAAAAGTGCCACAAGTGAGCCGTACCGAGCCGTACCGTACCATGCAGTGTAAAAGTGCCACAAGTGAGCCGTACCGAGCCGAGCCGTACCGTACCATGCAGTGTAAAAGTGCCACAAGTGAGCCGTACCGAGCCGAGCCTTACCGTACCATGCAGTGGAAAAGTGGCACAAGTGAGCCGTACCAAGCCGAGCCGCACCGTACCATGCAGTGGAAAAGTGCCACAAGTGAGCCGTACCAAGCCGAGCCGCACCGTACCATGCAGTGGAAAAGTGCCACAAGTGAGCCGTACCAAGCCGAGCCGCACCGTACCATGCAGTGGAAAAGTGGCACAAGTGAGCCGTACCGAGCCGAGCCGCACCGTACCATGCAGTGGAAAAGTGCCACAAGTGAGCCGTACCGAGCCGAGCCGTACCGTACCATGCAGTGTAAAAGTGCCACAGTGAGCCGTACCGAGCCGTACCGTACCATGCAGTGGAAAAGTGCCACAAGTGAGCCGTACTGAGCCGAGCCGTACCGTACCATGCAGTGTAAAAGTGCCACAAGTGAGCCGTACCGAGCTGTACCGTACTATGCAGTGGAAAAGTGCCACAAGTGAGCCGTACCGAGCCGTACCGTACCATGCAGTGGAAAAGTGCCACAAGTGAGGCGTACCAAGCCGAGCCGTACCGTACCATGCAGTGTAAAAGTGCCACAAGTGAGCCGTACCGAGCCGTACCGTACCATGCAGTGGAAAAGTGCCACAAGTGAGCCGTACCGAGCCGAGCCGTACTATGCAGTGTAAAAGTGCCACAAGTGAGCCGTACCGAGCCGAGCCGTACCGTACCATGCAGTGGAAAAGTGCCACAAGTGAGCCGTACCGAGCCGAGCCGTACCGTACCATGCAGTGTAAAAGTTCCACAGTGAGCCGTACCGAGCCGTACCGTACCATGCAGTGGAAAAGTGCCACAAGTGAGCCGTACTGAGCCGAGCCGTACCGTACCATGCAGTGTAAAAGTGCCACAAGTGAGCCGAGCCGTACCGTACCATGCAGTGGAAAAGTGCCACAAGTGAGCCGTACCGAGCCGTACCGTACCATGCAGTGGAAAAGTGCCACAAGTGAGCCGTACCGAGCCGTACCGTACCATGCAGTGTAAAAGTGCCACAAGTGAGCCGTACCGAGACGAGCCGTACCGTACCATGCAGTGGAAAAGTGCCACAAGTGAGCCGTACCGAGCCGTACCGTACCATGCAGTGTAAAAGTGCCACAAGTGAGCCGTACCGAGACGAGCCGTACCGTACCATGCAGTGGAAAAGTGGCACAGTGAGCCGTGCCGAGACGAGCCGTTCCGTACCATGCAGTGGAAAAGTGCCACAGTGAGCCGTACCGAGCCGAGCCGTACCGTACCATGCAGTGTAAAAGTTCCACAGTGAGCCGTACCGAGCCGTACCGTACCATGCAGTGGAAAAGTGCCACAGTGAGCCATACCGAGCCGAGCCGTACCGTACCATGCAGTGGAAAAGTGCCACAAGTGAGCCGTACCAAAACGTGCCATACCATACCATGCAGTGGAAAAGCGCCATTAGAGTCGAGTCTGTTGAGAGCATTTTTGATGACTTTCATCTTATTGCTGGAGGTGGGACGTCACAGTCACCTGTGGATGAGGAGGGACAGTGATTTAATTGCCTGTTAGTGGGATATTATGCAAAGCAGCGAGCGTCTCCACCATGCCAAATGCCTCATGCTCGTTGGCCTTCGACAGCTACAAAAACGTGATTTCTTTTTCCTCCCCGACTCTTGTCAATTTACCAGACCGACTTCCGTGCACGTTTTGTTTAATGGTTAGAGATAATGCAGCACGGGCTCCGTTATATTAAGCTAAATGAAAAGAGCATGGATTCATACCACACAGAAATTAAACTGCAATATGACAGCCATAAATCACCTTAAAAAGGAACCCACCTGGAATACCTCTTGATTAGGAGTTAAATAAAATGACCCAGATTTCTAGACCTTTAGTCAATCTCATATGAAAGTAGGCGCTCAGATCTTTTCCCTCCCCCCTCCTCCTTTTTCCTGCTCGAAACAGTCCTCGATCCAAATACGCACTTATTAAGTTCCCTAAGTTCAATTTGAAATGAGTTTCTAATTAACAAGTAAAGCCAAAGCTTTAAAATGTCACATTTATTGTATTGCTATATCTCTGAAATTCAGAACTGAGGCAGAGTTCTACGGCGCCGTTGATAAGAGGCTTACACGGGCCGAATCTCAACGCTGATCACTCCGCTAACGACTTTGGTGGCCACTAGTTAAATTGGTTTCACCCTCATATTTGGGCCCTTTCGGAGAGATATCGTTTTTCAATGGTGGTAAGCAGTTTAGCTCATCTTACAGGCGGAGGCCGATGCAAATTAACTCAGTTTCGGCCTGTTTTGTTTAATGTCGAACATTACGCGTTTTATGAAAATCTACATTCAGCCCACCCGCCACGTTATTTAAGCTTAGCTTAGACACACCTATCTTCCTGCACGTTTGGTCTTTAAACCCTCATTGCATATCAAGGACACCGGTACACAGTATCTGATAATGCCATGCATTCATTACATTAATGAATCTAATATGAATAAGTGTCCCCCCATCAAGCCGTGCTCATTAGCATAGTCATTAATATTAATATCAATGCAGGTTTGTGTTAAGGCGAAGGCTCTGCATTCACGAATACAAAGAACTTCCTCCCAAATGCTAAACGCAGTAATCTTTGCTGTTGCAAAGTGTGTGATTTACGTAATATGATTCAACAGAGGAGGGCGAGCGCGTTGGCTGCGTCGCACACATGAATATTACTCATACGCAGATCAGACTAGGGCGTGCTACGCCTCGTTTCAAGCCAGACAGAAGGAGGTGTGGAAACCCTTTGACTCTGTCCACAGGAGATTGAGCATCTCTGACACACAGCTTATTATACATACAATAATGAAGAATGAAGAAATGGGGAATGCACTTTCAGCTTTGAGTGTGTGTTTGTTTATTTGAAAATGAGTGAACATTTTATTGCAGGAGCTTAATTATGTTTCATTTAAGTATATAATTTGTCTCAAACGTGCATTTCTATAGTTAAAACAGTTGGACATGACTATCATGTTCTACAGTTTAAACTAGTGGATGCAATGATAAAATGCATTGATGCAATAGTTGAAGGCAATGATAAAATTGTAAAATGTGTAATGCTTAAATGTTCAATATTTCTATTGTGTATGAACAGCATAGCTCAAATTATTTGATATTTTGGTCTTGAGATCTATAACTTTTCATTGCAAATTTTGACTAGTCTCCACGTTATATTTATATATATGCATATACAGTATACAGTAAATATATATATGAAGAGTTCAGATGCAAAAGCCTCTAAATGCCATTTGAAATTTTCTTCTAAAATGACCATTTTTATCAAGCTTGTATATTTAAGTTCAGTAATTTCACTTAAATGACAATTAATAGGTAATCTTCATTGCCATTTAAGTGAAATTACTGAACTTAAATATACAAGCTTGATAAAAATTATAATTTTAGAAGAAAATTTCAAATGGCATTTAGAGGCTTTTGCATCTGAACTCTTCATATATATATATATATATATACAGTATATACACACACATATACAGTATATATACACAACTTTTGACTAGTCTCCACGTTATATATTTGGTCTTGAGATCTATAACTTTTCATTGCAAATTTTGACTAGTCTCCACGTTATATTTATATATATGCATATACAGTATACAGTAAATATATATATGAAGAGTTCAGATGCAAAAGCCTCTAAATGCCGTTTGAAATTTTCTTCTTTAATGATGATTTTTTTATCAAACTTGTATATTTAAGTTCAGTAATTTCACTTAAATGGCAATGATAATTACCTATTAATTGTTATTTAAGTGAAATTACTGAACTTAAATATACAAGTTTGATAAAAATCATCATTCAAGAAGAAAATTTCAAATGGCATTTAGAGGCTTTTGCATCTGAACTCTTCATATATATATATATACAGGGGTTGGACAATGAAACTGAAACACTGGCCAATGTTGGAGGTTTCACATCTATATGCCTGGCGGCCAATCTTCAGAGTGAAGCACGGGTGGATCAGTGATGGTTTGAGCTCCAATATCATAACAATCCTGATTGTATTTGATGGACACGACACTACCAAAGGACTACCAAACCCTTCTGGAGGATCATGAGCACCTGATGCTCAAACCGCTCAAACCGCATGATCATGCACCAACACACACAGCAAGACTTGTGACAGAAGGGTTTGATGAAGATGAAAGTGACGTTGAACATCTCCCATGGTCTGACAGTCACCAGATCTGAATATTATTGAGGTGTTTTGGAGGAGCGAGTCCACCAGCATCATATAGTGACCTGGACACTGTTCTGGAAGAGGAACGGCTCATAATCCCTCTGGTCACTGTGAAGGACTTCTATCTGTCAATTGGTGCTGTATTTGGATGCAAAATGAGGCCCTCACCATTCTAACAAATTATTGTGTAGTAAAACCAGGTGTTTCAGTTTTTTTGTCCAACAATATATATATATATATATATATATATATATATATTTTTTTTTAATATATATATATATATATATATATATATATATATAGCTTGACTTAAAGTGTTACTCCTAAGGAGAAATAGACATTAAATGATAAAGGTGTTATTAAGCAGTTCTCTCATTATATGCTGTGTAAGAGAAACAATTGAGACATTAGTAAGATCTTTGTGATGTCCTGTGGTTGTGTGCATGAGTGTTTGCATGGGTATAGTAAGTAAAAGTGTGTGTGTTTGTGATCCTGGTATTCCCTACAAAGACGGCAAAATGCGAAATCCTTGTTTTTGCTGGGAAATTTTTTTGGTCCCATCATAAGGAAATCATTGACGTCTTGTTTAAAATGTAGGGTTAGGATTATGGGATAGAAAATACAGTTTGTACAGTATAAAAATCATTGTCTATGGAATGTCCTCATAAAGCATGAAAACCCAACACGCGTGTGTGTATTGCATGTTCATGCACTGCTCTGGTTCTGCAGCTGTCAGGTGACATTTAAAAGGCCTTTCATAGCTTTCATTATATAGCCGAGCTTCCCCATCATAACATCTTAAAATCATTTAACAGACATGCTGTTTAGTTTAAGCATTAAACACACACACACACACACACACACTGTCAGAGCAGCTGTAGTGAATACATTGGAGCAATCAATATGAGTTAACCCTCATGTTCTGGGGGGTCCGACAGACACAGAGGCCCTTTTAATATCTCTGAAACACATTTTACATTAAAGGATCTAGTTGATACTTCATGACTTTTCTTAATCTTATGAGAACTGATTGTGAACAAACTTTCAATGTGACGGCATGCTGTTTGAATTACATCCATTTCTTCGTCTGCCAGTTTGCATTCATTGTATTTTTCTACAACTCAAACAGAGCAATGTTAATATATCATAAGCAAGTTCATCTGAAAAGTGCACAGTTGTTAACAACAGGGTTAAAGCTTCAATAATATCTATTAAATCATTATTGATTAGGTTGGAGGAACATATTAAAGATTTTGAAGAGATTAATTTTGACATTAAAGGGGTAGAGGGAAAAAAGGCATTGTTATTGCCATTATAAACAATATTGCTTTTCAATGTTTTATTGAAATGAGTCATTTTTTTATGCAATCCTTTAAAAAAAAAGTCTTAAAGTCAGCATGGAATTGAAGTTCGTTTATAAAAATGGAAAAAAGAAATCAAACTAGAAAAAAATGTAGGGTGGGACTTGATTTTCTCCATCGGGAATTGATTGGATGGTTGTGGTTTGCCATTGGTGGATCTCATGTGATTGACAGGTTGGTTGTCCCGCCCTTGTGCCGGTGAACACGTCATCATATAGTTATTTTGATTAAAGATTATTAGGCACATGAATAAAAAAAAAATAGCTGATAAATAATTTATTATCATTTATATTACACATATTTCATTAAAAAATAAGAATTGTCTAAGAATATCTACAATTGCATCAGCAACATAAAGCTTTTCAAGCGTAAGACCACTGTGTCAGTCAATAAAACAATCAAAATGATTTTTTTTAAATAATGTTACTTTTTAGGGCTGGGTAATAAATATCGATTTCTCGATATTAATCGATTCTCATTTTTACGAACCGATATCGATTCTTAAGTCTTAAGAACCGATTAGTCATCCTGTTTCATTTGAATGAATGGGATATTGTATCGCGACTGCGCGCATCCAAAAAATCGCAATAATCTTTGTCCTTTGTTACTATTGATATGAAACAAAGTCTCAAATTTCAAATTACGTCCATTTTCTTTAGAAATTCAAAAATATAAATAGTGTTTTGGCGCTGTGGCGTGAGATCGCTCAAGAGAAGCAGCTGCGCTGATCTCTCTTCCGGCTTAATAATACCAGTCACAGCGCCAAATAAACATGAATGAGCATCTGAAAGTGTGTTAAAAGATAGAGTACAACTTATCGAAATCCGTATCATGTCACATCGATTCGCCAATCAGCGTTTCAACCGTGGAAAGACGTCAGTTAAACAGCTTGTAATCAATGTCATGTATCGTCATATTTACCTCAGAAAACCCACATAAACTCGTTAGTCAGCTAGAAATATAACTCTAGAGAGGAGCATTTTGCTAAATATATACACCATATTACATATGCATTATAATCTTAATGTTCTTCAATATTTAATGCATATTTGAATAAATCTGGCAAGTTTATATGGCAGCCACTATTTAAATGTTTATATTTTATATAATCTTCTTATTATAAAAATAAATAAAAGTGTAATTATAGCTACAAAACAGTTCATTATTACTTCATATTAGGCTAATGAAGCCTAGTAGGCTACAACTAGACTCCCATAGTTTACAGCATTAGTTAAGAGATTTGATTTCCTTGAGAATATTTGCCATTTATTGATACTGATATCCAAAATAATCAATATTGAATCGAATCGGAATCAAAATCAAATCGAATTGTGAAATTTGTGTCAATACCCAGCCCTATTACTTTTTTAGGCATCAAGAGGCTATTTGGGTGGTGGAAATCATTCCTCCAGGTATCTGAAGTGTTTGAAGTGAATCGGACAGAATGTGATCCCTGTAGTGTATCGCAGGAGGGCTGTTGGTACCATCCAGCACCATGGCCCAAGGGTTCCTCTTTGCATGCTTTGGGTTTGGCAGCGGAAGAGATGCGCTTTCACATGCCAGCAGAGGTCACCCAGAATTTCCAAAGTGGGCGGCCTCCCTCTTTTTCCCCAGCTGTTTCCAATCAGCTGGCCTTTTCTTGGCCCATATTTTCTCACTCTCGGTGTTTCTCTCTCTATAAACACAGGAGTTGTAACTTGGCTGCATCATCAACATCCCCAAACACCAATAGCAGCACCAAAATGTGAGGAAGCAATGTCGGTATTAAAAAAATCAAATGTATTTTAAAATATTGAGACTATATTTTTTGATTAGTATATTTGATTATTTCATTGATTGTTTCTGAAAACACTGATCTGTTTGTATGTTGTCATTCTAACTAGGGATGCACCGATCCACATTTTTTCACTTCCGATCCGATCCCGATACCTGACTTTGGATATCGGCCGATACCGATACTTTTCCGATACCAGAGCTGTGTTTGCTTTAACATTATTTATCATTATTGTTGATTTTATATGATGCTGAAATAAACACCTCTCTACAAGCAAGGATGATACGCAAGTATGTAGCCTATGTCAATATATATATATATATATATATATATATATATATATATATATATATATAATAGATATATTAAACAATAGATAGACAATTAAACAAAGATATACGCATTATACAGGCCTACACAGTGCTTTAATTTCAGGAAGGTCTACTAACATTATTCAGGTATATCGTCTAAAAAGAATTATAATAAAGTAATCAAAAGTAAAATAGCACTGCAAAGTTTATCATAGATAGATTTATGCTTATTAAAGCTGAAGTTATTCATTCAAGAGCTGTGAGTGATTTTCTCTTTGCCTTTGGTTGTTTTATTCTCAGTAATGTCGCAATCGTCACATTTATACTGCTGCCCCTTTAAGAACTAGTGCGGATTTCATAGTCTACTGATGCACCATATTTTCTCCCAACTATTTCCATAAACCGTTTATGTCTAAAATGAACGTAGTTAAGTGATAATCTCCAAGCCAGTCATTTTGACATTTTTGTGCAGGCTACATTTGATCGTTTAGACGCGCATATGAAGCCCAAAGTATAATTTGCTTGTCTGTTTCGGAGCGCGCGCCGCCCTCTTGCGCAAATTTTGTGCTTTTAATAGCTCTTTTTATTATTAAAAGCGTCCCGCAATTTAGCAACAGCAGAGACGGCATTTTACAACAATTACCGATCGTGCTGATTCTGTCTTAAAGTTTGAGTTTTACGGAGAAATGACAGAGCACCGCCGCGATGGGAAGGAAGTTGGCAACACAGAATGCGGCTATTGTTTAATGTTTTTTTTTACCTCAATATATTCTTTAATCTTTGGAAATCAGACTAATATCACAGATCTAAAGTGTAACCAGGCTATGTTTTCTCTGTCGTCACTCATTAAGCAGGGCTGTCGTTTTGTGCGTGCTGTGGCACCGCGTGAGAGATCTCTCTCTTTCTCTTCTGGACTGCGAATTGCAAACATGCATCACAGACAAATAACGTTAGTTTAATTTATACGGCTTTGCAAACATTGCATTTTGCTGTCTTGCTCTGCTGCGGTGTTTCCAGTGTGAAGTATTTCCACCATATGATTTCCACACAGTGAACATATTGGTAGCTCAATGCTATCCTGCTAGCTGGCTGCAAACTGCGGAATGGATTTCTTGAGCGGGGGTCTGTGTGTCTCATTGAGCCCTATTTTTTACAGTCTATGATTGAGCTGCACCTCCGTTCAGGATATCCATTCCACAGTTTGCAGCCAGCTAGCAGACTAGCAGCCCCGGGGAATCCCTTTTGGAGTCATTTCAGCAGCCAACGTTAAAGCGCAGACATGGATCATAAATATCGGATTTCTCCGCAGGTTGGATCGGAAAAATCCGATACGTGAATTACGCTGGTATCGGTCCCGATACCGATACTGGATCGGATCGGCCCCATCCCTAATTCTAACCATCCCAACACAGGAACAGTGACTCAACCAATGGCGTCCGTTTGGGGGCGGGACTAACGCCTTTTCAGACTAGTAGCAGAAAGGGTAAGTGTTTTATTTTTGCGTTTTGCTTTGGTGCTTCACTTTCAACTGAACTCATTGTTGCTACATGTCCATTTTGATCATTTTTCTAGTCATTTATTTAAGCTATATTTCATAACTACATTGTAAAAAAACTTGGCGTAGGATATACTTAGATATACACATAAATTTCCTATAAATTTCACAAAGAAATAGCAAGTAACACTGAATTAAGCGTGAAATTTTGTAGAAGTCTGATAATAGTATTTTCTTGCAAAATATACTCCAATAATCTTTGTTTTATTCGTATAAATACAGATGACGTGTATAAATATGTCCGCATATTTATGCAGGGCCACATTTTTTCAAATACGCCGCATTTTCATCGCATAAATTACATTTTTCCGCGCAAAATATGCAGGGCTTGCATGATTTCACAATCCTCGCATTTTCGTTGCAAAAAAGTCACATATTTCTTAGCGGGAAGTTGAAAAATGTTGCGCTTGGTTCACACAAGAGCAGCCGTTTCCCCTTGTTGCCATGGGAACGGTATAAAGTGACGTGATTACGCAACGTCGAAAAGGTGTGAAAAAGGAGCACACTTTAATTTTTTATATTTAATTTATTCATTTTTGCAGAAGTTGCGTCATATTCCTTTTGTAAAGCTACAGAACCTGTTTGACTTATCAATGTTTTGTAAGTTTGATGTGTTTATTGAGGTCTTTTAACGCGTTGTGTCGGGAAGAAAAATAGGGATAGCTCACAGCTGAAGTTATCGCAGTAAAATGTGTGACAAAAACCTAAAACTTACACTTAATCAACATCATTTTTCAGACAATTAATCGTCAGCCAAATTTAATAATCGTGACAGCCCTATTTACAAGAAAATGATCGAAAAAAGAGTGATCTGCTTCAACAATTGTGACATTTCAATTGTGTAATTTAGGACCATATTCCAGCCCAAATATGAAATGATATCATTTTAATAGTCTTGTGTCATCGGGGTAATTTTCCAGTTCCACCCCCCAAACCCCCCCGGAGTCGCATTCATAAAGACATATATTAAATGTGACGGTTGGCAATATTCACTAAAGAACAGTTGTACCTCAAGGATCAGAGATGATTCATCACAACGGCGAAAAAAAGCGAGAGACGAGGCGTGCTAAAACCGTCCAATGCAAATTAGTCCGATTTACAATCGTGTATTCTTCTGCAGACCATTGCTAAATGGTCAGGCTAGCTAGTCACAGATATTAAAATAAATTATGTCTAATTTGAATTTTAGTCACGGTACATTAACTAATAGAAAGTTATTAACATTTCAAGAGAGGAGGAAAAAAAAGCTTTTGCCTGCAAAATTAACAGTGGCTGGGCCTGACCTGTGCCGTGCACAGTTTGATCACTGTAATGACAGCCTAATGGCATATTTACATTTAAATCTCTGTAGCTAATATGGGATTCAGAATGGGACGCTAAGTCAAGGATTATTTGGTGTGGCCTGCTGGCCCCTCCGAGAGCATTTCTTCACTTCAATCCTTGGCAGAAACTTCTTATTTCATGACTATTTATACCAGAAGCCTCTGCGGTCTTGCCAGCCCCTCCCATGTCCTAATGTGCTCTTTGGTGCGTATCTTTTATCTGTGCTCCTCTCTTCTCTCTTCCTCAGTCTTTAAAGGCAATTATCATCGGCCCGCATGCTTCCAGAGCCTTGTTAGATGAATGAAATTGCACACGGAGAGTGACGGCTGTTCGTTCGTAGCCCTGAGAACAGTTTTCTTGCATTTTAAACGCTCTTGTTTCTTTCTCTGCCCCCTCCGTTCGCGTTTCTCTGGATGATTTGAATTCTCAATTGAGGATTTTGAGGTGCTGCGATTTAAAAAAAAAACCTGTGATCTGTATGATCGGCAAAATACTTAAACAACTGAGGCTTGTCAAAACAGCCTGATTTGTGGCAGGTTTCTGTGAACACGACCTGTACGTTTAAATGCAAAGACAACCAGATAGATGTGAGACATTCAAAGAGTCGACAGAATTTCCTTAGATACATGATACAATGAGAAAGCTCAATTGGTAAAAAGAAGGTTATCGTACAAACTGGAAAGCAAAATGGTGTGATGTGGCGTTAAAAAAATATCCTGTCAAAACTTGAAGTGTTTGAAAAAGATTAGATCCATCAACATCCTCTCATGCCACAAAACCTGATTAAAAAAGCACTCGGTTTGACCTAAAAAATGAATGTTGAAATCGAGACAAGACGATGACTAGCTTAAACACTTAAAAGCCTGGTTTATCCACAGAATATCTGGCTGATTCATCTTGTTTTCCCAACATGCTCTTTGCGGGAGGCATTTTAAAATACATTTATTACAGGGAGCTGTGCCTCGGGCCGATGCTATCGAACTCTGACATTCTGCAGGTGGGGGGATGTGACGTGTATTTAAAAATGCAAAATGACATCTAGTGTTTGCGTGCTAGCGTGTTCCTCAGACCCCGAGTGTAGCCGGCCATCTGTTGATCTGGTCACATGAGCCGAGAGCTGGCAGAGCCTCTGTACACATGCTCATGTTCTGAGTGGATAGGAGAAGAGAAATGAGGAGAGGAGAAGAGAAATAAGGAGCATCAAAGAGGTGAAAGGGGTTGGAGAAATAAGGGGAAAAAAATAGAAATGAGCAGAGGAAAAAAGATATTAGAGGATAACAGGAGAAGTATGGAGAAAAGAGCATCAAAGACGTGAAAGAAAAAAAATGTGAAATTGGGAAAGAGAAGAGAAATGTGGAGAAAAGAGCCGAGAAGAAGATTAATGAGGAGAGAATAGGAGAAAATTGCATCAGAGGGGTGAAAGAAAGAAGAGAAATTAGGAAAAAAGGAGAAGAAGGAAGAAAAGAGCATCAACAAGGTGAAAGAGAGCAGAGAAATTCTGAAAAGAAATTAGGGAAAAGACAAAAGAAATGCCAGAAAAGAGCCTAGACGAAGAGACATGGGGAGAGAATATGAGAAATTAGGAAAAAGGTGAAAAGACAAGAAGAGAAGTAAGAAAAGGGCTATAGAAGAGAAATGAGGAGAGAAATCAGGAGAAATTAGGGCACAAAAGAAGAAGAGAAGAGCATAGGAATAGACCTTATTCAGAGCAGCGCCATGACAGGTATGAAAGTGAGGCTGTGAGGGATAGACTTGCCGTGTTTCCAATGGCATCCGCTGTAAAAAGCTGAATAAAGCTGAATGATTACTTACAATTTTCCACAGCTTACATTGTCGGGAGTTTTTTGTCAACTGACATTTCTTGGAAAGATATTTTTCCAGTGTTTCATGAGCAGAACAATCCGAAAACACATTAAATAACAGTACAGCCCATTAAAGAGATGCAAGTCTATCCCTCACAGCCTCGCTTTCATTCTCATTAAAAATCAAAGATGGCGAAAGTTATAAATAAGAAAGTGAAATGAGGAGAGAATAGGAAAAATAGGGAGAAAGGAGCATCAACATGGTGAAAGGGAGAAGAGAAAGACTTAGAAATTATGAAACGTGAAAAAGAAGAGAAGTGAGTGAAGATTATACGACAAGCAGAGATGAGGAGGAGGTGACATAGGGAAACAATATGGCCGAGGAGTCTCCACAGCGGTGAGACAATGTCACATTACTGATTAAAGCTCTTCAGAAAACACTAAAAATTAATATCATAAGCACACACGGAGTGGCCATTAGGGTGCTGTAATGTGACTCAGGAGGGGCATGATGGATGTCCAGTGGCTCGAGGGACTTATTTGCACACAGACTGTTATTAGGCCAGCGCTGGAGGCAGAGCAATGGAGAGGTGGCTCTTTATTAGTGTAACATCCACAGAGGTGGGCTCAACCCATCACTAACAGCAGATCTATCAATCTATCTATCTATCTAGATACAAAAATTAATCTCAGAAATTTCTAGTAAATTTCACAGCAAGTTAAAGGGATACTTCACCTCTGGAAAGATGAATGTCTATTTAAAATGGGTCATTTATGTAGAAGAAATGTGAAATTATTTTTGAATTTGGAGCTTTCTAGACTGAGAAAAGCCAGAATTTTGTATTTTCGGCTTATGTGGATGAAAGACTACAACTCCCAGAATGCACTTGCTTCGCTGCCCTAGGAGGCCACGCCTACCGGTAACCGCTCAGTAGGTAAACAACAAGTCTAGGCTACTAGGATGAGTCTGCCCAAAAATGTGTTTCGAGATCGCCCAAAATGTCCGGGATTTGGCTTTTGCGTTCTACAGTCGCCGTTCATCATGTTTACTGTGGCGAGCGGGACGAGTGAGGGCCGCGGGAGAACGGCGCGTGATTATCGAAGAGCGACATCTGTGAGACGCACCGGTCTCGTATCTCTCACGGAGGAGCGGGAATTTTCTTAGCAATGTTAAAACGCACATCAACCGATCACTTGTTTAGCATTCATGTAAACACTACATTCAGATTCACCAATGGAATGAATTCAGTTAGATTGAAACAAAAGCTGTACATGCAAACAATGAATGGCGACTGCAGAAAGCAAAAGCTGAATCCCGAACATCGACGGCCGGACAAAAAGAGAATGGTAACCGCTACTACTCAGCTTTCTCCACAGAACAAGAGCCTGCTAGCTTAGCTTCCAAAAAAAGATGTCTGACACTATGTGTTCATTCTGTGAGTGAGATCGCCCTCTATGGGCGGGTTGAGGACATGCGGGACAGACCCTACTACTGACTGTAGTCTTTAGCTTCTGGCCAAAAAATCCTCAGATGATGCAAAATGACGATTTTTGCGTCATCGGTTGATTTTTTCCAGACAAAAAATACATAAATCTCTCGCCTCAGGGCGTTGTGAGGCTGGAAAGCATGGTAATTCGAAAATACTACAGGTTTTCTACTAATACAAAGCTTAATGCTAAATCCTGAAGTATCCCTTTAAGCATTGAATTACATGCAATTTTTTTTTTTTTTAAGTAGAAAGATTGAAATAGCATTTTCTTGTAAAACCGATGTTTTATTTGCAACTTCGAAAAATCTGTCTGTCTATCTAGATATATATATATATATATGTACTTTATGTATTTACAGTATGTATGAAAAAATGGACTAAATGTGTTTTAACATTAATAGACTAAAAAAAAATGGCCAAATATGTTGTGGACAAATATTCTAAGGCCAAGATCTAACTCATTTGCATTTTTACATTGTTCAAGAGTTTTTTAAATATTGTAGAGCTTTGGAACAATATTTAAAACAAAACGTATAGTTATTTTTAATTATTATTATTAATTAATTAATTAATATGTATCTATATCCATCTATACGTACATAGACACATCAATCCATACAAACATACAACCCAAGGCAATAATAGTTTAGCATATTATTCAGCCTATGCAACATTGGTTATATTATGGTAAAATATTTTAACTTTTTGTCTTTTTTAAAACTTTTGTACCCATCTGGGTCCTGAAGTAAAACCAGTTGAGAAACACTATTTTAGAGTGCACATTTTGTTCGTCTTATTGGCTACGCCTCTCCTTCTTGATCAAAGCGTGAGTCATATCGGATAGTCTCCTAAACTAAAGCCATTTCCCTGTAAAACACTTTTTATGTATGGTTTTCACATTCTCAAACATAGATTTACTCCCTGGCTTTGCTCTCTCCCCCTTTGACAGCGCTATTGCATTCTCCTCCTTTTTATCTTCTCACATTTTAGCAGAATGAATTGCCCATCGCTGTCATTGGGCTCTGGCCGAGAATTCATTTTTGTGGGTCAAGTGTTTCAGAATGTCATCTCTGACAGGAACCATCCAACACGATGAATACAGGGACAGACCTTGGCTCGCCTCATCCTCCCATCACAGAATACACAAATACAAGGCCTCTGGCACCAAGATGTCCACTCGATGGTGGGCAGCATGCAGAAAATAACCACAATAAAATACCACAAAGAAGGGAGAATTTATATGTAGAGAACGACTGACATATTTCAACCTCGCCTTTGTGTAACTGCCAACGAGGCTGTACATTGTGAAAAACCTTTTTAATGAAAAAGTCCCTTCAAGACTTCAAGTACATTTTTTGATCTAATTTTTTTAGATCAAAAAAATGTTTTAGTTTTACATTTTAGTAGTTGCAAGACTGTACTATATAGATTAAAAATGGGTCATTGTGGTCTTGACTTAGTGAGGTTAACTAGTTTAAACACATATATTATTGTACATTTTTTGATCTATCTTTTTTAGATCAAAAAATGTTTTAGGTTTAGATTTTAGTAGTTGCAAGACTGTACTATATAGATTAAAAATGGGTCATTGTGGTCTTGACTTAGTCAATTAGTGAGGTTAACTAGTTTAAACACATTATTGCATCATATATAGCAATAATAAAAAGTAGTTTTGCATTATTAGAATTTATAAAAATGTGACCATTTCATATTCTCGCCATCACAAATTTTTTCTCGCATTTGCTGCTTGGCGAGTGTTAAATTTAGGTCCTGTATATTAGTATGTAGCTGTGGAATTAATTCAATTATACAATAACGCTCAACAAAGTTCAGTTATAGTTCAGATTAGCATGTTATGCTTTATTCAGTACATTTATTTATTAAACACTTATTTGTTAAAATGAATTAATTAATATGGCTGAACTGTAAATAGCTTTGACATCGCATTTGCATATTGAATCGTGATTTCTATTGACTCATTTACAATATATGTTGATGATTCTAGTGTGCCGCAGACAGCAAACAAGACACATGCTTGTGTCTCTGACGTTGGTTTTTATAATCCGCAGAATCGAATCCCAAAACCTAAACTTACCTAAAACGTCTGAAAACTTCTATAGTAAGTGCATATGTAGTTGTGTTTTTGATGTCTCTGCTCCTCTGCTTTCTCCCCTCGGCGCTGGTAATGAAGCTGAGGCTATGTGACAGAATTCAGCAATTACATCGGGCATAGTGTCGCTTTAGACATAGCACGGCGTCGCTAATGGAGAACGCTCTGCTGGAACACGGTTCGTTCTGTGAGGAAACGCCAACAGGAGGCTGGGGGGCTTCTGAGGGGCTACGCGCTCTCTAATGCGATCGGACTGTAACGGACAATCTATTTACAGGGGGCTCTGGGGAACTAATAAACAAATGTTGAGTAATTTCAGCCAGCAGTAATTACCCTTGCAGCTGACAAGGAGAGTGTGATAGTTTCTCCTTCACCCTGCACCCTGAGCAGGAGGCTGAGGTCCCAGGCAGTGAAACATACACATGGATCTGAGCCAAAAGCCAGTCCTGCAAGATCACTTGACTTACCACAGGCGGGAACAGAGACCAACCAGAGCCCGAGATATGGGCGGCAGCATTGTGCTGAGGATGTGCATTTGTGTGTGAACAGCACAGCGGTATTAGCTCGAATTCTTATTTTCCTGTGATTATATAAATATTAATGAGTCAAGTGTGTCCCTAAATGACTGTTAGGGCTGGGCGACATGACGTTATTTAAATATTTATATGTCCCATTTATACTTTGTAAAAAAAAAAAACGAATGCATGATATAATTAAGACGACATGCTTCCAAAAATAAATAATTGGCTTTTATTTTGTCACCAAAGCTGCAGCAAGTTAAAATATTATCTATAAAATTTTGCCTAATGTTTCAGTTAACATGTTTTTTATTATTTATTTAAAATAGGTATTTATTTTGGGCATTGAGGGCATTGTGTACGTAATTAGATTTTTTGATCCAGACACTTTTTATTTCACCTACCTTTTGTCTTCTGCATTCTCCTTACCCATGTCTCCTGTTCTCCCCGGCCCCAAACCCCATCTCTGCCATAATAATTAATAAAGGCTGGTTTCTAAAGTAATTCTTCCTGCATTAATGTTCAAGTGTAGCCTAAATGGGATCCATTCAGACCTTAACATTAAGTCTTTTACTGTTATATGTCAACAAGATTCAAAAAAACATTTTCACCTGCTATACCCAATGTTTAGATCTGTTTGGGTAATTATGCAAATTAGCACATATGTAATTAGATTATGCGCAATTTGTCCATGTTAACAAACAATTGCAAAAAACTTTTGTTTGTCTTGATGCAAGTAATCAACTCAGTGATTTTCATGATGATATCTAAAGGTTAAAAATTTTACCCTATTCACGTGAGAAAAAGAATGAATATGCGAATGAATGGGATATATTTGGGTCTTTTTCTAAACTTTCCCCTAATGGGATTCTTCTGGGCTTTTTTTTTCCTTACTCAGGACATAAATCAGTTGAGATTGCTTCTGTTGCAATTTGTTCAAGGTTGACCCCTTTTTTGGCTTAAAATGACTGCGCTCTTAACAATGCTGGGTTGTTTCAAGCCAAATTTGGGTCAAATATGGACAAACCCAAATGTTGGGTTAAAAATGTAATTAAAAAATGTACAGTTGAAGTTGGGTTAAATTTTTTAATTATGTTTTTTAACCCAACGTTTGGGTTTGTCCATATTTGACCCAAATTTGGGTTAAAGCAACCCAGCATTGTTTAGAGTGTATGTAAACATTTAAATGTAAAAATGCATAGGACATTTTTCACCAAATGTATTCCGCAAATTTTGTTTTTATTCTTTTACTGTTGACGTACATTTAGTCCAATTTTTATATGTAAATACGTACTTCTAGACAGACAGACTAACCTACTTTTTTAAGAATATTCTACTATGAATTCGGACATACTACTCAGCCCCCATACTGTTTTTTTTTTTTGTTTTTTTGCCTGCTATATAGTATAGAAATAGGCATATTCGGACACTGCGAGATGGTCCCGTCTCCAAACTCATGCCATTGGTTGAGCCGATGTTGCTGTGTTGTAGTGATCCAAATGATTGAAACGGACTGTTTGAACTGAATCGATTTGCCACTTGTTTAAACACTCCCATCAGTATTTACGCATGGCAGGACGAGAAATAATCGTGAAATTAGTTAAATGATGCGTCCTTTAGGAAACTTAATGGTAAAACAAAAGCATGAATAGGGCCTATATGAGTCAACGTGGTCCAGCCCTAATAAGCATTAACAGAAATGATGTATAGTGCATGATGAATTCTTCGTAAAGACATTGCTGTTCACCTCTGTCTGTTGTGGAGGTGTTGTTCTTCATCCCCAGAGCTCACATCTTGATCCTGGCCGCCATTCGCACAAGCTGCCAAATAGATTTTTATGCAAATTCCTCTCTATCGATTGCAGCGCCTCTCATTGACGGACTGGGGGTTTGTGGAAAGCAGCAGTAATTAGATTATGTGATAATGATTACAGCGTAAACATTGGTGGATAAAACCGGTTACATGTATCTGTGGGGCAATCTGGCACAAACAATAAAGCATCTGAAATCCATGAAAATGTTTTCCGCACTTCTCTCTCTCTCTCTCTCGTTTTCCCCCGACTCTTTTTGTTCTCTCTCTCTCTCTGTACTGAATAATAAGTGCTGGATGGCGTGACAGGCCAATATGATCCGCTGACAGACGGGCAGAGGGGTCCGCGAACGCCTCCCTCTCTCAGACAGGCAGATGTCGTGCGTCCCCGTGCGGAGCGAGTCGAGGGAGAGAAACGAGGAGGTGGGAACTTGAGCACTCCTCGGGGGGTTGAGTGGTCATTTGATGTCCGGCACAAGGGCAGCGTGTGATGGAGAAAGAGCCGGGCGTAGAGAAAGGCAGATCTGTAAAACTGGGCTGGCAGGAGGGCGAGATGGACGGGGCATAGACAGACTTCATTGCATGTTTGGGCTTGTTTTATTTATTTATTTACTTATTCTGACAGCAACGCACACGAGTGAATTCACTCTTTCAGACTGTTTAATGCTAAAGGCCTCCCTGCACTGTATATCCTGTTTATATTGTTTGAAAAAATTATATTAATATTATGCACAATTATTAGATTAACACAGTGCTTTTTTTCTAACCAATATAAGACAGTTTCAAGCTAATTCAAAAATGCATGTGTATAGGGTTTTTCTCCACTATGTATATTGTTTTATTGTATATTCTCTTACGAGAGATTCGAGGTTACGTATGTATCTGAGGTTGGGTTGTTTTTTGGGTTGTTGTTTTTTTCAGGCTTTGGTCAATTTTGAGATTTTGGGCAGTTTGCTCCATAACTTGTCTTTTTTTTTTTTAGACTAGTGGAAAGAAAACATCCAAAATACACATTTAAGTGTTTATTACACTCTGTTCCCTCCATAGCCCAAGGGGTCAGTAGTATTGATTTAGATTCTTGATTTAGATTTTTCTTTTAGTTCACCTAAAAATGAAAAAATAAAGAC
The DNA here is from genome assembly GCF_988280905.1 of Pimephales promelas. Lineage (NCBI taxonomy): Eukaryota > Metazoa > Chordata > Actinopteri > Cypriniformes > Leuciscidae > Pimephales > Pimephales promelas. The sequence continues at coordinate 38,388,161 of NC_142775.1, read as the reverse complement.
ATTATATTTACTTACCTTTATGTTCTTTGAAATATATATATATATATATATACTGTATATATATATATATATATATATTATTTAGAGCGTTGATACATTTTCAGATTTTGGCCTATTTTATTCATAACTTGTCTTTTTTTATATTAGTTTGCCATTTTATTCCCATCTATAATGGGATGGTTTTTACAGAGTGGTTTGTTAATATATCATTCACCTAAATCATTTTATTCCTGAAAAATGTGGTCTAAAATTAGATAAAATCTTTGTACAAAATAAAACCATTTAAAAAATTATAATTTAAAAAATATATATTTCTTTTTAATAAATCGTAGTAACCAAACTCCATCGCACACCTGCAGGTGATAGGTGCGTCAGATAATAAGACCAGCTAGTCATTCAAGCAGATAAGGAACTCCTGCGCACTATCATTACTTGCACTTTTCAATCAAGTTTATTCGCACACAACGTTTCGGTCACACGACCTTCGTCAGGAGTATGACGAAGGAGTTCGTCAGTATACTCCTGACGAAGGTCGTGTGACCGAAACGTTGTGTGCGAATAAACTTGATTGAAAAGTGCAAGTAATGATAGTGTGCGGGAGTTCCTTATCTTTTTAATAAATCGTGAAATTTAATAGCAATTTCTAAATCCTGAAATAGTATTTTCTCATAAATGTACCTCAATAATCTGTTTTCGATTTCAGTGCAGAGACCCATTATGGATTATACCCCTAGAAGGTCCATTCATGTCCATTCTAAGTATATTACTTATAAAAAAAGCACTTATTTTTTCTGTAGAAATCAATAGGTATTATGCTTAGTTTATAACATGCAAAGTTGACCTGTTTGTTGAGGCGCCCTGATTGAGAACCGCTGGTATATCATATCACAGCACTCATTAAAGGGTTTGTTCACACAAAAATGAAAATTCTGTCAGTATTTACTCGCCCTCAAATTGTTCCAAATCCGTATCTCGTTCATCTTCGGAACACAAATTAAGATATTTTTGATGAAAACTGAGAGCTTTCTCACTCCTTCATAGGCTGCTATGTAATTTCATCTGTCGGCTCAGAAAGTTAGTAAAGACATCGTTAAAATAGTCAATCTTAAGTTTATCAAACGACGAGAAGACTTTTATGTGCGCGGAAACAAAACAAAAATAACGACTTTATTCAACAATCTCTTCTCTCATTCTCCTACGCTTTTGATGTATGTAAACAGTGCAGCGCTTCTGGGTTCTGCGTCAGAACGTAGGCTCACTCTTGGCCAGCATCACACATGACCAGCGTCGTCCAATAGTAAGCCTGCGTTCTGATGTACATCAACAGCGTAGGAAAATGACATGGAAGAGTCACAAAAAGTATTCTCGTCGCTTGATAAACTTAAGGTTGAGCCACTGTAGTCACTCGGACTATTGTAACGATGTCTTTACTAACTTTCTGGGCCGACAGATAAAATAACATAGTAGCCTATAGAGAGCCTAAGTCCCGCCCCTCCGCTTCCGCCTCATGGGGCCTTATTTCGGAAAAAATATGAATGGTAGTCAATGGCGAGAGACAACTTATCTTTTTATTCCGTCTGAACTGTGCCCTCAATTACACATATGATGTTTGTCAATATAAAACATAATTCTGAAAGTCAAAAATGTCGCAGTTTGTTATACAACAGAAGAGTAACATTTAGTTTTATGTGAAAATCACTCTATGAACTACATCTCCCGGGAAGCGAAACAACGAGTGAGATCCGCTGCTCGTGTGTGTGCAGTCTGGTACAAAACACTCAGGTATGACGGCGTAACGTTACGATTATAACGTAAGACTGTCGAAACAATGACAGACAATAGCCTCAGTAAAGTTAGCTTCATTCATTGGGAGAAAATGTGCGCCTTTGGGGTTTGTAGTCTTTGTAATTACGTATTTTCACAGTCTTATACCTCAACGGTTTTACATCAAACTGCGACTTTCTTTACTTTAAAATGTATCTTTAAATTTGACAAACATCATATGTGTAATTCAGGGCACAATTCAAGCGAGATCAAAATATTTGTTGTCTCTCGCCATTGACTACCATTCAATATTTTTCCAAAATAAGGTCCCATGGTGGTCGACCGGAAGGGGAGGGACTTAGGCTCACTATAGGAGTGATCCAACTCTCAGATTTAATCAAAAATATCTTAATTTGTGTTCCGAAGTTGAACGAAAGTTTTATGGGGTTGGAACAACATGAGGGTGAGTAATTACTGACACATATTTTTCATTTCTGGGTGAACTATCCCTTTATGTCTTTTGCGAGGGTCTCAGATGAGCGGAAGGCCAGCGTGGAGAAAGAAGATCGCCACCGCTCGGCTCTCAGGCTGTAATTAATGGCCCGTGATCGGAGGTGTGGTCCTCCGATACCCGCTCGTCTCCCACACGGCCCAGCTCACGGTCAGCAGACGTTAGGCTACATTAACTGCCTGCGCTGTTGCTATTTCAGAGAAAGAGGGCGAGAGAAGAGTAGGAGACTCATGAAGGTGCTTGATCCCTCGGAGCTTAGGTGCATGAGACGGGAGCTGTGTACCTTTCATCTTAGCTGAGATTTGGAGAGGGTTCACACCACAGAGGCTCCTTAATTCTCACTAATTCATTTGCGCTCCAGATTCGCTTGGCGGTGGATAACCTGAGAATGATAATGAAGAGGAAAGAGTTTGGGCAGAGTCCCCTGCCTTTGAATGTGCCTGGAATGGATCGAGGGAATCTTTCTCTTTGAATCTTCGCAAGGAGAAACGAATCTTATTAGTGTCTGTCATCAGATATCCTGGAGACAGAGTTTGAGAGGTTTTAAAGGCATAGGCCACTTAAAAATGAGAAAAATAAGACATTATATTTACTTAGCTTTATGTTCTACCAAAATTATATATTTTTCCAAAATGACAAATAGAAGTAGTCCATAGGAATCTTGCACTATATTATGAAGCTTCTTTGCATTGCTCTCTGAAGTCAGTAATTTCATTTTCAAATTGTGAATGCAATATAGCTAAATCTCAAATGGTGGCTCGTTAATATCATCAACATATGTTGTCATAACGTCCAGCCTTAAAACTGATGTTAAAGCTGTAAGGCAAAAACAATACAGACAAAATCATAGTTCCCTATCGTAGTCACTTCGAGTTACGTCAGAAGTGACGGAGATTGGGGGTTTCGCATAGAAAGCCAATCCTCTTCGAGTATTAAAACACGAGCCAATGGCATGCAATGCCTTGGGGCTGCGGAAATTTGCATAGCGTACTCCGCCCTACTCCGTGAGTATAAAAGGAGGAAGTGAACGCAACCGCAGTATGTTTTCGCTTCGGAGCCAAGAGAACCTCTTCACTCCTGAAAGCACTGTTCAAGACTCTTCGAGACGAGCGTCCTCTTCAGTGTTGGTGTGACGGCGGTACCCAGCGAGATTCTGCATCGCCTGCGATCTGAGCAGTGGTCTGCCAGACTTTGCGCTTCTCCCTGGTCGCTTCAGCGCTGAAAGAGTGAATTTCCTCCTCTCATTGAAAGAGCTGCACGCGCACGTCTTTTTAAAGACGGTTCGCCCGTGCTCTTCTGGGTGTGATTGATTTCTGTCGTCATCTGATGGTCACGATCGCTGCTTTGTATGCCTGGGCATTTCAGCATGCAGCAGCAGCGTTCGTGGATGACTCATTTTCCTTCTGTGGGAACATGACCATCTCTACACTGAGGTCGAGACTCAATGATCTCACTTGAGTGAGAGTCCCGGTCCCCCCCGCTCGATCGGTTTCCTCCATAGGGGGCCCGTCGACCCGGGGACCTGGTGATTTACGGTGATGGTGTGGGATAAGCCCCGACGATTCCTCGGGCCACACCTCCCGCCTCAGTGCGAGAGCCAGCGAGCGTTAGTTCGATTCAGTCGGTTGCTTCTTCGGTGGCACCGGCTGCTTCGGGCAGCGCTCCAGATGATGATGCGATGTCGATCACAGCATCACTAGGCGGGCTTGACTCCTCGGGAAGTGAGGATGCGGCCGCGTTGCCTCCCTCGGGAGCGTCAGCGCCGCCGTGTCTGATCCCGCGATGATGGCCGTGCTATCTCGGGCGTCCGTGAGCATCGGGTGGGGGTGGAACTCCGCCCCTCCCCGATCTCTCGCGGCTGAATAATTGGTTTTTGGGTAACGCTGCCGCCTTACGGCCACGGCCAACCCCAATTTCCTTTTTTCCCCGAGTTGCATGCGGAACTGACACGCACTAAAAAATAAATAAAAAAAAAAAAAAAAAAAAGCGTGCTTAGTTCCCCGCCCTTCCTCCCCTCGGCGATGCGGCTGTCTGTGGGTACGCTGGGGCTCCCCCGGTCAACCGGCGGTTGCTCTCAGATGCCCCTCCAAAGCCTATGGGTTCTCGTCGTCTATGGCGGCGCGATTCTGTAGAGCGGCGGGACAGGCAGCCTCCGCCCTGCATATGATGAGCACCTACAAAGCTAGCTGCTCAGGAATGTGCACGAGGAGGTGACGGACCAAGCGAGCTGCGAGCCTGTCGCCTACCTTGTCCTTAAACGGGTCACGGAGGCGGTCGCTCGCTCCCTTGGTCAGGTGATGCCCACCGCTGTGGTCCAGGAGCATCATAATGTTCGGCGGTGCGGTCCAGGACTTTGCCCAGCACTTCTCGACCGCCTAGGAGCAGACGAAGGCGGTTTCTCTGCCCCGACGGCCAGCTGCTGCCTCCAACCAGCCGTCGGCTCGGACGCCTCCGCCAGCTCGCCGCCGAGGACGCCCCCCTGCGGCTCCCTTCCCTCCCACGCGGCCCCAGCAGCAGCCTTCAGCCGGTTCGCGTCGCGGAGGAGGCCACAGGTAAGCGTCCCAAGAAAAGAGCCCCCCCTCAGGCCGCGTGCCCCGCTAGATGCCAGGCGAAGCGATGTTCCTGAGGCGGGCCGCTCAGTGATAGTGTCATGGTTTTTCTCAGGAGGCGGTGGCAGGGCCCCTCCTTCCCCGGTGGAGGGCCGGTGGAGAATCTTTTGTTCTAGCTAGCTCCCTGAGCTGGTTGAGGAAAAGCTGACACTGTCATTGAGCACACAGACTGGAATGAGCGCGCACGACGTCCAGTGCGTCGCCCCGTTCATTCCTCTCTGTCTCGGAGGGCGCGGAAGGGTGCGTGTGTCGTCCCCGGGCTACGCCAATCCCTTCCCCCTCTGTCGCCAGACCCCCGGCAGAACAGACCCCCGTGGAACGCTCTGCCTTCCCTGGTCTCTTCTGTCGGGGAGCGGGTTTCGACGGTGCATCCGGACGGGGTAACTCCTGCACGCATGCCGGTCGACCCGCCTCGCTGCCCCTCCGGGGGGACGTCTGTGGTTCGCATGACCCCGTTGGCTCACTTCCTGGAAGCCTGGCTAGCGCTTCCCGGGGTTCCCGCTGGGTCATCAGAACGATCGGATTCGGCTACGCGATTCAGTTCGCACGGTCTCTTCCCCGCTTCAGGGGAGTTCGCTCCACGATGGTTGGTGGCTATGCCCCAGTCTTGAGAGCGGAGATTGCGACCCTGCTGGCGAAGGGTGCAATCGAGACGGTCCCTCCAGCCGAGGTGAGGTCCGGGCTTTACAGCCCCTACTTCATTGTCCCCAAGAAAGACCGGTGGGTTACGACCGATCCTGGACCTGCGCATTTTGAACCGTTCTCTCCATCGACTACCGTTCAAAATGCTCACGGCCAAACGCATTTTCGAATGTGTTCGGTATCAGGATTGGTTTGCAGCGATCGACCTGAAGGACGCGTACTTCCATGTCTCCATTCTCCCTCGACACAGACCGTTTCTTCGGTTTGCCTTCGAGGGCCAGGCATACCAGTACGCCGTTCTCCCATTCGGGTTAGCTCTGTCCCCTCGCGTCTTCACGAAGATCGTCGAGGCAGCCCTTGTTCCCCTTCGCGAACACGGGGTTCGCATCCTGAACTATCTCGACGACTGGCTGTTACTAGCACACTCTCGAGCTCAGGTTTGCGAACACAGAGACCTGGTGCTACGGCACCTAGCCCGTCTGGGCCTTCGGGTCAACCGGGAAAAGAGCAAACTTTGCCCCGTGCAGAGGATCTCTTTTCTCGGCATGGAGATAGACTCGGTCGCCATGTCCGCGCAGCTCACGAACGAGCGCGCGCACTCACTGCTGGCTTGTCTTCGACAGTTCGAGGGCAAGAGTGCGGTTCCACTGAAACTTTTCAGAGGCTCCTGGGACATATGGCATCCGCGGCCGCGGCAACGCCGCTCGGTTTGCTTCATATGAGACCGCTTCAGCTGTGGCTTCGCGATCGAGTCCCGAGGTGGGCATGGCATCGCGGCTCGCTCCGAGTTCCAGTGACTCCGACGTGCCGCCGATCCTTCTTCCCGTGGTCGAACCTCAGCTTTTTACGGACAGGGTCCCTATTCAGCGAGTTTCCAGGCATCTCGTTGTCTCCACGGATGCGTCTACCACGGGTTGGGGTGCCATGTGCAATGGGCATGCAGCCGCCGGTTCCTGGACAGGAGCCCAGCGCCTCATGCACATCAATTGCCTCGAGCTGTTGGCAGTACGGCTCGCCCGGCACCGCTTCCGAGCGTGCTCTAGGGCCAGCATGTGCTTGTCCGCTCAGACAACACTACGGCAGTAGCGTACATCAACCACCAGGGGGGGTCTACGCTCGCGCCGGTTGTCGCAGCTCGCCCGCCACCTCTTGATATGGAGTCAGAAGCACCTGAGGTCCCTTCGTGCAGTTACATTCCTGGAGACCGGAATCGGGCAGCCGCGAGCTGTCCCGGGCCCGTCCCATCTCCGGCGAATGGCGACTCCATCCCCAGTCGGTCCAGCTGATTTGGGACCAGTTCGGGGAGGCACAGTTAGACCTGTTCGCCTCTCGGGACTCGTCCCACTGCGCCCAGTTATTCTCTGACCCGCGGCTCTCTCGGCTCGGATGCGCTGGCGCACAGCTGGCCACGGGGCCCACGCAAGTGTGCGTTCCCCCAGTGAGCCTCCTTGCACGGGTGTTGTGCAAGATCAAGGAGGACGAGGAGCAGGTCTTGCTGGTAGCCCCCTACTGGCCCACCAAGACGTGGTTCTCCGAACTCTTGCTCCTCGCGACAGCACCTCCTTGGCCTATTCCTCTGAGACCGGACCTACTCTCTCAGAGACGGGGCACTCTGTGGCACCCTCGTCCCGATCTTGGAGGCTGCACGTGTGGCTCCAGGACGGGACGAGGCAGGTTTGAGTTCGCTGCCACCTGCGGTGGCGGCAACCATCACTTCCGCAAGAGCGTCGTCCACGTGACACCTTTATGCGTTGAAGTGAAACCTCTTCGTCAATTGGTGTTCTTCTCGCTGAGAAGACCCCCGGAGATGTTCGATCGGAGTCATGCTTCCTTCCTGCAAGAGGGGTTGTAGCGCAGGCTGTCGCCCTCCACCCTTTGGATTATGTCGCGGCCATTGCCGCGTCTCATGATGCAGTGAAAGGTAAGTCTATGGGAAGCATGACCTGGTCATCAGGTTCCTGAGGGGAGTGAGGGGGCTAAATCCGCCTCCCTCCCCTCCTGCCCTCTGGGGACCTCTCAGTAGACCTGGGTGCTCTGCAGAGGCCTCCCCTGGAGCCTTTGCAGTCGGTAGAGTTTTTGCCCTGTCCTATGTGACAGCACTCCTGATTGCATTGGTATCCATCAGGAGAGTAAGGGACCTGCACGCACTCTCTGTTGACGAAGTGTGCCTGGAGTTCGGGCCGGCTTACTCTCACGTATTCCTGAGACCCCGGCCTGGATATATGCCCAAGGTTCCTACCACTCCCCTCCGGGACCTGGTGGTGAACCTGCAAGCGCTGCCCCTGGAGGAGGCAGACCCAGCCTTGGCACTGCTCTGTCCGGTACGTGCTCTCCGCACCTATGTCGACAGAACGCAGTGTTTCAGGACCTCAGACCAGCTCTTTGTCTGTCATGGGGGGAGCCAGAAGGGAAGGGCTCTCTCAAAGCAACGGCTGTCCCACTGGATAGTGGATGCCATTGCTTTGTCTTACCAGCAGCAAGGCCTTCCGTGCCCCCTTGGTGTGACGGCCCATTCCACTCGGAGTGTAGCCTCCTCTTGGGCTTTAGCGCACGGCGCCTCGCTAACAGACATCTGCAGAGCTGCAGGCTGGGCGACACCCAACACCTTCGCCAGATTCTATAATCTGCGAATTGAGCCGGTATCCTCTCACGTACTCGTTTCGGCCAGTTCTGGATCCGCTCAGGTGTCTTCGCTTGCTCGCCACTCCACTCCCCGGACTGGATAAGTGCGATATTTCCTCAGTTCTTCCATTGAAGTCTTGAGTCCTCCAGCACCGACGATGCGGGCACCACTGCGTTGCTCTGGATGCTAGCTAGGTGCCTCCATGCGCACGGTTCCCCATGGTAACCGTCTCATGTGTATTATCCACTGTAAGCCTCTCTGAGCATGTGTCTTCCCTTGGCAAGCCATCTGCCACCCCTGGAGTTTAAATCAGTAGCCACCTGCGGTTGGTACTCCAGTGTTCCATATGCGTTCCTATGTGGCCATATGTGTATTCTTAAGTCCTCCCTTCGGTAGGCAGCTGGTAGCATGTCCCCTTCGGGATATGTTCCCAGTGTACCTTGGTAATCCTGTGTCAAAGTCGGATCCCCAAAAAAAAAAAAAAAAAAAAAAAAAAAAGAGGTAAGGCTCGGGGGTTCAGTCTTTCGCAGGGCACTGGAAGACAGCTTGAAGATGGCGTGATGGCACAGACCCCCAATCTCCGTCACTTCTGACGTAACTCGAAGTGACTACGATAGGGAACGTCTCGGTTACGTATGTAACCCTCGTTCCCTGAGTAGGGAACGGAGACGTTACGTCTCCCTGCCACTTCTGCTGTATCGCTGGGTAGAGGCCGAGTTCAGTCTTGGCTCCTCAGCGAAGACATACTGCGGTTGCGTTCACTTCCTCCTTTTATACTCACGGAGTAGGGCGGAGTACGCTATGCAAATTTCCGCAGCCCCAAGGCATTGCATGCCATTGGCTCGTGTTTTAATACTCGAAGAGGATTGGCTTTCTATGCGAAACCCCCAATCTCCGTCACTTCTGACGTAACGTCTCCGTTCCCTACTCAGGGAACGAGGGTTACATACGTAACCGAGACGTTCTCTTACGAGAGATTCGAGGTTACGTATGTATCTGAGGTTGGGTTGTTTTTTGGGTTGTTGTTTTTTCAGGCTTTGGTCAATTTTGAGATTTTGGGCAATTTACTCCATAACTTGTCTTTTTTTTTAGACTAGTGGAAAGAAAACATCCTAAATTCACATTTAAGTGTTTATTACACTTTGTTCCCTCCATAGCCCAAGGGGTCAGTAGTATTGATTTAGATTTTTTTTTTTAAAGGCACAGTCCACCTAAAAATGAAAAAAAAAAAAGACATTATATTTACTTACCTTTATGTTCTTCACAAAAAAAAAAAAAAAAAAAAATATATATATATATATATATATATATATATATATATATATTAACATTAATATTATTATTATGTTAGAGCATTGATAATTTTCAGATTTTGGGCTGTTTTATTCATAACTTGTCTTTTTTTAGATTAGTTTGCCATTTTATTCCCATCTATAATGGGATGGTTTTTACAGAGTGGTTTGTTAATATATCATTCACCTGATTCATTTTATTCCTAAAAAATGTGGTGATTTTTTTTTTGGCTGTTGACAGTATTTTCTGTGATAAAATTAGATAAAACCTTTGTACAAAATAAAAACATTTAAAATCTGGCTTATCCAATGAATTCTGAATTTCAGAATTCTGTTCTGTAAATTGGTGTAAAGTAGTGCATATTATATATATATATATAAATAAAATATGCGTATTTAAACATTACATTTCAGAAATCTTGTAATGCAAAACAATTGTCTTAATGTACTATCAATCAATAGGAGAAAGTATAGTGATATCTGTTAACTTTTTTCTTTTACCCTATTCACCTGTAATGTCTTGCTTTAAGTCATTATAGACATTCAGTAACAGTAGTTTTCTGAAAAGCTGCTTTGAAACAATATTGTCTTCTGAACTCAAATGATAAATTGGTGTGAAGAACAGACTGAAATTTTAGTCAATAACCTGATAGCCTTGTAACCTTCCCCTTTGCCGAAGCTCAGAAACCATGCATCAGTTTAGGTTTAGTTTACTTAGAAGACTTACAGTGTTGCATAAACTACTTTTACAGTATTTCTCTGTCATTTCAGGAGCTTGACCGACATAAACTGTCATTATGTATGGAAAACAACTGAAGATTCTTCAAAAATTCTCCTTTTTTATTCTACAGAAAGAAGTCAGTATATGGATGTGATGGATGGGTGAGTAAATAACGAATTTCCATTTTTGGTTGAATCGTTCCTTTAAGCGTTCAAGCTTTTGCATGTTGAGGTTTTTTCCAGGCCTCCCGTGTGAATATAAAGCTGTGGGTGAGCTCGCGCGGTAGCAGCTGTGGTCAAGCAATTACATCCGCTGATGTTGAGGCATGGAGAGCGATCCGTTCAAATGCTGATCACCATTTCACAATCAGATTCAGCAATGAATATTTATCACTCCAGAGCTGTAGGAATTCTCAATCAATAGATTTTACCCACTAGCAGAAAGATCTTCTTTTTCCGTCTCTCTCTGCTAACACCAACCTACACAAAAGTGGTACATTATCATCAGAGATGAGCAGCACCGTATTTACATTTATGGATTGAAATGCCGCATTTCTTTCCCAGCAACACTGGAGTGAGTTGGTTTATTCCTAACGCGCTCAGTTGTGAACAGGAATATGCAGTGTTTTTTCCATCAACAATCTGTCTTAGTTCACAACAGGCCATGAAAGTGCTCTCGAAACCCCTGAACTCATGGGCTTGTATATCACTCAAATCTGACCTAAGATTTAAATAGAAACTTTGTAAAAATGTCAATGAAAAGCAACTGCCATAAATCGACAACAGCAGCACATTTAACATGCAATTGAAATGTCTAGCACTAACATTTTTGTCCGTGACCTTTGTTCTTAGCAGATGTGGCTAGAAGTTGCTGTTACTTCGCTCCTTTTTTGGAAGGAGAAAATTCAGCTAGACTTTTTATATTTGTCAATGCTTTTATTGGAGAAATGTGTATTTTCGGTTGCAAAGCGTCTCTAAATAGCAAAAATAATGACCTGCAATTGGTCAAATATACTTACTCTTAAGAGGAATTCCTGGTGCCATAAGGCATGACTGTATTTATGCACTCTAAACGGTGCTGGGTTGTTTTTTTAACCCAAATTTGGGTCAAATATGGACAAACCCAAATGTTGGGTTAAAAATGTCATTTCAAATTTGAACCCAACTTTCACTTTCAATTGTACATTTTTTATTACATTTTTATGTCAACATTTGGGTTTGTCCATATTTGACCCAAATTTGGGTTGAAACAACCCAGCATTTTTTAGAGTGTGCTTTGGACAGGATGCAAACTGTCCTTATTCAAAATTAGGGTGTTTATTATGCAATGTTCAGGAATCAACAAAATGCATGTACATTTTTAGGTGGATACACCCTTAAAAATGCTGGGTTGTTTCAACCCAAATTGGGTCAAATATGGACAAACCCAAATTTTAGGTTAAAAATGTCAACTGTACATTTTTTAATTACATTTTTAACCCAACATTTGGGTTTGTCCATATTTGACCCAAATTTGGGTTGAAACAACCCAGCATTTTTTAGAGTGTGCTTTGGACAGGATGCAAAATGTCCTTATTCAAAAATAGGGTATTTATTATGCAATATTCAGGAATTATCAAGCTAGTATTCCATTCCAAACAGACTGTACTGATTAACAAAATGCATGTACATTTTTAGGTGGATACACCCTTTAAAATGCTGGGTTGTTTCAACCCAAATTGGGTCAAATATGGACAAACCCAAATTTTAGGTTAAAAATGTCAACTGTACATTTTTTAATTACATTTTTAACCCAACATTTGGGTTTGTCCATATTTGACCCAATTTTTTATTGAAACAACCCAGCATTTTTTAGAGTGTATATTGTCAGCATTATTATTATACTTGATTTTTTTTTTTCATGCAACATATGTAGAGGTCAAAGCATGAATTTATATCAGAAGCATATCCAATAAAATAAGTGGCGGATCCAATTCCAGAGGTGTACAGATTAAGCCCTGCATCCTCCTAAATAAGTTCAAGGAGGTTCATTTAGCTCTCAATGCACTCACACTGAGATGCTGGTTATGATATGATGTTGAGTTATATACTTTAAACTAATTCCCCGAAGCTCTCGCTTTTCGTCCGCCAGTTTGGCAACGCGCTGCCGCAGAACTAAGGCAGATCAATGAGGTGTAATGACTCTCCAATCTCCGTCAATACTCAATTAATGAAAAGGATGGAGAAAATATCAACACACTGCCAGCCAGCGCTGCTCCAAAACTGTGAGTAATGATTACTGTGGAAACACTTTACAGCCGGAGAGAATCCCAGCAGAGCTCTGGACACCGGGCTCCTGGGAGGTTTGACCATAAACAGGGAGATTCAGCACAGATTTACAGCTTTGAGAGTTATGAGAGCAGAGCCGTTGAAAAGCTTTGCTTGCTCAAATAGAAGTGAGTCTAATTTGTAGCTCTGCTGGGAGACTTTTAAAGCTTCACAGAAAAAAATGAAACTGGCCTCTGGTCAAATCATATGGAGTAAAACATGACAATTAGGTCAAGTTAGAGGCAGTACAAAATATAAACATTCTTTCATTACAATAAATAAATACATTATATTTAAAGCGACACTCCACCCATTTGCTGTTATTGTTAGAAACACAGTTATACTATTGAATGGTCGTGCAACACTCTCATTTTCCCCTGAGACGATAGAAATCTGCTATTTACCCTTTTCACTTCTTCCCATAATGATGCAAAAATCGTCACTTTACGTCATTGTAGGGGGAAGTGTAAGAGGTGGGGATTTCTGTAAAGACTACAAGCACTAGATCCCACCCTTTCAAACCCGCCCATTGGGGGTTGGACCTAATGCGCTACCAGGCCTATCACAGATCAATGCCAGTGCATGTGATTTCACTGGCATAAACGTTTACAAAACATGGACGAAGCTACTGAATACGCAGACGGATGCATTGGGAGGATTGGGATTACACATAGCGTCAGCCATCTTTTTTGGAAGCTAAGCTAGCAGGCTCTTGTTCTGTGGAGAAAGCTGAGTAGTAGGGGTTACCATCCTCTTTTTCCCGGACATTTCCGGCCGTCGATGTCCGGGATTCAGCTTTTGACATAATGAATGGCGACTAGAACGCAAAAGCCGAATCCCAGACATTTTGGGCGATCTCAAAACGGATTTTCGGGCAGTTTCATCATGGAGACCCACTAGTAGCCTAGACTTGTTGTTTAACTACTGCATTCTATTACCGGTAGGCGTGGCCTCCTAGGGCAAGTGCATTCTGGGAGTTGTTGTCTTTCATCCACATGAGCCAAAAATACATTTTCTGGCTTTTCTCAGTCTAGAAAGCTCCAAATTCAAAATTTCTTCTACATAAATGACCCATTTTAAATACCCATCCATCCTTCCAGAGGTGAAGTGTCCCTTTAACAATGGGCTACTTATTAAACCAGTCAATAGTGATGCTGACACAAAACCTGCTTTACTGAAAATACTGATAACCTGCCGTTCAGTAAGCGAATCAGACATTGATTCAGTGACTGCTCTATTCAATTCAGTGATTGATTCAAACTAACAATTCATTTTAACTATTCATTGAAAGAATTGGATCATTAGAATCATTATGTTGAGGATCAATCTACACTGATCGTGCTAATATTCTTTGATTTAGCAAAAGAACTGGCTCATAAGAGTTATTAGGAATCAGTCTGCAGTGATCGCGCCAATATTTTTAATTCGCTAAAAACGATCGGCTCATGTGAGTAATTTGTTTAACCCTTGTGCTGCATTAGATTTTTAACACCGTTGAGTGCATTAAGGACCAAAAATGGCCACATATTAAACATTGCCTAAAATATTATATATTATTATTATTTTCCACTTTTACCAAGTTAAATCTTTTAACCAGCATCAGTCCTCATCATAACTACCAAAAATGTATTCAATTTCAGGATTTTAACCCTTTAATTACCAGTTTTGTTTGCGAAACCATCGATTTGTAAAAGAGGAAAAAACACAAAAATTCAATTATTTTCAATAAACTAAATGCAAAGAGAAAACTTTAGATTTGGATTATCACAGTCCCACTTTGCAAAAAATCCCACTTAGCGCGTTAGAGACCAAAAATGGCCACCTAATAAACATTGCCTATTGCCTAAAATAAGGTGCATTTCCACCCATAGGGAATAAATATGTAGTGACGTCATCTGGTGGAATACACTATATAATGCAAATATAGTGCTTTTGCTTCAAAATGAAAGGATGTTTGTGCAAAAATCATGTTTTATGTATTACTGACCGCCTCAGATTTAAACAACGTTTTAATGGGTTTCAATGGGCCATTTTTGGTCTTTATGGTGCTGAGTGTTACTATTTGATCTACACAGTGTGTGTTATACATATTTTGCAAACTGGGATCACATTTTTTACATGTATCCAAAAAGTCACAATTTTGCCAAATTTCATACCATTTGCATTAAAACAGCCAAAATGGTCAAAGAAATTAAACTGCAAAAGACCAAAAATGTCCCTAATGCAGCATAAGGGTTAAGAATCAGTCTACACTGACTGCACTAATGTTTTCGATTCAGTGTAAAGAACCGGCTCATATGAGTCATTTATTTAGGAATCAGACTACATGGTCACAGCCACATTTCCCAATACATAAGACCATTGGTTTCTACGATCTAGCCTCTGATGGTTTTGAAAACACAGCCATGCTATAGGTTCTGGCCAAAAGAGATTTATAATATAACTCAGATTGTATTCATCTTATGAGGGCGAGTGAATCGTGGGCTAATTTAAATTTCTTGGGTGAAAAAATGCAACCTGCGAAATCACATCATAAATTGTTGGTAGGAACCACTGAAAAATTGTTCTTTGTTTCCACGAGAATTTTTTTTTTTTTTAATCTTGCTTTCAACAAGTGAGGCCGTGTTAAATGGCGGCCATAAAATTTGTGACCCGCTCAGCGAAACGGCAGTATGAAAGTGAAAGCGTAGCCGGCCTGCTGTATGACTGTATAAACATAACAGGTTGTGAATGAATCAGAGGTCATCGCCTGTCTGCTGGTTAATACATAATTTATGTCTCAGCATTGCTTCATTACAGAGCATCAAAGAAATCAATGGCCCAGCGGGGTTGCTATCACAGCGTATACAAGAGCGTACGCGCGCACTCGTATAGAAATCTCACCCGTAGCCCCGTCGCACCTTGAGCTGTAACTCTCTGCCTGCGCGCCCACAATCTGACAGCGAGGAAAATAAATCCCCTCCTTTATTCGGCACAGAATTCAGCGCACAAGTGGCTGTAATCAATAAACACACAGTCGAGCGGAGTGATTTACGCGGCCCCGTGTTTCACGCACAAAGAAAAGCTCAGTTCCCCCCACAGGCTGGCACCATAATGGAGGCCTTTCAATCTTAATGGACGGCTACGATTGTCATGCTTGTTGTAGCAGTATTCAAAAGCGCCATCCGATCAGCCTGCAGGACAGCGCGGAGCAGACAGATGATTAGGTACTGCAAACGAGCCTTATCGCCAAGGGAAATTGATGACTCAATCCAGGGGAAGATGGACGACTTCATTTGTGTCATATAAAGAGCTGTATCGCTCATAACGGAGTTATGATTGAGCTTTAAGGGAAGCGTTCATAATGACATTACATCCAGATATGCCTCTCCTCTTCATCTGGCATCCATCCATGCGTGTGTGTGTGTGTGTGTGTGAGGGCTGGTAGGAGGCAGAGAGAGAGAGAGAGAAATAAGCGGGTGTCTCTTTTTCTTAGCTCAGGAGACTTAATGGAGATCTCAGCTAAAGTATCAACACTGTCTCGGCATCAAATTCTTGGCATACAGTATAGTCTCAATTTTCTCTCCATTCAATGCAATCTAGTGGTTCTTAATTGGTTTTGTTTCTGGATCCAGGTTTTAACTGGTGACCCATCACAGTACTCAACTGTTTTCAAAAAAATATAAAATATTAAAATATATTTATACATTAGCTGTATATATGTGTGTGTATATATATATATATATCCGATCAGCCTGTAGGATATACAAGTTGTTAATAAAACAATGATTATAAGTATGTTTCTACCTCAAAATGTGTTACTTGCAGTTTCTTTATAATTCATTTATTACACCCTAAAAAATGCTGGGTTGTTTCAACCCAAATTTGGGTCAAATATGGACAAACCCAAATGTTGGGTTAAAAATGTAATTAAAAAAATGTAGAGTTGAAAGTTGGGTTAAATTTTTAAATGACATTTTTAACCCAACATTTGGGTTTGTCCATATTTGACCCAAATTCGGGTTGAAACGACCCAGCATTTTTTAGGGTGTACATATTTCTGGGTGAAAGTTGTTTCTACACCATTTTTTCCCAGTGTTTATATTTTTGCACCGAGCATTATTTCGGTTTTTGCATTTAGTGTTCGCTCTAAATCAGTTCCCCAGAACACCTGCGACCCATCGGTTGAGAACCACTGGTTTAGGGGGAAAAATTGAGACATTGAAGAGATCTCAATTGACGTTTTTTTTCTTCATATCTTATAGGAGGAATAGAGCCAGTACAAACGAGCCAGAGATGGAGGAAAGTGAATCGGCGAGGGAACAAAGAGAAAACACTTGAGGCGATCATTCCTGGCAGAGAGCTGGCAGCTCTCTGTGCTTTCTTTCCCGTTTTTTTCCCCCTGTAATTTTAAAATGTTTCCCTCCACCTCCAGCAAAGTGCAATAACAGTGTACAGATTGCTTATGTCATCACATTTTGACAAACCTCCCAATCCAATTTGACCTTCATTTTCACCCATCTGCTTCCCCTTTATTTCACTGTTCCAGCACTCATTCTCTTTCTCCAGATTTCCCTTCCTGTCATTCAGTCGTTCCATTTTAATTCCTCCTTTTCTTGTCAGTAAACCTATATCATAACCTCGTACATGGTAATGTCCATGTTTTAGATATCTGTAGAAAAGGAACATGAACCGTATTTGAACATGTCTAATGAGTGTTTAATTATTTCAAAGTGTCCTCTTTGACTAACGGGTTGGACTGTTGGCGTCCATGTTTCTAGTTTAGAGCTGCTATGGTTATCGCTTCATCTCAGATTCAGGACTTATGTGACTGGTATCTAGTGTCTGTTTGGACCTATTTGGTTGAACATTATACTTGAGTAAGTGTCACCCCACCCCCCCCCCCCCCCCCCCCCCTTTTTGAATATAGATGAAAATGCACATTTCGAACCTACTGTAAATGGTTGTAATTCAAGAATGCTTTGAAATATAGACGTAAGATTGGGCTCGTTTTAAAGAAGACATTTGGCAGATTTTTGTAGAAGTGAAATAAATTAAAAATGTGAAACAATATAAAATATAAAAAATGTAATTATTCATATTTTATATAAAATATATATTTTCAAAACCTGGGAAAATCTAAAACTGCAAAAAAATTAAAGCCAAAAATCTGAATAAGTTGTGTTTCAAATTTTAGGTTGATATCTCAAAAAATTAGCTTTCAGTGAGACTTTGTTTGGGCGCAGTACCAAACTTTTTCACTAGGGCACAACCAGACTCCATTACTGCCCATACCGCCTCCATTTCCATATGAAATAATTATTATTATTATAATAATATAGTAATTATTATTCAATTATAAAATAATTGAATGGAGGCTTTCTTTTGAACTCTTGGCATGAAAACAAACAGGTTTCTACCCTTCTTTCATGATTTTTCATGTTCATCACAATTTCAAAATAAAGGTCTAAACACGCCTTAGAGTATGAAAATATTCTTGTTGCAAATTGATAAATTACGGCTCCTCTGTAATATATTTTGAAAATCAATTACCAAATATGAAAACTAGAGATTCTAAACTTTCAAATGATATATAGTTTGTCAAGATTAGTTTAGGTTTAGTATAGGATAATACTGTTTTAAAAATGTAATGGATTTGGGTCCACCGGTAGGCCTGTGACACTAAAGGGGTTAAAGCTGCAGTCCGTAGATTTTTTTTTGTGGTTAAAAATTATCCAAAATACATATTTGAGAAAATACAGAGATTCACCTGCTGTAAAATGCAAAAGACTTCGTTCAGACTTTGACTTTAGCTAACTTACAGAAAAAAAGATACTGTAACCGGCCCATGTGAAAACAAGGATAATATCAGAAGGACATTACATGTAGTCACGCAATGCTGATGTTGTTAACATTACCAAGTTGAGATCAAAGTATAATTTGCACGGTTTTTCGTGATGATAAGCGATTGTTAGATTTAATCAGCGCGATTTACTGCAATGTCAGAACCAGAACAAAAGTGGATGTTACTTACCTGTTCAGATCACATTTTCTGTTGAAAATTATGTTGCTCATACTTCCTAAAATAATAATCTGTGATTCTGAATGCCAGTATCCACACCGGCGGTGATTGACAGCTGCACGCTCTCCTCAAACATTGTGTTCATCCGCGCAGTGCCGTGCCGAAGCACAACTCGCGTAAAGTTGATAATTCCGCGAATGACTGCAATTGCAGATTTCGAACAGAGATGGCGACAAAGAGTAAAAAATGCGGACTGCAGCTTCAAGACTATGTTGCTGTCGAATTAATGCTGTGTTTTCTGAATTACAGGTGTGATTTCTGATGGCAAACTATGAAGTTAGATTCAGTCAAAACACAGGATTCATTTGAGCTCTGGGGCATTTCTGGGACAACATGAAGGCTACTGCGAAAGGTATTGCATAAGCAGCACATGGCACTATCAAACATTGTCACATTGTCTTGGCGTTGTGGTTAGAGTGATCCAACAATACAATTTGAAAGTGACTATTTTACCCCTTATTTATATGTGCTTTATTGCTGTGGGGAAAGGTGTATTTGTTCACGTTTTGTTCCTCAAGATAATCTTCAAAATGCCTAAATGCATTTGCGAGAAACAGTTATTATCTTTAACAGGGTTATTATCGCTAAAATCATTAAAAAAACACACAAATGTTGGTTACTTGAAAACAAGTAAACAAGTAAAACTAAAATGAAATAATTAAACTTAGTTAAACGTATTTTATTTCAGCTAGTTGCCAAGACAACATTTCTATTGTTTGTTTATTTGAAGTCGAATTACTAAAATAACTAAAACTAAATAAACTAAAACTTAAAATGAAAACTTTAACTGAAATTAAAATGAAATATAAAAATAAAATTCTAAATATTAACAAAACCTATTATAATACACAAATGATAGGAAAATAACACTTGGCAGAAGTAAAAAAGCTTAAGTTAGGCTATAAGTTGTGTTATAGGCCTTTTAGATTTATTTAAAATCTACAAGTTTAAAGAGTTGTAAAAGTTAGCAAGAACATGATTATAACCACAATGGGACTGTACAAGTGGACTAGTGAGTAGATGAGTTTAGCGGGCAATCTCTATAGTCGCATTTAGTTAAAAACAGCCTTTTTCAAGACACGTAAAACCTGTACCGCTTTTTATTTATTTATTTGAAACTGTTTATGTTGTAGATTAAAACGTGAGAATATCTTGAGCTTGTGTTCCTTATTTCAGGCATTTCAACTCAAAAACCCATTCAAAAACACCATTGACTTCAGGGCGGTGGAACCGGAAATGGTAAAAATGCGAACTCCTTTTTGAGTCTTACACATTGTTATCTTAAGTATCACAAATTCGACTAAAGTTAATTGTAAAATTCATACTATAGAGGTCTTATTTGAGTTGGGATAATCCCGAATTAGGCAGTTTCCTTTGTACTCCATTAAACAGATCACAGAGCATGGAACAAATGTGATGTTATTTAATATTTCTCTTGATAAATTGCATGTGTGCTACTATATTAGTCAATCACTCATCTGATGCAGCGATATCTAATTTTCATGTGTGATAAACAGAGCAGTGTGAGAAACGAGAGATGCTTCGCATATCAAACACACGCCTGTATGCGCTGCAGTCGATGTGAGAAACACTCACCGCGGGAGATAGAGACTGACATTTACCTGTGATTCTTCCAGTCGGGCCTGAAATGACAGAGCACGTAATATGCTCAGGCCCTCAAAAAATGCCACTTCAGATCTAGAATCAATTTGCATTTCCCCCGAGCCCGGATAACACAGCCCTGTCAGAGGAGGATTTAGATCTGCCATCAATAATGATGTTACGGGAGAGGTTTGCGGAGGGGAGAGGGATCAAATTGAAAGACTGATGCTATATGTTTCAAATGATTGGCCTGTGAGCCGTGTGTTTATGTGTGTGTGTGTGTGTGTGTGTGTGGTTATTGGAGGCGCTAGCGTAGCGCACCCTATTAGCTCCTCTTGTTCTTTGCTCCAGGTTAAGACTAGCAGGAAAAGATTCGTTAGAAAGAAGAGATGAACATGTCAGCTGTGGTTGTTGAAAGCTGTGATTAAGCGCAACAGTAGCCGGACACTTTTACAGAGGCTTTCCCAGCGAAAAAAAAAATGTTCTAAGAGTATTTTTAGAATATTCCATTAAGTTTAAAAAAAAACCTCTATTTCGGAATGTTCTCCGAATGTTCTGTTTTTAAAAAATTGTTGATCATTTTGGGAATGTTATTTCTTGGAACATTCTGAAAAAAGTTGTGACGTTTAAAAAAGAAATTATAACATTTTATAATAAGTATAGTGTAATAAAGTACTTACAAATCATTTGCACACTAGTTTATAGTTTAGCTATAGTTTTACTAGGTAATTAGTTTATCAACTGCAGTTATACATTAATAGACTATATACAAATAGTAAGTTCTTCATTCATTGTAATTATTAAAATTATTATTTTTTTATTTTGTTAGTTAATGCTTTGTTAACAACTTATTAACAGTAAATAGTTCTCAATTTAAATTAGGTCACGGAAAATGGGAAAATGACATTAAGTGCTTTAAATCAACCTTTATTTGACATTAATTGCATTCATATATTCAGTGTTCCTTAAAATGTTTAAAAATGCATCACACACACAATTATTAAAATATGAATAGGCTATATTATTGTTATTATTAGGGAGACTTGATTGCTAAATTTATATTTTGAGGATTTCTCTTCAATTTTGCAATTAAACTACTTTTTTAACTTGTTAAAGGAGTAGTTCACTTTTAAAAAAAACTTTTGCTGATAATTTACTCACCCCCATGTCATCCAAGATGTCCATGTCATTGTTTCTTCAGACGAAAAGAAATTTAAGGTTTTTGATGAAAACATTCCAGGATTTTTCTCCATATAATGGACTTCATTGGGAACCAAACTGTCTTGGACCTTGAACTGTTTGGTTCCAATTGAAGCCCATTAAATTAAGAAAATCATGGAATGTTTTCATCAAAAACCGTAATTTCTTTTCGACTGAAGAAACAATGACATGGACATCTTGGATGACATGGGGGTGAGTAAATTATCAGCAAAAGTTTTTTTTTTTTTTTTTTTTTTTTTTTTTTACGTGAACTACTCATTTAACGCATCTTCTACAGAAGCAGAAACCAACATTTAACATTCCTGCGCTACAACACCAAGGTTGTGTGTAATGTATACCTTGAATGCAGTGTTAGTCCCTTTGGATAAAAGTGTGTGCTGGATAAAAGGTGTAAATGCAGCTTAAAATCACGGTTAGAAGAAAGTGTCACTGTTGTGATTTGTAGAAAAAGAAGGGAATAAATGAATAATTAAACAGCGGGAAAACAATAACCAGAGATACTTGTGCTCGGTTACACCAATTTCTATATTTGAAGTGACCTACAATCAATAGAAGTGCTAAGTATTACAGTCAATTAGGGATTTCCAAATAGTAATTAAGATATTAATAAGAATCTACACTATTAGAGATTGAGCCGGAATGCTGTAACAACTTCATTTATTATTGTAATTAAAATGTTACTTGGATAGTCGAATCTTAAAAAAAAAGACAGATAATTGCCACTGAATTAGAACAGAAAATTGTGTCGCTCTACAGATCAAGAAAAAGAGGCTTTATTAAGTCATAACTTTTAAATAATGGGCCACTCTTGTGGTTTCTTGACATTAATGAGGATATTTATTGCGCAGTGGCAGAGGAACAGGTATCAGCTGTTATCAGCACATCATTAAGTTCTTCCTGAGCACGCTAAAGGGGAACTACATGACACTTTGGCCACTTTGTGAAAATGTGCAGCCAATGAGGGATGATGGTATGATTATCTGGCATGTTCCACCCGATATGCGATGGTGGTCGTCCTTGTGTATATGAAATGAGAGTTAGCTGACCTCAAGCCATTGGTATTTGGATGGATATCATTGCTGGCCTCTTATCAGTGTGAGATTGGGATGATCTGTTTTTGGGGGTAAAATGAGGGAGAAACAGTTGTGTTTGGGGTTTGGCTGGTTTGTTCGGTCAGTTAGTCCCTGCTGGTAACTACAAAAACTCTTTTTTTTTCTCCATTGGCTATGTTTACATGCTTATCATGTGATTAAGGACTGTGATTATGTCTGGCATGTATACCACATCGTTTTCTGTCGGATTCAGTGGTTTCGTGTGTATGCATTTATTTCTTGAGACGACGCCGTGTTTAGGAACATTTTTTTGAGAGATTGGAAAGGGAAAGCTGTGGCTTTAAACCCAGTCTGTGAAACCAGGCCATTGTGTTGTCGATTGAGGTACTATTGAATGGTAACTGAATAACAGTAAAATAACCAAACTGACCTAACTTAAAAAATAAGGCAACCAATTACAGCCAAATTGTTAACTCAACTAACAATGGAAAATTTTTGGATATTGATCTTAATGCCTTAATTATAAAAATGAGGAAAACTCCAACCTTTAAGGACACCAATTTTCTTTGTGAATGAATAATGTATCATAAATAAATAAATGTTTTTCCTTAAAATACAGGGTGCATGAGTCAGGGCACCCCTATTTTTTATTCCCATAGAGTCAGGCAGATTTTTATTTTTAAAAGCCAGTTATTTCATGGATCCAGGATAATATGCATCGTGATAAAGTTCCCTTGGCCTTTGGAATTAAAATATCCCCACATCATCGCATACCATTCACCATGCCTTGAGATTGGCATGGTTTTACTTCAGTTAGCCTAATGGCTGGTTTGATTTGCATTGAAAGATGATCTTATGGAAAGTACCCCATGCCAATCTCAAGGCATGGTGAATGGTGTGTGATGATGTGGGGATATTTTAATTCCAAAGGCCAAGCGAACTTTATCAGGATGCATATTATCCTGGATCCATGAAATAACTGGCTTTTAAAAATAAAAATCTGCCTGACTCTATGGGAATTTAACATAGGGGGGCCCTGACTTATGCACCCTGTATTTTAAGGAAAAACATTTATTTATTTATGATGCACTTCACAAAGAAAATGTGTGTCCTTAAAGGTTGGAGTTTTCCTCATTTTTCTAATTAAGGCATTAAGATCAATATCCAAAAGATGAATTTTTTATTCCTCTTTTTAGGCAACTTTAGCATGGGTGTCCAAACTTATTCACATCACTGTACATAAAAAATTTACTTTTTATTTCAGCTAGTTGCGAAGGAAACATTTCTATGGAAGCTTGTTTCCACCACAGAATAAAAATACTTTTTATCTCACAATTCAGATTTTTCAAAGCAGAATTGTGAAATAAAAAAAGTCTCAGAATTGAGTAAAATCGAGTTTATATCTCGCATTTCTTCTTCTCTCATAATTGTGAGATCGAAACTAGCAATTGCAAGAAAAAACGTTAAAATTGTGAGGGAAAAAAAGTTGCAATTACCTTTTTTATTTTTTTTCTGTGGCGGAAACAAGCTTTCATACATTTATCGTTTTCATTTAGTTTAACTCCAATCAATTGACGTGTTGAATGGGGTTAATATAGTTCACAAAATCTTGAACTAAACTGTAACTGTAACATGAAAAACAAACAAAAAAAACATTTTAGTTACTTGAAATATTAAGTATAATAATAAGAAGTCTCAGAATTGGATGCAATTGCGAGTTTATATCTCGCATTTCTTCTTTTCTCATAATTGTGAGATCAAAACTAGCAATTGCAAAAAAAAAAAAAAAACGTTAAAATTGTGAGAAAAAAGTTGCAATTACCTTTTTTATTTTTTCTGTGGCGGAAACAAGCTTTCATACATTTATCGTTTTTTTATTTAGTTTAACTTGATGTACTAGTTATATAGACATAACATTTTAAATAGACATTTCAAAACACTTAACTGAATTACTAAAACTTTCAAATGAAAAATCTATAATATTATCCCACTGATGCTAACACAACAGTGGTGTTGACTAATGACCCTAATACAATCTACAATTGACTAGAAAATAGTGAATATGTGAATATGCAGGACGAGTCCTGCACACGTGGGAACAACACACTGTTCTCGTCCATGTATCAGGTGTTGTTCCTGCAGACACAGATAGCAGAAAGCATCCGACTTGACTCTTGACTTTAAACTCCTCCCCTGAATGCAACCAGCAGGTGTTTTCGCCGATCGGCAAGGCTAAGCGAGGTTGACGTCAAACATATCTATACACAACGCAACGGCTGCGAACTCGGCTCTCTCAAAATTCAGCGGGTTGAACTTTCGACCCGTACCCAGACACCTCTTCTCCTCCGTGATGGAGAAGTTAAGGTTGTGCGTTTTTAACTCTATGCAGCGAAGTCAAGTGCTAATTGGAGGTGGGCAGTTTGTCGGTTTGACTGGAGGCCACAGCCACCTGCTCTCTCTCTCTCTCTCTCTCTCTCTCTCTCTGCAAACACACACACACATGTATCTCTCGCGTTCTGCATGCACTTACTCCTTTGCTCACACACTCAGTCCTGCCCGCAGCTAGACAGCCTCAGTGGTCTCCGCATCCCAGTTTGGGCCGAGCTATTCCATATCGATTTTTTGGAGGCATTTATAAATGCATGAGTGTGAGAGCGTAGCCGGCTGCTCTTTGCAGTCTGCAGACACTTTTTTTTTGTTTCTCTAATATATACTGAACATAGTCAAGTCAAGTCACCTTTATTTATATAGTGCATTTTTACAATTCAGATTGTATCAAAGCAGCTTCACAGTGATAACGTGAAAATAATGCAACAAAGTTTGTTTCTAGAAGAAAATTGCGTCAACGTCCACCTTAAGGAAGGCAGATCAATAATATTGTTGAATATTAAACGGCCCCAACTAAGCAAGCCGAAAGCCAAGGCAACAGTTGCAAGGAACCAAATCTCCATCAGGTGACTGAATGGAGAAAAAAACATGGGAGAAAATGCTAAAATATGAAACAAACTTTATGACATTGTCTGAATGAGTACAATTAAACTGTTCAGAGAAAAAAAAAAACATGCGCATGTTTGCAAACGTGTTGGAGTGCAAGAGAACTATTACAGGCACATTGTCTGATTTTATCAAGTAATTGCAGTAGTGCTCAGATGTGGTAAGGCAAAGTACACATAAAAAAAGCATGCTCCTCTTTTTTATATCATGCACTTACACACACACAAACCATTAACAAATCCTTCACTTTTTTCCCCCGGAACACACACAGGCGTCAGGGATTGTGTGTATGGCTTGTTAGAAATGAGGAGATAAAACTTAGCATAGTGCTCCCAATTAGTGCAGCAGTGACCATGCGCTGTCTCAGACTAACACACTCTCCTGACGGCACGCGAGAGAGAGAGAGAGCGATAGTGGAAGAGAAGAGAGGGAGATGAAAACGGCTTAAGCATTCATTCTGAGTAGAGAGACAGGTCCTATTAACATTTAACAGCGTTTGTGCAACTTGGTGCCGAGGTTATGATGCAAATGAAGGAGAATTAAAAGTGGCCAGGGGTTTGGCATTGATGGATTGCAGTCTGGCAGCTCTCACACTTTCCAGTGTCCATCAGAGGCGATTACTATGTAATTAAAGCTTATTTCTGGACTCTCCGGCGCATAATTACTTTGTGAATGTAACCATCATCTAAAAGCTAGAGAAAACGCTTTAGCGTTTAGTTGGCCAGTCATTTCCGCTGGCTTGTGTCAGATATAGCCATCAGACGGTGCAAAAGAACTGTCACTTTTAATAAGAGGCAAAATATTAAATGAAACAGTATGCTTATTACTGAAAAATTAGGCTTTCAAGAGTCCTTTCTGTGATTTGCATAATTTATTCTTTTCCCCCCTCCTCCTCGCCCGGAGCTTTAGGCAATTTCCCTCACATTTAAATCGATTGCACATTTAAGGCTACTTAAAGAAAATTATCACTTTGCATATTTTAATTGTTATGAAGGAAGTGATTTGAGAGAGGTCCGTGCCTCATCCTCTTGAGCAGTGTGTGTGTGTGTGTGTGTGTGTGTGTGTGAGAGAGAGAGAGAGAGAGAGAGACGCGCTGTGGCGTCAGATAACCTCCGAGTTCACAGACTTTCCACTCCACTTTCATCAGAATGCTAATGAGGAAGCTAACGCTAGGACAAGTGGATCTTTGATATTTACAAAATAGGCCCTAATAACTGGAGTGTAATTTGTTTCACACAACTTTAGTTTTTCCTCTTGTCTTATCACCACTTATATTTCATTTCATTTCATTTTTTTTTGTGGCCAGAAATAAAACAGAATTAAAGTTCACAGACTTTCCACTCCACTTTCATCAGGATGCTAATGAGGACACTAACGCTATAGAGGATCTTTGATGTTTACAAAATTTAGGCACTTAGATTATTATTTTTCGCTTTCTCACTCCTTTTATTAGTATTTTTTTTTTTTTTTTTGTGTATGCATGTGTGTTTGGTCAGTTGCTTTTGTGGAGAAATAAAGACCATATAGGTTGTGTTCACACATGAATTGTTTGGTTGGATTAAAACAAACCCTGGTGTGATTGCTCTGTTAGTGCGCTTCATTTGAATGAGTGTGAATGTTGCCATCTGAACCAAACAAGTGGACTGAGACGCTGAAAAGATGGGTCTCGATCCACTTCCAAACAAACTCTGGTGCGGTTCGACTGAAATATGAATGCAACACAGACCAAAGACATGTAAACGTTTACATGACCAAAGACATGTAAACCTCCATTTTTGCACTCAGGTGTAAGTCCCATGGCCCTCTATCAGAATCCAGAGTTTCAAGAAGATTGGAAAAACCCGAAAGGGGTACCTCTATCGTTTTTTTTTTGGGTCGAAATTTTGAATTTCTCCAATCTTCTTGAAACTCTGGATTCTGTTAGAGGGCCATGGGACTTACACCTGAGTGCAAAAATGGAGGCTCTAGACCCTTCCAGAGCTGAGATATTGAGATCCCATGTAGCATTTATGCCATTATAAATAACCCAAAATCTCAGCTCTAGAAGGGTCTAGAGCCTCCATTTTTGCACTCAGGTGTAAGTCCCATGGCCCTCTATTAGAATCCAGAGTTTCAAGAAGATTGGAGAAACTTTTTTTTTCGCACCAAAAAAAAAAAACGAAAGTCGTTTTTTTTTGGGGTCGAAATTTTGAATTTCTTTGATCTTCTCAAAACTCTGGATTCTGATAGAGGGCCATGGGACTTACACCTGAGTGCAAAAATGGAGGCTTTAGACCCTTCCAGAGCTGAGATATTGAGATCCCATGTAGCATTTATGCCATTATAAATAACCCAAAATCTCAGCTCTAGAAGGGTCTAGAGCCTCCATTTTTGCACTCAGGTGTAAGTCCCATGGCCCTCTATTAGAATCCAGAGTTTCAAGAAGATTGGAGAAACTTTTTTTTTCGCACAAAAAAAAAAACCGAAAGTCGGTTTTTTTGGGGTCGAAATTTTGAGTTTCTTTGATCTTCTTGAAACTCTGGATTCTGATAGAGGGCCATGGGACAATAAGAAACATGAAATAATGAGTAAAAGAACAAATAAAAGTAATCATCACAAACAAATGCATATACAAGTCAACAACACATAAAACAAAGCTTTATTCAAACTACAAGCATGTATTTACAGGTGCTGAACACCACATCCTACTGCAAGCGCTTCACAATCTGAAGCAATAAGGGCAGGTGGAGCGATAGAGGTTCTCGTAAGGGCAGATGGAGAGATGGAGGGACTCATCCATGGCACCACTTCCAGGATTCAGCTCTGGGCTCCTCGTCCTCAGTGCTCACACCAGTCTGCAGACATTTCAGATACTGCAAAAATGCACAAACATTACACAAAAGCAGTCATTTTAATAGCACAATGTCATTTGATTTATGTATTAAAAATAACCTTACTTTATATGTGAGTAAAATCCCTAAAACCTTTTTTTCCCCAACAAATGCTGCCATCATCTTTCCTTGCAGGTACTGCTCCACCACAAAAGCTCTGCAGCAAATGCACAGAAGTGTTGTATTTTCTCCATTTGAAATTACAATCATTCACATGATCTACAACTTAAGATTTAATAGATTTTGTTATCCATTTCTGTAGTACTCACTCAAATCCTTTGATGACAGCATTCAGCATCATGAGCCTCTCTCCACCGGATAAACACAGACAAGATTCACATTACGAGCTCAACACTGCATTTACATGCTGAGGTTGATATGTTAACTCACTTTTTATCCAACTTAAATGTTCCTCAATATATCAACACTAATAAGGGACAAATTAAATATCATGTTTAGTTACTTTATAGATTTGTTTATTTGCCTTATTTATAGCACATTTGTCTAAACAGTGTTGACAACAATGAATTATCCTACATAATAGCACAGCACACATAACCTTACATTCAGATGAATTTTTCATGTGATGTGCTCATCTCCAATCCTTACACAATATGTTCCTTCCTGATGTAAAAGACATTTTAAATCAAGGTGTACTGTTATGTAAATCCACTTTAGAAACGTAACGTTATGTGTACTTACTGGATCTCCCCGTCTATAAAATAAAACGTGTTATCTCAATATCTCAGCTCTGGAAGGGTCTAGAGCCTCCATTTTTGCACTCAGGTGTAAGTCCCATGGCCCTCTATCAGAATCCAGAGTTTCAAGAAGATTGGAGAAACTTTTTTTTCGCACCCCCCCCCCCAAAAAAACCCGAAAGGGGTACGTACCACTGTCATTTTTTTTTTTGGGGGGGTAAAATTTTGAGTTTCTCTGATCTTCTTCAAACTCTGGACTCTGATAGAGGGCCATGGGACTTACACCTGAGTGCAAAAATGGAGGCTCTAGATCCGTCCAGAGCTGAGATATTGAGATCCCACGTAGCATTTATGCCATTATAAATAACTCAATATTTCAGCTCTGGAAGGGTCTAGAGCCTCCATTTTTGCACCCAGGTGTAAGTCCCATTGCCCTCTATTAGAATCCAGAGTTTCAAGAAAATTGGAGAAACTTTTTTTTCGCACCAAAAAAAAAAAAAAAAAAACGTAAGGGGTAACACTGTAGTTTTTTTTTTTTGGGTCAAATTTTGAGGTTTGATATCTCAGCCCTGGAAGGGTCTAGAGCCTCCATTTTTGCACTCAGGTCAAAGTCTCGCGGCCCTCTATCATAATCCAGAGTTTTGAGAAGATTGGAGAATCTTGATTTTTCGCCCGAAAACGAAAAAAAAACGCAAGGGGTAACACTGTCGTTTTTTTTCGGGTCGAAATTTTGAGTTTCGATATCTCAGCCCTGGAAGGGTCTAGAGCCTCCATTTTTGCACTCAGGTGTAAGTCTCAGTGCCCTCTATCAGAATCCAGAGTTTCGAGAAGATTGGGGATACTTAATTTTTCGACCAAAAAAAAAAAAACGTAAGGGGTAACACTGTCGTTTTTTTTTCGGGTCAAAATTTTGAGTTTCGATATCTCAGCTCTGGAAGGGTCTAGAGCCTCCATTTTTGCACTCAGGTGTAAGTCTCAGTGCCCTCTATCAGAATCCAGAGTTTCGAGAAGATTGGGGATACTTAATTTTTCGACCAAAAAAAAAAAACGTAAGGGGTAACACTGTCGTTTTTTTTTCGGGTCGAAATTTTGAGTTTCGATATCTCAGCCCTGGAAGGGTCTAGAGCCTCCATTTTTGCGCACAGGTCAAAGTCTCACAGCCCTCTATCATAATCCAGAGTTTTGAGAAGATTGGAGAAACTTGATTTTTCGCCCGAAAACAAAAAAAAACGCAAGGGGTAACACTGTCGTTTTTTTTTCGGGTCGAAATTTTGAGTTTCGATATCTCAGCCCTGGAAGGGTCTAGAGCCTCCATTTTTGCGCTCAGGTCATAGTCTCGCGGCCCTCTATCATAATGCAGAATTTTGAGAAGATTGGAGAAACTTGATTTTTCGCCCGAAAACGAAAAAAAACGTAAGGGGTAACACTGTCAATTTTTTTTCGGGTCGAAATTTTGAGTTTCGATATCTCAGCCCTGGAAGGGTCTAGAGCCTCCATTTTTGCGCTCAGGTCAAAGTCTCGCGGCCCTCTATCATAATCCAGAGTTTTGAGAAGATTGGAGAAAATTGATTTTTCGCCCGAAAACTAAAAAAAACGTAAGGGGTAACACTGTCGTTTTTTTTTTCGGGTCGAAATTTTGAGTTTCGATATCTCAGCCCTGGAAGGGTCTAGAGCCTCCATTTTTGCACTCAGGTGTAAGTCTCAGTGCCCTCTATCAGAATCCAGAGTTTCGAGAAGATTGGGGATACTTAATTTTTCGACCAAAAAAAAAAACGTAAGGGGTAACACTGTCGTTTTTTTTTCGGGTCAAAATTTTGAGTTTCGATATCTCAGCCCTGGAAGGGTATAGAGCCTCCATTTTTGCGCTCAGGTCATAGTCTCGCGGCCCTCTATCATAATCCAGAGTTTTGAGAAGATTGGAGAAACTTGATTTTTCGCCCGAAAACGAAAAAAAAACGCAAGGGGTAACACTGTCGTTTTTTTTTCGGGTCGAAATTTTGAGTTTCGATATCTCAGCTCTGGAAGGGTCTAGAGCCTCCATTTTTGCACTCAGGTCAAAGTCTCACAGCCCTCTATCATAATCCAGAGTTTTGAGAAGATTGGAGAAACTTAATTTTTCGCCCAAAAATGAAAAAAACGTAAGGGGTAACACTGTTGTTTTTTTTTCGGGTGGAAATTTTAAAATTCGAAATCTCAGCTCTGGAAGGGTCTAGAGCCTCCATTTTTGCACTCAGGTCAAAGTCTCACAGCCCTCTATCATAATCCAGAGTTTTGAGAAGATTGGAGAAACTTAATTTTTCGCCCAAAAATGAAAAAAAACGTAAGGGGTAACACTGTCGTTTTTTTTTTCGGGTCGAAATTTTGAGTTTCGATATCTCAGCTCTGGAAGGGTCTAGAGCCTCCATTTTTGCACTCAGGTCAAAGTCTCGTGGCCCTCTATCAGAATCCAGAGTTTTGAGAAGATTGGAGAAACTTAATTTTTCGCCCGAAAACGAAAAAAACGTAAGGGGTAACACTGTCGTTTTTTTTTTCGGGTCAAAATTTTGAGTTTCGATATCTCAGCTCTGGAAGGGTCTAGAGCCTCCATTTTTGCACTCAGGTCAAAGTCTCACAGCCCTTTATCAGAATCCAGAGTTTTGAGAAGATTGGAGAAACTTAATTTTTCGCCCGAAAACGAAAAAAACGTAAGGGGTAACACTGTCGTTTTTTTTCGGGTCAAAATTTTGAGTTTCGATATCTCGGCTCTGGAAGGGTCTAGCGCCTCCATTTTTGCACTCAGGTCAAAGTCTCACAGCCCTTTATCAGAATCCAGAGTTTTGAGAAGATTGGAGAAACTTAATTTTTTGCCCAAAAATGAAAAAAACGTAAGGGGTAACACTGTCGTTTTTTTTCGGGTCAAAATTTTGAGTTTCGATATCTCGGCTCTGGAAGGGTCTAGAGCCTCCATTTTTGCACTCAGGTCAAAGTCTCACAGCCCTCTATCATAATCCAGAGTTTTGAGAAGATTGGAGAAACTTAATTTTTCGCCCAAAAATGAAAAAAACGTAAGGGGTAACACTGTCGTTTTTTTTTCGGGTCGAAATTTTGAAATTCGATATCTCAGCTCTGGAAGGGTCTAGAGCCTCCATTTTTGCACTCAGGTCAAAGTCTCACAGCCCTCTATCATAATCCAGAGTTTTGAGAAGATTGGAGAAACTTAATTTTTTGCCCAAAAATGAAAAAAAACGTAAGGGGTAACACTGTAGTTTTTTTTTCGGGTTGAAATTTTGAAATTCGGTATCTCAGCTCTGGAAGGGTCTAGAGCCTCCATTTTTGCACTCAGGTCAAAGTCTCACAGCCCTCTATCATAATCCAGAGTTTTGAGAAGATTGGAGAAACTTAATTTTTCGCCCAAAAATGAAAAAAACGTAAGGGGTAACACTGTCGTTTTTTTTTCGGGTCGAAATTTTGAGTTTCGATATCTCAGCTCTGGAAGGGTCTAGAGCCTTCATTTTTGCACTCAGGTCAAAGTCTCACAGCCCTCTATCATAATCCAGAGTTTTGAGAAGATTGGAGAAACGTAATTTTTTGCCCAAAAATGAAAAAAACGTAAGGGGTAACACTGTCGTTTTTTTTTTTCGGGTCGAAATTTTGAGTTTCTATATCTCAGCTCTGGAAAGGTCTAGAGCCTCCATTTTTGCACTCAGGTCAAAGTCTCACAGCCCTCTATCATAATCCAGAGTTTTGAGAAGATTGGAGAAACTTAATTTTTCGCCCAAAAATGAAAAAAAATGTAAGGGGTAACACTGTCGTTTTTTTTTCGGGTCGAAATTTTAAAATTCGATATCTCAGCTCTGGAAGGGTCTAGAGCCTCCATTTTTGCACTCAGGTCAAAGTCTCACAGCCCTCTATCATAATCCAGAGTTTTGAGAAGATTGGAGAAACTTAATTTTTTGCCCAAAAATGAAAAAAAACGTAAGGGGTAACACTGTAGTTTTTTTTTCGGGTTGAAATTTTGAAATTCGGTATCTCAGCTCTGGAAGGGTCTAGAGCCTCCATTTTTGCACTCAGGTCAAAGTCTCACAGCCCTCTATCATAATCCAGAGTTTTGAGAAGATTGGAGAAACTTAATTTTTCGCCCAAAAATGAAAAAAACGTAAGGGGTAACACTGTCGTTTTTTTTTCGGGTCGAAATTTTGAGTTTCGATATCTCAGCTCTGGAAGGGTCTAGAGCCTTCATTTTTGCACTCAGGTCAAAGTCTCACAGCCCTCTATCATAATCCAGAGTTTTGAGAAGATTGGAGAAACGTAATTTTTTGCCCAAAAATGAAAAAAACGTAAGGGGTAACACTGTCGTTTTTTTTTTCGGGTCGAAATTTTGAGTTTCTATATCTCAGCTCTGGAAAGGTCTAGAGCCTCCATTTTTGCACTCAGGTCAAAGTCTCACAGCCCTCTATCATAATCCAGAGTTTTGAGAAGATTGGAGAAACTTAATTTTTCGCCCAAAAATGAAAAAAAATGTAAGGGGTAACACTGTCGTTTTTTTTTCGGGTCGAAATTTTAAAATTCGATATCTCAGCTCTGGAAGGGTCTAGAGCCTCCATTTTTGCACTCAGGTCAAAGTCTCACAGCCCTCTATCATAATCCAGAGTTTTGAGAAGATTGGAGAAACTTAATTTTTTGCCCAAAAATGAAAAAAACGTAAGGGGTAACACTGTCGTTTTTTTTCGGGTCAAAATTTTGAGTTTCGATATCTCGGCTCTGGAAGGGTCTAGAGCCTCCATTTTTGCACTCAGGTCAAAGTCTCACAGCCCTCTATCATAATCCAGAGTTTTGAGAAGATTGGAGAAACTTAATTTTTCGCCCAAAAATGAAAAAAACGTAAGGGGTAACACTGTCGTTTTTTTTTTCGGGTCGAAATTTTGAAATTCGATATCTCAGCTCTGGAAGGGTCTAGAGCTTCCATTTTTGCACTCAGGTCAAAGTCTCACAGCCCTCTATCATAATCCAGAGTTTTGAGAAGATTGGAGAAACTTAATTTTTTGCCCAAAAATGAAAAAAAACGTAAGGGGTAACACTGTAGTTTTTTTTTTCGGGTTGAAATTTTGAAATTCGATATCTCAGCTCTGGAAGGGTCTAGAGCCTCCATTTTTGCACTCAGGTCAAAGTCTCACAGCCCTCTATCATAATCCAGAGTTTTGAGAAGATTGGAGAAACTTAATTTTTCGCCCAAAAATGAAAAAACCGTAAGGGGTAACACTGTCGGTTTTTTTTCGGGTCGAAATTTTGAGTTTCGATATCTCAGCTCTGGAAGGGTCTAGAGCCTTCATTTTTGCACTCCGGTCAAAGTCTCACAGCCCTCTATCATAATCCAGAGTTTTGAGAAGATTGGAGAAACTTAATTTTTCGCCAAAAAATGAAAAAAACGTAAGGGGTAACACTGTCGTTTTTTTTTCGGGTCGAAATTTTGAGTTTCGATATCTCAGCTCTGGAAGGGTCTAGAGCCTCCATTTTTGCACTCAGGTCAAAGTCTCACAGCCCTCTATCATAATCCAGAGTTTTGAGAAGATTGGAGAAACTTAATTTTTCGCCCAAAAATGAAAAAAACGTAAGGGGTAACACTGTCGTTTTTTTTTCGGGTCGAAATTTTGAGTTTCGATATCTCAGCTCTGGAAGGGTCTAGAGCCTCCATTTTTGCACTCAGGTCAAAGTCTCACAGCCCTCTATCATAATCCAGAGTTTTGAGAAGATTGGAGAAACTTAATTTTTCGCCCAAAAATGAAAAAAACGTAAGGGGTAACACTGTCGTTTTTTTTCGGGTCAAAATTTTGAGTTTCGATATCTCGGCTCTGGAAGGGTCTAGAGCCTCCATTTTTGCACTCAGGTCAAAGTCTCACAGCCCTCTATCATAATCCAGAGTTTTGAGAAGATTGGAGAAACTTAATTTTTCGCCCAAAAATGAAAAAAAACGTAAGGGGTAACACTGTAGTTTTTTTTTTCGGGTTGAAATTTTGAAATTCGATATCTCAGCTCTGGAAGGGTCTAGAGCCTCCATTTTTGCACTCAGGTCAAAGTCTCACAGCCCTCTATCATAATCCAGAGTTTTGAGAAGATTGGAGAAACTTAATTTTTTGCCCAAAAATGAAAAAAAACGTAAGGGGTAACACTGTAGTTTTTTTTTTCGGGTTGAAATTTTGAAATTCGATATCTCAGCTCTGGAAGGGTCTAGAGCCTCCATTTTTGCACTCAGGTCAAAGTCTCACAGCCCTCTATCATAATCCAGAGTTTTGAGAAGATTGGAGAAACTTAATTTTTCGCCCAAAAATGAAAAAAACGTAAGGGGTAACACTGTCGTTTTTTTTTCGGGTCGAAATTTTGAGTTTCGATATCTCAGCTCTGGAAGGGTCTAGAGCCTTCATTTTTGCACTCAGGTCAAAGTCTCACAGCCCTCTATCATAATCCAGAGTTTTGAGAAGATTGGAGAAACTTAATTTTTTGCCCAAAAATGAAAAAACGTAAGGGGTAACACTCGTTTTTTTTCGGGTCAAAATTTTGAGTTTCGATATCTCAGCTCTGGAAGGGTCTAGAGCCTCCATTTTTGCACTCAGGTCAAAGTCTCACAGCACTTTATCAGAATCCAGAGTTTTGAGAAGATTGGAGAAACTTAATTTTTTGCCCAAAAATGAAAAAAACGTAAGGGGTAACATTGTCGTTTTTTTTCGGGTCAAAATTTTGAGTTTCGATATCTCGGCTCTGGAAGGGTCTAGAGCCTCCATTTTTGCACTCAGGTCAAAGTCTCACAGCCCTCTATCATAATCCAGAGTTTTGAGAAGATTGGAGAAACTTAATTTTTCGCCCAAAAATGAAAAAAACGTAAGGGGTAACACTGTCGTTTTTTTTTCGGGTCGAAATTTTGAGTTTCGATATCTCAGCTCTGGAAGGGTCTAGAGCCTCCATTTTTGCACTCAGGTCAAAGTCTCACAGCCCTCTATCATAATCCAGAGTTTTGAGAAGATTGGAGAAACTTAATTTTTCGCCCAAAAATGAAAAAAACATAAGGGGTAACACTGTCATTTTTTTTTCGGGTCGAAATTTTGAGTTTCGATATCTCAGCTCTGGAAGAGTCTAGAGCCTCCATTTTTGCACTCAGGTCAAAGTCTCACAGCCCTCTATCATAATCCAGAGTTTTGAGAAGATTGGAGAAACTTAATTTTTTGCCCAAAAATGAAAAAAACGTAAGGGGTAACACTGTCGTTTTTTTTTTCGGGTCGAAATTTTGAGTTTCGATATCTCAGCTCTGGAAGGGTCTAGAGCCTCCATTTTTGCACTCAGGTCAAAGTCTCGTGGCCCTCTATCAGAATCCAGAGTTTTGAGACGATTGGAGAAACTTAATTTTTCGCCCGAAAACGAAAAAAACGTAAGGGGTAACACTGTCGTTTTTTTTTCGGGTCGAAATTTTAAAATTCGAAATCTCAGCTCTGGAAGGGTCTAGAGCCTCCATTTTTTCAATCAGGTCAAAGTCTCACAGCCCTCTATCATAATCCAGAGTTTTGAGAAGATTGGAGAAACTTAATTTTTCGCCCAAAAATGAAAAAAAAACGTAAGGGGTAACACTGTCGTTTTTTTTTCGGGTCGAAATTTTGAGTTTCGATATCTCAGCTCTGGAAGGGTCTAGAGCCTCCATTTTTGCACTCAGGTCAAAGTCTCGTGGCCCTCTATCAGAATCCAGAGTTTTGAGAAGATTGGAGAAACTTAATTTTTCGCCCGAAAACGAAAAAAACGTAAGGGGTAACACTGTCGTTTTTTTTTTCGGGTCAAAATTTTGAGTTTCGATATCTCAGCTCTGGAAGGGTCTAGAGCCTCCATTTTTGCACTCAGGTCAAAGTCTCACAGCCCTTTATCAGAATCCAGAGTTTTGAGAAGATTGGAGAAACTTAATTTTTCGCCCGAAAACGAAAAAAACGTAAGGGGTAACACTGTCGTTTTTTTTTCGGGTCAAAATTTTGAGTTTCGATATCTCGGCTCTGGAAGGGTCTAGAGCCTCCATTTTTGCACTCAGGTCAAAGTCTCACAGCCCTCTATCATAATCCAGAGTTTTGAGAAGATTGGAGAAACTTAATTTTTCGCCCAAAAATGAAAAAAACATAAGGGGTAACACTGTCATTTTTTTTTCGGGTCGAAATTTTGAGTTTCGATATCTCAGCTCTGGAAGGGTCTAGAGCCTCCATTTTTGCACTCAGGTCAAAGTCTCACAGCCCTCTATCATAATCCAGAGTTTTGAGAAGATTGGAGAAACTTAATTTTTTGCCCAAAAATGAAAAAAACGTAAGGGGTAACACTGTCGTTTTTTTTTCGGGTCGAAATTTTGAGTTTCGATATCTCAGCTCTGGAAGGGTCTAGAGCCTCCATTTTTGCACTCAGGTCAAAGTCTCACAGCCCTTTATCAGAATCCAGAGTTTTGAGAAGATTGGAGAAACTTAATTTTTTGCCCAAAAATGAAAAAAACGTAAGGGGTAACACTGTCGTTTTTTTTCGGGTCAAAATTTTGAGTTTCGATATCTCGGCTCTGGAAGGGTCTAGAGCCTCCATTTTTGCACTCAGGTCAAAGTCTCACAGCCCTCTATCATAATCCAGAGTTTTGAGAAGATTGGAGAAACTTAATTTTTCGCCCAAAAATGAAAAAAACGTAAGGGGTAACACTGTCGTTTTTTTTTTCGGGTCGAAATTTTGAGTTTCGATATCTCAGCTCTGGAAGGGTCTAGAGCCTCCATTTTTGCACTCAGGTCAAAGTCTCACAGCCCTCTATCATAATCCAGAGTTTTGAGAAGATTGGAGAAACTTAATTTTTCGCCCAAAAATGAAAAAAACATAAGGGGTAACACAGTCATTTTTTTTTCGGGTCGAAATTTTGAGTTTCGATATCTCAGCTCTGGAAGAGTCTAGAGCCTCCATTTTTGCACTCAGGTCAAAGTCTCACAGCCCTCTATCATAATCCAGAGTTTTGAGAAGATTGGAGAAACTTAATTTTTTGCCCAAAAATGAAAAAAACGTAAGGGGTAACACTGTCGTTTTTTTTTTCGGGTCGAAATTTTGAGTTTCGATATCTCAGCTCTGGAAGGGTCTAGAGCCTCCATTTTTGCACTCAGGTCAAAGTCTCGTGGCCCTCTATCAGAATCCAGAGTTTTGAGACGATTGGAGAAACTTAATTTTTCGCCCGAAAACGAAAAAAACGTAAGGGGTAACACTGTCGTTTTTTTTTCGGGTCGAAATTTTAAAATTCGAAATCTCAGCTCTGGAAGGGTCTAGAGCCTCCATTTTTTCAATCAGGTCAAAGTCTCACAGCCCTCTATCATGATCCAGAGTTTTGAGAAGATTGGAGAAACTTAATTTTTCGCCCAAAAATGAAAAAAAAAACGTAAGGGGTAACACTGTCGTTTTTTTTTCGGGTCGAAATTTTGAGTTTCGATATCTCAGCTCTGGAAGGGTCTAGAGCCTCCATTTTTGCACTCAGGTCAAAGTCTCGTGGCCCTCTATCAGAATCCAGAGTTTTGAGAAGATTGGAGAAACTTAATTTTTCGCCCGAAAACGAAAAAAACGTAAGGGGTAACACTGTCGTTTTTTTTTTCGGGTCAAAATTTTGAGTTTCGATATCTCAGCTCTGGAAGGGTCTAGAGCCTCCATTTTTGCACTCAGGTCAAAGTCTCACAGCCCTTTATCAGAATCCAGAGTTTTGAGAAGATTGGAGAAACTTAATTTTTCGCCCGAAAACGAAAAAAACGTAAGGGGTAACACTGTCGTTTTTTTTCGGGTCAAAATTTTGAGTTTCGATATCTCGGCTCTGGAAGGGTCTAGAGCCTCCATTTTTGCACTCAGGTCAAAGTCTCACAGCCCTTTATCAGAATCCAGAGTTTTGAGAAGATTGGAGAAACTTAATTTTTTGCCCAAAAATGAAAAAAACGTAAGGGGTAACACTGTCGTTTTTTTTCGGGTCAAAATTTTGAGTTTCGATATCTCGGCTCTGGAAGGGTCTAGAGCCTCCATTTTTGCACTCAGGTCAAAGTCTCACAGCCCTCTATCATAATCCAGAGTTTTGAGAAGATTGGAGAAACTTAATTTTTCGCCCAAAAATGAAAAAAACGTAAGGGGTAACACTGTCGTTTTTTTTTCGGGTCGAAATTTTGAAATTCGATATCTCAGCTCTGGAAGGGTCTAGAGCCTCCATTTTTGCACTCAGGTCAAAGTCTCACAGCCCTCTATCATAATCCAGAGTTTTGAGAAGATTGGAGAAACTTAATTTTTTGCCCAAAAATGATAAAAAACGTAAGGGGTAACACTGTAGTTTTTTTTTCGGGTTGAAATTTTGAAATTCGATATCTCAGCTCTGGAAGGGTCTAGAGCCTCCATTTTTGCACTCAGGTCAAAGTCTCACAGCCCTCTATCATAATCCAGAGTTTTGAGAAGATTGGAGAAACTTAATTTTTTGCCCAAAAATGAAAAAAAAAACGTAAGGGGTAACACTGTCGTTTTTTTTTCGGGTCGAAATTTTGAGTTTCTATATCTCAGCTCTGGAAAGGTCTAGAGCCTCCATTTTTGCACTCAGGTCAAAGTCTCACAGCCCTCTATCATAATCCAGAGTTTTGAGAAGATTGGAGAAACTTAATTTTTCGCCCAAAAATGAAAAAAACGTAAGGGGTAACACTGTCGTTTTTTTTCGGGTCGAAATTTTAAAATTCGATATCTCAGCTCTGGAAGGGTCTAGAGCCTCCATTTTTGCACTCAGGTCAAAGTCTCACAGCCCTCTATCATAATCCAGAGTTTTGAGAAGATTGGAGAAACCTGATTTTTCGCCCAAAAATGAAAAAAACGTAAGGGGTAACACTGTCGTTTTTTTTTCGAGTCGAAATTTTGAGTTTCGATATCTCAGCTCTGGAAGGGTCTAGAGCCTCCATTTTTGCACTCAGGTCAAAGTCTCATTGCCCTCTATCATAATCCAGAGTTTTGAGAAGATTGGAGAAACTTAATTTTTTGCCCAAAAATGAAAAAGACGTAAGGGGTAACACTGTCGGTTTTTTTTCG
Organism: Pimephales promelas; assembly: GCF_988280905.1. Lineage (NCBI taxonomy): Eukaryota > Metazoa > Chordata > Actinopteri > Cypriniformes > Leuciscidae > Pimephales > Pimephales promelas. The sequence goes on along the minus strand of NC_142775.1, from coordinate 38,348,140 downwards.
GGTCGAAATTTTGAGTTTCTATATCTCAGCTCTGGAAAGGTCTAGAGCCTCCATTTTTGCACTCAGGTCAAAGTCTCACAGCCCTCTATCATAATCCAGAGTTTTGAGAAGATTGGAGAAACTTAATTTTTCGCCCAAAAATGAAAAAAACGTAAGGGGTAACACTGTCGTTTTTTTTTCGGGTCGAAATTTTAAAATTCGATATCTCAGCTCTGGAAGGGTCTAGAGCCTCCATTTTTGCACTCAGGTCAAAGTCTCACAGCCCTCTATCATAATCCAGAGTTTTGAGAAGATTGGAGAAACTTAATTTTTTGCCCAAAAATGAAAAAAACATAAGGGGCAACACTGTCGTTTTTTTTTCGGGTCGAAATTTTGCGTTTCTATATCTCAGCTCTGGAAAGGTCTAGAGCCTCCATTTTTGCACTCAGGTCAAAGTCTCACAGCCCTCTATCATAATCCAGAGTTTTGAGAAGATTGGAGAAACTTAATTTTTCGCCCAAAAATGAAAAAAAACGTAAGGGGTAACACTGTCGTTTTTTTTTCGGGTCGAAATTTTGAGTTTCGATATCTCAGCTCTGGAAGGGTCTAGAGCCTCCATTTTTGCACTCAGGTCAAAGTCTCACAGCCCTCTATCATAATCCAGAGTTTTGAGAAGATTGGAGAAACTTAATTTTTCGCCCAAAAATGAAAAAAACGTAAGGGGTAACACTGTCGTTTTTTTTTTTCGGGTCGACATTTTGAGTTTTGATATCTCAGCTCTGGAAGGGTCTAGAGCCTCAATTTTTGCACTCAGGTCAAAGTCTCACAGCCCTCTATCATAATCCAGAGTTTTGAGAAGATTGGAGAAACTTAATTTTTTTGCCCAAAAATGAAAAAAACGTAAGGGGTAACACTGTCGTTTTTTTTTTCGGGTCGAAATTTTAAAATTCGATATCTCAGCTCTGGAAGGGTCTAGAGCCTCCATTTTTGCACTCAGGTCAAAGTCTCACAGCCCTCTATCATAATCCAGAGTTTTGAGAAGATTGGAGAAACTTAATTTTTCGCCCAAAAATGAAAAAAAAACGTAAGGGGTAACACTGTCGTTTTTTTTTCGGGTCGAAATTTTGAGTTTCGATATCTCAGCTCTGGAAGGGTCTAGAGCCTCCATTTTTGCACTCAGGTCAAAGTCTCACAGCCCTCTATCATAATCCAGAGTTTTGAGAAGATTGGAGAAACTTAATTTTTCGCCCAAAAATGAAAAAAACGTAAGGGGTAACACTGTCGTTTTTTTTTTCGGGTCGACATTTTGAGTTTTGATATCTCAGCTCTGGAAGGGTCTAGAGCCTCAATTTTTGCACTCAGGTCAAAGTCTCACAGCCCTCTATCATAATCCAGAGTTTTGAGAAGATTGGAGAAACTTAATTTTTTGCCCAAAAATGAAAAAAACGTAAGGGGTAACACTGTCGTTTTTTTTTTCGGGTCGAAATTTTAAAATTCGATATCTCAGCTCTGGAAGGGTCTAGAGCCTCCATTTTTGCACTCAGGTCAAAGTCTCACAGCCCTCTATCATAATCCAGAGTTTTGAGAAGATTGGAGAAACTTAATTTTTCGCCCAAAAATGAAAAAAACGTAAGGGGTAACACTGTCGTTTTTTTTCGGGTCGAAATTTTAAAATTCGATATCTCAGCTCTGGAAGGGTCTAGAGCCTCCATTTTTGCACTCAGGTCAAAGTCTCACAGCCCTCTATCATAATCCAGAGTTTTGAGAAGATTGGAGAAACTTAATTTTTCGCCCAAAAATGAAAAAAACGTAAGGGGTAACACTGTCGTTTTTTTTTCGGGTCGAAATTTTAAAATTCGATATCTCAGCTCTGGAAGGGTCTAGAGCCTCCATTTTTGCACTCAGGTCAAAGTCTCACAGCCCTCTATCATAATCCAGAGTTTTGAGAAGATTGGAGAAACTTAATTTTTTGCCCAAAAATGAAAAAAACGTAAGGGGTAACACTGTCGTTTTTTTTTTCGGGTCGAAATTTTAAAATTCGATATCTCAGCTCTGGAAGGGTCTAGAGCCTCCATTTTTGCACTCAGGTCAAAGTCTCACAGCCCTCTATCATAATCCAGAGTTTTGAGAAGATTGGAGAAACTTAATTTTTTGCCCAAAAATGAAAAAGACGTAAGGGGTAACACTGTCGGTTTTTTTTCGGGTCGAAATTTTGAGTTTCGATATCTCAGCTCTGGAAGGGTCTAGAGCCTCCATTTTTGCACTCAGGTCAAAGTCTCACAGCCCTCTATCATAATCCAGAGTTTTGAGAAGATTGGAGAAACTTAATTTTTCGCCCAAAAATGAAAAAAACGTAAGGGGTAACACTGTCGTTTTTTTTTTTCGGGTCGACATTTTGAGTTTTGATATCTCAGCTCTGGAAGGGTCTAGAGCCTCAATTTTTGCACTCAGGTCAAAGTCTCACAGCCCTCTATCATAATCCAGAGTTTTGAGAAGATTGGAGAAACTTAATTTTTTTGCCCAAAAATGAAAAAAACGTAAGGGGTAACACTGTCGTTTTTTTTTTCGGGTCGAAATTTTAAAATTCGATATCTCAGCTCTGGAAGGGTCTAGAGCCTCCATTTTTGCACTCAGGTCAAAGTCTCACAGCCCTCTATCATAATCCAGAGTTTTGAGAAGATTGGAGAAACTTAATTTTTCGCCCAAAAATGAAAAAAAAACGTAAGGGGTAACACTGTCGTTTTTTTTTCGGGTCGAAATTTTGAGTTTCGATATCTCAGCTCTGGAAGGGTCTAGAGCCTCCATTTTTGCACTCAGGTCAAAGTCTCACAGCCCTCTATCATAATCCAGAGTTTTGAGAAGATTGGAGAAACTTAATTTTTCGCCCAAAAATGAAAAAAACGTAAGGGGTAACACTGTCGTTTTTTTTTTCGGGTCGACATTTTGAGTTTTGATATCTCAGCTCTGGAAGGGTCTAGAGCCTCAATTTTTGCACTCAGGTCAAAGTCTCACAGCCCTCTATCATAATCCAGAGTTTTGAGAAGATTGGAGAAACTTAATTTTTTGCCCAAAAATGAAAAAAACGTAAGGGGTAACACTGTCGTTTTTTTTTTCGGGTCGAAATTTTAAAATTCGATATCTCAGCTCTGGAAGGGTCTAGAGCCTCCATTTTTGCACTCAGGTCAAAGTCTCACAGCCCTCTATCATAATCCAGAGTTTTGAGAAGATTGGAGAAACTTAATTTTTCGCCCAAAAATGAAAAAAACGTAAGGGGTAACACTGTCGTTTTTTTTCGGGTCGAAATTTTAAAATTCGATATCTCAGCTCTGGAAGGGTCTAGAGCCTCCATTTTTGCACTCAGGTCAAAGTCTCACAGCCCTCTATCATAATCCAGAGTTTTGAGAAGATTGGAGAAACTTAATTTTTCGCCCAAAAATGAAAAAAACGTAAGGGGTAACACTGTCGTTTTTTTTTCGGGTCGAAATTTTAAAATTCGATATCTCAGCTCTGGAAGGGTCTAGAGCCTCCATTTTTGCACTCAGGTCAAAGTCTCACAGCCCTCTATCATAATCCAGAGTTTTGAGAAGATTGGAGAAACTTAATTTTTTGCCCAAAAATGAAAAAAACGTAAGGGGTAACACTGTCGTTTTTTTTTTCGGGTCGAAATTTTAAAATTCGATATCTCAGCTCTGGAAGGGTCTAGAGCCTCCATTTTTGCACTCAGGTCAAAGTCTCACAGCCCTCTATCATAATCCAGAGTTTTGAGAAGATTGGAGAAACTTAATTTTTTGCCCAAAAATGAAAAAGACGTAAGGGGTAACACTGTCGGTTTTTTTTCGGGTCGAAATTTTGAGTTTCTATATCTCAGCTCTGGAAAGGTCTAGAGCCTCCATTTTTGCACTCAGGTCAAAGTCTCACAGCCCTCTATCATAATCCAGAGTTTTGAGAAGATTGGAGAAACTTAATTTTTCGCCCAAAAATGAAAAAAACGTAAGGGGTAACACTGTCATTTTTTTTTCGGGTCGAAATTTTAAAATTCGATATCTCAGCTCTGGAAGGGTCTAGAGCCTCCATTTTTGCACTCAGGTCAAAGTCTCACAGCCCTCTATCATAATCCAGAGTTTTGAGAAGATTGGAGAAACTTAATTTTTTGCCCAAAAATGAAAAAAACATAAGGGGCAACACTGTCGTTTTTTTTTCGGGTCGAAATTTTGCGTTTCTATATCTCAGCTCTGGAAAGGTCTAGAGCCTCCATTTTTGCACTCAGGTCAAAGTCTCACAGCCCTCTATCATAATCCAGAGTTTTGAGAAGATTGGAGAAACTTAATTTTTCGCCCAAAAATGAAAAAAAACGTAAGGGGTAACACTGTCGTTTTTTTTTCGGGTCGAAATTTTGAGTTTCGATATCTCAGCTCTGGAAGGGTCTAGAGCCTCCATTTTTGCACTCAGGTCAAAGTCTCACAGCCCTCTATCATAATCCAGAGTTTTGAGAAGATTGGAGAAACTTAATTTTTCGCCCAAAAATGAAAAAAACGTAAGGGGTAACACTGTCGTTTTTTTTTTTCGGGTCGACATTTTGAGTTTTGATATCTCAGCTCTGGAAGGGTCTAGAGCCTCAATTTTTGCACTCAGGTCAAAGTCTCACAGCCCTCTATCATAATCCAGAGTTTTGAGAAGATTGGAGAAACTTAATTTTTTTGCCCAAAAATGAAAAAAACGTAAGGGGTAACACTGTCGTTTTTTTTTTCGGGTCGAAATTTTAAAATTCGATATCTCAGCTCTGGAAGGGTCTAGAGCCTCCATTTTTGCACTCAGGTCAAAGTCTCACAGCCCTCTATCATAATCCAGAGTTTTGAGAAGATTGGAGAAACTTAATTTTTCGCCCAAAAATGAAAAAAAAACGTAAGGGGTAACACTGTCGTTTTTTTTTCGGGTCGAAATTTTGAGTTTCGATATCTCAGCTCTGGAAGGGTCTAGAGCCTCCATTTTTGCACTCAGGTCAAAGTCTCACAGCCCTCTATCATAATCCAGAGTTTTGAGAAGATTGGAGAAACTTAATTTTTCGCCCAAAAATGAAAAAAACGTAAGGGGTAACACTGTCGTTTTTTTTTTCGGGTCGACATTTTGAGTTTTGATATCTCAGCTCTGGAAGGGTCTAGAGCCTCAATTTTTGCACTCAGGTCAAAGTCTCACAGCCCTCTATCATAATCCAGAGTTTTGAGAAGATTGGAGAAACTTAATTTTTTGCCCAAAAATGAAAAAAACGTAAGGGGTAACACTGTCGTTTTTTTTTTCGGGTCGAAATTTTAAAATTCGATATCTCAGCTCTGGAAGGGTCTAGAGCCTCCATTTTTGCACTCAGGTCAAAGTCTCACAGCCCTCTATCATAATCCAGAGTTTTGAGAAGATTGGAGAAACTTAATTTTTCGCCCAAAAATGAAAAAAACGTAAGGGGTAACACTGTCGTTTTTTTTCGGGTCGAAATTTTAAAATTCGATATCTCAGCTCTGGAAGGGTCTAGAGCCTCCATTTTTGCACTCAGGTCAAAGTCTCACAGCCCTCTATCATAATCCAGAGTTTTGAGAAGATTGGAGAAACTTAATTTTTCGCCCAAAAATGAAAAAAACGTAAGGGGTAACACTGTCGTTTTTTTTTCGAGTCGAAATTTTGAGTTTCGATATCTCAGCTCTGGAAGGGTCTAGAGCCTCCATTTTTGCACTCAGGTCAAAGTCTCACAGCCCTCTATCATAATCCAGAGTTTTGAGAAGATTGGAGAAACTTAATTTTTCGCCCAAAAATGAAAAAAACGTAAGGGGTAACACTGTCGTTTTTTTTTTCGGGTCGACATTTTGAGTTTTGATATCTCAGCTCTGGAAGGGTCTAGAGCCTCAATTTTTGCACTCAGGTCAAAGTCTCACAGCCCTCTATCATAATCCAGAGTTTTGAGAAGATTGGAGAAACTTAATTTTTTGCCCAAAAATGAAAAAAACGTAAGGGGTAACACTGTCGTTTTTTTTTTCGGGTCGAAATTTTAAAATTCGATATCTCAGCTCTGGAAGGGTCTAGAGCCTCCATTTTTGCACTCAGGTCAAAGTCTCACAGCCCTCTATCATAATCCAGAGTTTTGAGAAGATTGGAGAAACTTAATTTTTCGCCCAAAAATGAAAAAAACGTAAGGGGTAACACTGTCGTTTTTTTTCGGGTCGAAATTTTAAAATTCGATATCTCAGCTCTGGAAGGGTCTAGAGCCTCCATTTTTGCACTCAGGTCAAAGTCTCACAGCCCTCTATCATAATCCAGAGTTTTGAGAAGATTGGAGAAACTTAATTTTTCGCCCAAAAATGAAAAAAACGTAAGGGGTAACACTGTCGTTTTTTTTTCGAGTCGAAATTTTGAGTTTCGATATCTCAGCTCTGGAAGGGTCTAGAGCCTCCATTTTTGCACTCAGGTCAAAGTCTCATTGCCCTCTATCATAATCCAGAGTTTTGAGAAGATTGGAGAAACTTAATTTTTTGCCAAAAAATGAAAAAAACGTAAGGGGTAAGTAACACTGTCGGTTTTTTTTCGGGTCGAAATTTTGAGTTTCTATATCTCAGCTCTGGAAAGGTCTAGAGCCTCCATTTTTGCACTCAGGTCAAAGTCTCACAGCCCTCTATCATAATCCAGAGTTTTGAGAAGATTGGAGAAACTTAATTTTTCGCCCAAAAATGAAAAAAACGTAAGGGGTAACACTGTCGTTTTTTTTTCGGGTCGAAATTTTAAAATTCGATATCTCAGCTCTGGAAGGGTCTAGAGCCTCCATTTTTGCACTCAGGTCAAAGTCTCACAGCCCTCTATCATAATCCAGAGTTTTGAGAAGATTGGAGAAACTTAATTTTTCGCCCAAAAATGAAAAAAAACGTAAGGGGTAACACTGTCGGTTTTTTTTTCGGGTCGAAATTTTGAGTTTTGATATCTCAGCTCTGGAAGGGTCTAGAGCCTCCATTTTTGCACTCAGGTCAAAGTCTCACAGCCCTCTATCATAATCCAGAGTTTTGAGAAGATTGGAGAAACTTAATTTTTCGCCCAAAAATGAAAAAAACGTAAGGGGTAACACTGTCGTTTTTTTTTCGGGTCGAAATTTTAAAATTCGATATCTCAGCTCTGGAAGGGTCTAGAGCCTCCATTTTTGCACTCAGGTCAAAGTCTCACAGCCCTCTATCATAATCCAGAGTTTTGAGAAGATTGGAGAAACTTAATTTTTCGCCCAAAAATGAAAAAAAACGTAAGGGGTAACACTGTCGTTTTTTTTTTCGGGTCGAAATTTTGAGTTTCGATATCTCAGCTCTGGAAGGGTCTAGAGCCTCCATTTTTGCACTCAGGTCAAAGTCTCACAGCCCTCTATCATAATCCAGAGTTTTGAGAAGATTGGAGAAACTTAATTTTTTGCCCAAAAATGAAAAAAAACGTAAGGGGTAACACTGTAGTTTTTTTTTTTCGGGTTGAAATTTTGAAATTCGATATCTCAGTTCTGGAAGGGTCTAGAGCCTCCATTTTTGCACTCAGGTCAAAGTCTCACAGCCCTCTATCATAATCCAGAGTTTTGAGAAGATTGGAGAAACTTAATTTTTCGCCCAAAAATGAAAAAAACGTAAGGGGTAACACTGTCGTTTTTTTTTCGGGTCGAAATTTTGAGTTTCGATATCTCAGCTCTGGAAGGGTCTAGAGCCTTCATTTTTGCACTCAGGTCAAAGTCTCACAGCCCTCTATCATAATCCAGAGTTTTGAGAAGATTGGAGAAACTTAATTTTTTGAACAAAAATGAAAAAAACGTAAGGGGTAACACTGTCGGTTTTTTTTTCGGGTCGAAATTTTGAGTTTCTATATCTCAGCTCTGGAAAGGTCTAGAGCCTCCATTTTTGCACTCAGGTCAAAGTCTCACAGCCCTCTATCATAATCCAGAGTTTTGAGAAGATTGGAGAAACTTAATTTTTTGCCCAAAAATGAAAAAAAACGTAAGGGGTAACACTGTAGTTTTTTTTTCGGGTTGAAATTTTGAAATTCGATATCTCAGCTCTGGAAGGGTCTAGAGCCTCCATTTTTGCACTCAGGTCAAAGTCTCACAGCCCTCTATCATAATCCAGAGTTTTGAGAAGATTGGAGAAACTTAATATTTTGCCCAAAAATGAAAAAAACGTAAGGGGTAACACTGTCGTTTTTTTTTCGGGTCGAAATTTTGAGTTTCTATATCTCAGCTCTGGAAAGGTCTAGAGCCTCCATTTTTGCACTCAGGTCAAAGTCTCACAGCCCTCTATCATAATCCAGAGTTTTGAGAAGATTGGAGAAACTTAATTTTTCGCCCAAAAATGAAAAAAACGTAAGGGGTAACACTGTCGTTTTTTTTTCGGGTCGAAATTTTAAAATTCGATATCTCAGCTCTGGAAGGGTCTAGAGCCTCCATTTTTGCACTCAGGTCAAAGTCTCACAGCCCTCTATCATAATCCAGAGTTTTGAGAAGATTGGAGAAACTTAATTTTTTGCCCAAAAATGAAAAAAACGTAAGGGGTAACACTGTCGTTTTTTTTTTCGGGTCGAAATTTTAAAATTCGATATCTCAGCTCTGGAAGGGTCTAGAGCCTCCATTTTTGCACTCAGGTCAAAGTCTCACAGCCCTCTATCATAATCCAGAGTTTTGAGAAGATTGGAGAAACTTAATTTTTTGCCCAAAAATGAAAAAGACGTAAGGGGTAACACTGTCGGTTTTTTTTCGGGTCGAAATTTTGAGTTTCGATATCTCAGCTCTGGAAGGGTCTAGAGCCTCCATTTTTGCACTCAGGTCAAAGTCTCACAGCCCTCTATCATAATCCAGAGTTTTGAGAAGATTGGAGAAACTTAATTTTTCGCCCAAAAATGAAAAAAACGTAAGGGGTAACACTGTCGTTTTTTTTTTTCGGGTCGACATTTTGAGTTTTGATATCTCAGCTCTGGAAGGGTCTAGAGCCTCAATTTTTGCACTCAGGTCAAAGTCTCACAGCCCTCTATCATAATCCAGAGTTTTGAGAAGATTGGAGAAACTTAATTTTTTTGCCCAAAAATGAAAAAAACGTAAGGGGTAACACTGTCGTTTTTTTTTTCGGGTCGAAATTTTAAAATTCGATATCTCAGCTCTGGAAGGGTCTAGAGCCTCCATTTTTGCACTCAGGTCAAAGTCTCACAGCCCTCTATCATAATCCAGAGTTTTGAGAAGATTGGAGAAACTTAATTTTTCGCCCAAAAATGAAAAAAAAACGTAAGGGGTAACACTGTCGTTTTTTTTTCGGGTCGAAATTTTGAGTTTCGATATCTCAGCTCTGGAAGGGTCTAGAGCCTCCATTTTTGCACTCAGGTCAAAGTCTCACAGCCCTCTATCATAATCCAGAGTTTTGAGAAGATTGGAGAAACTTAATTTTTCGCCCAAAAATGAAAAAAACGTAAGGGGTAACACTGTCGTTTTTTTTTTCGGGTCGACATTTTGAGTTTTGATATCTCAGCTCTGGAAGGGTCTAGAGCCTCAATTTTTGCACTCAGGTCAAAGTCTCACAGCCCTCTATCATAATCCAGAGTTTTGAGAAGATTGGAGAAACTTAATTTTTTGCCCAAAAATGAAAAAAACGTAAGGGGTAACACTGTCGTTTTTTTTTTCGGGTCGAAATTTTAAAATTCGATATCTCAGCTCTGGAAGGGTCTAGAGCCTCCATTTTTGCACTCAGGTCAAAGTCTCACAGCCCTCTATCATAATCCAGAGTTTTGAGAAGATTGGAGAAACTTAATTTTTCGCCCAAAAATGAAAAAAACGTAAGGGGTAACACTGTCGTTTTTTTTCGGGTCGAAATTTTAAAATTCGATATCTCAGCTCTGGAAGGGTCTAGAGCCTCCATTTTTGCACTCAGGTCAAAGTCTCACAGCCCTCTATCATAATCCAGAGTTTTGAGAAGATTGGAGAAACTTAATTTTTCGCCCAAAAATGAAAAAAACGTAAGGGGTAACACTGTCGTTTTTTTTTCGGGTCGAAATTTTAAAATTCGATATCTCAGCTCTGGAAGGGTCTAGAGCCTCCATTTTTGCACTCAGGTCAAAGTCTCACAGCCCTCTATCATAATCCAGAGTTTTGAGAAGATTGGAGAAACTTAATTTTTTGCCCAAAAATGAAAAAAACGTAAGGGGTAACACTGTCGTTTTTTTTTTCGGGTCGAAATTTTAAAATTCGATATCTCAGCTCTGGAAGGGTCTAGAGCCTCCATTTTTGCACTCAGGTCAAAGTCTCACAGCCCTCTATCATAATCCAGAGTTTTGAGAAGATTGGAGAAACTTAATTTTTTGCCCAAAAATGAAAAAGACGTAAGGGGTAACACTGTCGGTTTTTTTTCGGGTCGAAATTTTGAGTTTCGATATCTCAGCTCTGGAAGGGTCTAGAGCCTCCATTTTTGCACTCAGGTCAAAGTCTCACAGCCCTCTATCATAATCCAGAGTTTTGAGAAGATTGGAGAAACTTAATTTTTCGCCCAAAAATGAAAAAAACGTAAGGGGTAACACTGTCGTTTTTTTTTTTCGGGTCGACATTTTGAGTTTTGATATCTCAGCTCTGGAAGGGTCTAGAGCCTCAATTTTTGCACTCAGGTCAAAGTCTCACAGCCCTCTATCATAATCCAGAGTTTTGAGAAGATTGGAGAAACTTAATTTTTTTGCCCAAAAATGAAAAAAACGTAAGGGGTAACACTGTCGTTTTTTTTTTCGGGTCGAAATTTTAAAATTCGATATCTCAGCTCTGGAAGGGTCTAGAGCCTCCATTTTTGCACTCAGGTCAAAGTCTCACAGCCCTCTATCATAATCCAGAGTTTTGAGAAGATTGGAGAAACTTAATTTTTCGCCCAAAAATGAAAAAAAAACGTAAGGGGTAACACTGTCGTTTTTTTTTCGGGTCGAAATTTTGAGTTTCGATATCTCAGCTCTGGAAGGGTCTAGAGCCTCCATTTTTGCACTCAGGTCAAAGTCTCACAGCCCTCTATCATAATCCAGAGTTTTGAGAAGATTGGAGAAACTTAATTTTTCGCCCAAAAATGAAAAAAACGTAAGGGGTAACACTGTCGTTTTTTTTTTCGGGTCGACATTTTGAGTTTTGATATCTCAGCTCTGGAAGGGTCTAGAGCCTCAATTTTTGCACTCAGGTCAAAGTCTCACAGCCCTCTATCATAATCCAGAGTTTTGAGAAGATTGGAGAAACTTAATTTTTTGCCCAAAAATGAAAAAAACGTAAGGGGTAACACTGTCGTTTTTTTTTTCGGGTCGAAATTTTAAAATTCGATATCTCAGCTCTGGAAGGGTCTAGAGCCTCCATTTTTGCACTCAGGTCAAAGTCTCACAGCCCTCTATCATAATCCAGAGTTTTGAGAAGATTGGAGAAACTTAATTTTTCGCCCAAAAATGAAAAAAACGTAAGGGGTAACACTGTCGTTTTTTTTCGGGTCGAAATTTTAAAATTCGATATCTCAGCTCTGGAAGGGTCTAGAGCCTCCATTTTTGCACTCAGGTCAAAGTCTCACAGCCCTCTATCATAATCCAGAGTTTTGAGAAGATTGGAGAAACTTAATTTTTCGCCCAAAAATGAAAAAAACGTAAGGGGTAACACTGTCGTTTTTTTTTCGGGTCGAAATTTTAAAATTCGATATCTCAGCTCTGGAAGGGTCTAGAGCCTCCATTTTTGCACTCAGGTCAAAGTCTCACAGCCCTCTATCATAATCCAGAGTTTTGAGAAGATTGGAGAAACTTAATTTTTTGCCCAAAAATGAAAAAAACGTAAGGGGTAACACTGTCGTTTTTTTTTTCGGGTCGAAATTTTAAAATTCGATATCTCAGCTCTGGAAGGGTCTAGAGCCTCCATTTTTGCACTCAGGTCAAAGTCTCACAGCCCTCTATCATAATCCAGAGTTTTGAGAAGATTGGAGAAACTTAATTTTTTGCCCAAAAATGAAAAAGACGTAAGGGGTAACACTGTCGGTTTTTTTTCGGGTCGAAATTTTGAGTTTCTATATCTCAGCTCTGGAAAGGTCTAGAGCCTCCATTTTTGCACTCAGGTCAAAGTCTCACAGCCCTCTATCATAATCCAGAGTTTTGAGAAGATTGGAGAAACTTAATTTTTCGCCCAAAAATGAAAAAAACGTAAGGGGTAACACTGTCATTTTTTTTTCGGGTCGAAATTTTAAAATTCGATATCTCAGCTCTGGAAGGGTCTAGAGCCTCCATTTTTGCACTCAGGTCAAAGTCTCACAGCCCTCTATCATAATCCAGAGTTTTGAGAAGATTGGAGAAACTTAATTTTTTGCCCAAAAATGAAAAAAACATAAGGGGCAACACTGTCGTTTTTTTTTCGGGTCGAAATTTTGCGTTTCTATATCTCAGCTCTGGAAAGGTCTAGAGCCTCCATTTTTGCACTCAGGTCAAAGTCTCACAGCCCTCTATCATAATCCAGAGTTTTGAGAAGATTGGAGAAACTTAATTTTTCGCCCAAAAATGAAAAAAAACGTAAGGGGTAACACTGTCGTTTTTTTTTCGGGTCGAAATTTTGAGTTTCGATATCTCAGCTCTGGAAGGGTCTAGAGCCTCCATTTTTGCACTCAGGTCAAAGTCTCACAGCCCTCTATCATAATCCAGAGTTTTGAGAAGATTGGAGAAACTTAATTTTTCGCCCAAAAATGAAAAAAACGTAAGGGGTAACACTGTCGTTTTTTTTTTTCGGGTCGACATTTTGAGTTTTGATATCTCAGCTCTGGAAGGGTCTAGAGCCTCAATTTTTGCACTCAGGTCAAAGTCTCACAGCCCTCTATCATAATCCAGAGTTTTGAGAAGATTGGAGAAACTTAATTTTTTTGCCCAAAAATGAAAAAAACGTAAGGGGTAACACTGTCGTTTTTTTTTTCGGGTCGAAATTTTAAAATTCGATATCTCAGCTCTGGAAGGGTCTAGAGCCTCCATTTTTGCACTCAGGTCAAAGTCTCACAGCCCTCTATCATAATCCAGAGTTTTGAGAAGATTGGAGAAACTTAATTTTTCGCCCAAAAATGAAAAAAAAACGTAAGGGGTAACACTGTCGTTTTTTTTTCGGGTCGAAATTTTGAGTTTCGATATCTCAGCTCTGGAAGGGTCTAGAGCCTCCATTTTTGCACTCAGGTCAAAGTCTCACAGCCCTCTATCATAATCCAGAGTTTTGAGAAGATTGGAGAAACTTAATTTTTCGCCCAAAAATGAAAAAAACGTAAGGGGTAACACTGTCGTTTTTTTTTTCGGGTCGACATTTTGAGTTTTGATATCTCAGCTCTGGAAGGGTCTAGAGCCTCAATTTTTGCACTCAGGTCAAAGTCTCACAGCCCTCTATCATAATCCAGAGTTTTGAGAAGATTGGAGAAACTTAATTTTTTGCCCAAAAATGAAAAAAACGTAAGGGGTAACACTGTCGTTTTTTTTTTCGGGTCGAAATTTTAAAATTCGATATCTCAGCTCTGGAAGGGTCTAGAGCCTCCATTTTTGCACTCAGGTCAAAGTCTCACAGCCCTCTATCATAATCCAGAGTTTTGAGAAGATTGGAGAAACTTAATTTTTCGCCCAAAAATGAAAAAAACGTAAGGGGTAACACTGTCGTTTTTTTTCGGGTCGAAATTTTAAAATTCGATATCTCAGCTCTGGAAGGGTCTAGAGCCTCCATTTTTGCACTCAGGTCAAAGTCTCACAGCCCTCTATCATAATCCAGAGTTTTGAGAAGATTGGAGAAACTTAATTTTTCGCCCAAAAATGAAAAAAACGTAAGGGGTAACACTGTCGTTTTTTTTTCGAGTCGAAATTTTGAGTTTCGATATCTCAGCTCTGGAAGGGTCTAGAGCCTCCATTTTTGCACTCAGGTCAAAGTCTCATTGCCCTCTATCATAATCCAGAGTTTTGAGAAGATTGGAGAAACTTAATTTTTTGCCAAAAAATGAAAAAAACGTAAGGGGTAAGTAACACTGTCGGTTTTTTTTCGGGTCGAAATTTTGAGTTTCTATATCTCAGCTCTGGAAAGGTCTAGAGCCTCCATTTTTGCACTCAGGTCAAAGTCTCACAGCCCTCTATCATAATCCAGAGTTTTGAGAAGATTGGAGAAACTTAATTTTTCGCCCAAAAATGAAAAAAACGTAAGGGGTAACACTGTCGTTTTTTTTTCGGGTCGAAATTTTAAAATTCGATATCTCAGCTCTGGAAGGGTCTAGAGCCTCCATTTTTGCACTCAGGTCAAAGTCTCACAGCCCTCTATCATAATCCAGAGTTTTGAGAAGATTGGAGAAACTTAATTTTTCGCCCAAAAATGAAAAAAAACGTAAGGGGTAACACTGTCGGTTTTTTTTTCGGGTCGAAATTTTGAGTTTTGATATCTCAGCTCTGGAAGGGTCTAGAGCCTCCATTTTTGCACTCAGGTCAAAGTCTCACAGCCCTCTATCATAATCCAGAGTTTTGAGAAGATTGGAGAAACTTAATTTTTCGCCCAAAAATGAAAAAAACGTAAGGGGTAACACTGTCGTTTTTTTTTCGGGTCGAAATTTTAAAATTCGATATCTCAGCTCTGGAAGGGTCTAGAGCCTCCATTTTTGCACTCAGGTCAAAGTCTCACAGCCCTCTATCATAATCCAGAGTTTTGAGAAGATTGGAGAAACTTAATTTTTCGCCCAAAAATGAAAAAAAACGTAAGGGGTAACACTGTCGTTTTTTTTTTCGGGTCGAAATTTTGAGTTTCGATATCTCAGCTCTGGAAGGGTCTAGAGCCTCCATTTTTGCACTCAGGTCAAAGTCTCACAGCCCTCTATCATAATCCAGAGTTTTGAGAAGATTGGAGAAACTTAATTTTTTGCCCAAAAATGAAAAAAAACGTAAGGGGTAACACTGTAGTTTTTTTTTTTCGGGTTGAAATTTTGAAATTCGATATCTCAGTTCTGGAAGGGTCTAGAGCCTCCATTTTTGCACTCAGGTCAAAGTCTCACAGCCCTCTATCATAATCCAGAGTTTTGAGAAGATTGGAGAAACTTAATTTTTCGCCCAAAAATGAAAAAAACGTAAGGGGTAACACTGTCGTTTTTTTTTCGGGTCGAAATTTTGAGTTTCGATATCTCAGCTCTGGAAGGGTCTAGAGCCTTCATTTTTGCACTCAGGTCAAAGTCTCACAGCCCTCTATCATAATCCAGAGTTTTGAGAAGATTGGAGAAACTTAATTTTTTGAACAAAAATGAAAAAAACGTAAGGGGTAACACTGTCGGTTTTTTTTTCGGGTCGAAATTTTGAGTTTCTATATCTCAGCTCTGGAAAGGTCTAGAGCCTCCATTTTTGCACTCAGGTCAAAGTCTCACAGCCCTCTATCATAATCCAGAGTTTTGAGAAGATTGGAGAAACTTAATTTTTTGCCCAAAAATGAAAAAAAACGTAAGGGGTAACACTGTAGTTTTTTTTTCGGGTTGAAATTTTGAAATTCGATATCTCAGCTCTGGAAGGGTCTAGAGCCTCCATTTTTGCACTCAGGTCAAAGTCTCACAGCCCTCTATCATAATCCAGAGTTTTGAGAAGATTGGAGAAACTTAATATTTTGCCCAAAAATGAAAAAAACGTAAGGGGTAACACTGTCGTTTTTTTTTCGGGTCGAAATTTTGAGTTTCTATATCTCAGCTCTGGAAAGGTCTAGAGCCTCCATTTTTGCACTCAGGTCAAAGTCTCACAGCCCTCTATCATAATCCAGAGTTTTGAGAAGATTGGAGAAACTTAATTTTTCGCCCAAAAATGAAAAAAACGTAAGGGGTAACACTGTCGTTTTTTTTTCGGGTCGAAATTTTAAAATTCGATATCTCAGCTCTGGAAGGGTCTAGAGCCTCCATTTTTGCACTCAGGTCAAAGTCTCACAGCCCTCTATCATAATCCAGAGTTTTGAGAAGATTGGAGAAACTTAATTTTTTGCCCAAAAATGAAAAAAACGTAAGGGGTAACACTGTCGTTTTTTTTTTCGGGTCGAAATTTTAAAATTCGATATCTCAGCTCTGGAAGGGTCTAGAGCCTCCATTTTTGCACTCAGGTCAAAGTCTCACAGCCCTCTATCATAATCCAGAGTTTTGAGAAGATTGGAGAAACTTAATTTTTTGCCCAAAAATGAAAAAGACGTAAGGGGTAACACTGTCGGTTTTTTTTCGGGTCGAAATTTTGAGTTTCGATATCTCAGCTCTGGAAGGGTCTAGAGCCTCCATTTTTGCACTCAGGTCAAAGTCTCACAGCCCTCTATCATAATCCAGAGTTTTGAGAAGATTGGAGAAACTTAATTTTTCGCCCAAAAATGAAAAAAACGTAAGGGGTAACACTGTCGTTTTTTTTTTTCGGGTCGACATTTTGAGTTTTGATATCTCAGCTCTGGAAGGGTCTAGAGCCTCAATTTTTGCACTCAGGTCAAAGTCTCACAGCCCTCTATCATAATCCAGAGTTTTGAGAAGATTGGAGAAACTTAATTTTTTTGCCCAAAAATGAAAAAAACGTAAGGGGTAACACTGTCGTTTTTTTTTTCGGGTCGAAATTTTAAAATTCGATATCTCAGCTCTGGAAGGGTCTAGAGCCTCCATTTTTGCACTCAGGTCAAAGTCTCACAGCCCTCTATCATAATCCAGAGTTTTGAGAAGATTGGAGAAACTTAATTTTTCGCCCAAAAATGAAAAAAAAACGTAAGGGGTAACACTGTCGTTTTTTTTTCGGGTCGAAATTTTGAGTTTCGATATCTCAGCTCTGGAAGGGTCTAGAGCCTCCATTTTTGCACTCAGGTCAAAGTCTCACAGCCCTCTATCATAATCCAGAGTTTTGAGAAGATTGGAGAAACTTAATTTTTCGCCCAAAAATGAAAAAAACGTAAGGGGTAACACTGTCGTTTTTTTTTTCGGGTCGACATTTTGAGTTTTGATATCTCAGCTCTGGAAGGGTCTAGAGCCTCAATTTTTGCACTCAGGTCAAAGTCTCACAGCCCTCTATCATAATCCAGAGTTTTGAGAAGATTGGAGAAACTTAATTTTTTGCCCAAAAATGAAAAAAACGTAAGGGGTAACACTGTCGTTTTTTTTTTCGGGTCGAATTTTTAAAATTCGATATCTCAGCTCTGGAAGGGTCTAGAGCCTCCATTTTTGCACTCAGGTCAAAGTCTCACAGCCCTCTATCATAATCCAGAGTTTTGAGAAGATTGGAGAAACTTAATTTTTCGCCCAAAAATGAAAAAAACGTAAGGGGTAACACTGTCGTTTTTTTTCGGGTCGAAATTTTAAAATTCGATATCTCAGCTCTGGAAGGGTCTAGAGCCTCCATTTTTGCACTCAGGTCAAAGTCTCACAGCCCTCTATCATAATCCAGAGTTTTGAGAAGATTGGAGAAACTTAATTTTTCGCCCAAAAATGAAAAAAACGTAAGGGGTAACACTGTCGTTTTTTTTTCGGGTCGAAATTTTAAAATTCGATATCTCAGCTCTGGAAGGGTCTAGAGCCTCCATTTTTGCACTCAGGTCAAAGTCTCACAGCCCTCTATCATAATCCAGAGTTTTGAGAAGATTGGAGAAACTTAATTTTTTGCCCAAAAATGAAAAAAACGTAAGGGGTAACACTGTCGTTTTTTTTTTCGGGTCGAAATTTTAAAATTCGATATCTCAGCTCTGGAAGGGTCTAGAGCCTCCATTTTTGCACTCAGGTCAAAGTCTCACAGCCCTCTATCATAATCCAGAGTTTTGAGAAGATTGGAGAAACTTAATTTTTTGCCCAAAAATGAAAAAGACGTAAGGGGTAACACTGTCGGTTTTTTTTCGGGTCGAAATTTTGAGTTTCTATATCTCAGCTCTGGAAAGGTCTAGAGCCTCCATTTTTGCACTCAGGTCAAAGTCTCACAGCCCTCTATCATAATCCAGAGTTTTGAGAAGATTGGAGAAACTTAATTTTTCGCCCAAAAATGAAAAAAACGTAAGGGGTAACACTGTCGTTTTTTTTTCGGGTCGAAATTTTAAAATTCGATATCTCAGCTCTGGAAGGGTCTAGAGCCTCCATTTTTGCACTCAGGTCAAAGTCTCACAGCCCTCTATCATAATCCAGAGTTTTGAGAAGATTGGAGAAACTTAATTTTTTGCCCAAAAATGAAAAAAACATAAGGGGCAACACTGTCGTTTTTTTTTCGGGTCGAAATTTTGCGTTTCTATATCTCAGCTCTGGAAAGGTCTAGAGCCTCCATTTTTGCACTCAGGTCAAAGTCTCACAGCCCTCTATCATAATCCAGAGTTTTGAGAAGATTGGAGAAACTTAATTTTTCGCCCAAAAATGAAAAAAAACGTAAGGGGTAACACTGTCGTTTTTTTTTTCGGGTCGAAATTTTGAGTTTCGATATCTCAGCTCTGGAAGGGTCTAGAGCCTCCATTTTTGCACTCAGGTCAAAGTCTCACAGCCCTCTATCATAATCCAGAGTTTTGAGAAGATTGGAGAAACTTAATTTTTCGCCCAAAAATGAAAAAAACGTAAGGGGTAACACTGTCGTTTTTTTTTTTCGGGTCGACATTTTGAGTTTTGATATCTCAGCTCTGGAAGGGTCTAGAGCCTCAATTTTTGCACTCAGGTCAAAGTCTCACAGCCCTCTATCATAATCCAGAGTTTTGAGAAGATTGGAGAAACTTAATTTTTTTGCCCAAAAATGAAAAAAACGTAAGGGGTAACACTGTCGTTTTTTTTTTCGGGTCGAAATTTTAAAATTCGATATCTCAGCTCTGGAAGGGTCTAGAGCCTCCATTTTTGCACTCAGGTCAAAGTCTCACAGCCCTCTATCATAATCCAGAGTTTTGAGAAGATTGGAGAAACTTAATTTTTCGCCCAAAAATGAAAAAAAAACGTAAGGGGTAACACTGTCGTTTTTTTTTCGGGTCGAAATTTTGAGTTTCGATATCTCAGCTCTGGAAGGGTCTAGAGCCTCCATTTTTGCACTCAGGTCAAAGTCTCACAGCCCTCTATCATAATCCAGAGTTTTGAGAAGATTGGAGAAACTTAATTTTTCGCCCAAAAATGAAAAAAACGTAAGGGGTAACACTGTCGTTTTTTTTTTCGGGTCGACATTTTGAGTTTTGATATCTCAGCTCTGGAAGGGTCTAGAGCCTCAATTTTTGCACTCAGGTCAAAGTCTCACAGCCCTCTATCATAATCCAGAGTTTTGAGAAGATTGGAGAAACTTAATTTTTTGCCCAAAAATGAAAAAAACGTAAGGGGTAACACTGTCGTTTTTTTTTTCGGGTCGAAATTTTAAAATTCGATATCTCAGCTCTGGAAGGGTCTAGAGCCTCCATTTTTGCACTCAGGTCAAAGTCTCACAGCCCTCTATCATAATCCAGAGTTTTGAGAAGATTGGAGAAACTTAATTTTTCGCCCAAAAATGAAAAAAACGTAAGGGGTAACACTGTCGTTTTTTTTCGGGTCGAAATTTTAAAATTCGATATCTCAGCTCTGGAAGGGTCTAGAGCCTCCATTTTTGCACTCAGGTCAAAGTCTCACAGCCCTCTATCATAATCCAGAGTTTTGAGAAGATTGGAGAAACTTAATTTTTCGCCCAAAAATGAAAAAAACGTAAGGGGTAACACTGTCGTTTTTTTTTCGAGTCGAAATTTTGAGTTTCGATATCTCAGCTCTGGAAGGGTCTAGAGCCTCCATTTTTGCACTCAGGTCAAAGTCTCATTGCCCTCTATCATAATCCAGAGTTTTGAGAAGATTGGAGAAACTTAATTTTTTGCCAAAAAATGAAAAAAACGTAAGGGGTAAGTAACACTGTCGGTTTTTTTTCGGGTCGAAATTTTGAGTTTCTATATCTCAGCTCTGGAAAGGTCTAGAGCCTCCATTTTTGCACTCAGGTCAAAGTCTCACAGCCCTCTATCATAATCCAGAGTTTTGAGAAGATTGGAGAAACTTAATTTTTCGCCCAAAAATGAAAAAAACGTAAGGGGTAACACTGTCGTTTTTTTTTCGGGTCGAAATTTTAAAATTCGATATCTCAGCTCTGGAAGGGTCTAGAGCCTCCATTTTTGCACTCAGGTCAAAGTCTCACAGCCCTCTATCATAATCCAGAGTTTTGAGAAGATTGGAGAAACTTAATTTTTCGCCCAAAAATGAAAAAAAACGTAAGGGGTAACACTGTCGGTTTTTTTTTCGGGTCGAAATTTTGAGTTTTGATATCTCAGCTCTGGAAGGGTCTAGAGCCTCCATTTTTGCACTCAGGTCAAAGTCTCACAGCCCTCTATCATAATCCAGAGTTTTGAGAAGATTGGAGAAACTTAATTTTTCGCCCAAAAATGAAAAAAACGTAAGGGGTAACACTGTCGTTTTTTTTTCGGGTCGAAATTTTAAAATTCGATATCTCAGCTCTGGAAGGGTCTAGAGCCTCCATTTTTGCACTCAGGTCAAAGTCTCACAGCCCTCTATCATAATCCAGAGTTTTGAGAAGATTGGAGAAACTTAATTTTTCGCCCAAAAATGAAAAAAAACGTAAGGGGTAACACTGTCGTTTTTTTTTTCGGGTCGAAATTTTGAGTTTCGATATCTCAGCTCTGGAAGGGTCTAGAGCCTCCATTTTTGCACTCAGGTCAAAGTCTCACAGCCCTCTATCATAATCCAGAGTTTTGAGAAGATTGGAGAAACTTAATTTTTTGCCCAAAAATGAAAAAAACCGTAAGGGGTAACACTGTAGTTTTTTTTTTTCGGGTTGAAATTTTGAAATTCGATATCTCAGTTCTGGAAGGGTCTAGAGCCTCCATTTTTGCACTCAGGTCAAAGTCTCACAGCCCTCTATCATAATCCAGAGTTTTGAGAAGATTGGAGAAACTTAATTTTTCGCCCAAAAATGAAAAAAACGTAAGGGGTAACACTGTCGTTTTTTTTCGGGTCGAAATTTTGAGTTTCGATATCTCAGCTCTGGAAGGGTCTAGAGCCTTCATTTTTGCACTCAGGTCAAAGTCTCACAGCCCTCTATCATAATCCAGAGTTTTGAGAAGATTGGAGAAACTTAATTTTTTGAACAAAAATGAAAAAAACGTAAGGGGTAACACTGTCGGTTTTTTTTTCGGGTCGAAATTTTGAGTTTCTATATCTCAGCTCTGGAAAGGTCTAGAGCCTCCATTTTTGCACTCAGGTCAAAGTCTCACAGCCCTCTATCATAATCCAGAGTTTTGAGAAGATTGGAGAAACTTAATTTTTTGCCCAAAAATGAAAAAAAACGTAAGGGGTAACACTGTAGTTTTTTTTTCGGGTTGAAATTTTGAAATTCGATATCTCAGCTCTGGAAGGGTCTAGAGCCTCCATTTTTGCACTCAGGTCAAAGTCTCACAGCCCTCTATCATAATCCAGAGTTTTAAAAAGATTGGAGAAACTTAATATTTTGCCCAAAAATGAAAAAAACGTAAGGGGTAACACTGTCGTTTTTTTTTCGGGTCGAAATTTTGAGTTTCTATATCTCAGCTCTGGAAAGGTCTAGAGCCTCCATTTTTGCACTCAGGTCAAAGTCTCACAGCCCTCTATCATAATCCAGAGTTTTGAGAAGATTGGAGAAACTTAATTTTTCGCCCAAAAATGAAAAAAAGGTAAGGGGTAACACTGTCGTTTTTTTTTTCGGGTCGAAATTTTAAAATTCGATATCTCAGCTCTGGAAGGGTCTAGAGCCTCCATTTTTGCACTCAGGTCAAAGTCTCACAGCCCTCTATCATAATCCAGAGTTTTGAGAAGATTGGAGAAACTTAATTTTTCGCCCAAAAATGAAAAAAAACATAAGGGGTAACACTGTCGTTTTTTTTTTCGGGTCGAAATTTTGAGTTTCGATATCTCAGCTCTGGAAGGGTCTAGAGCCTCCATTTTTGCACTCAGGTCAAAGTCTCACAGCCCTCTATCATAATCCAGAGTTTTGAGAAGATTGGAGAAACTTAATTTTTTTGCCCAAAAATGAAAAAAACGTAAGGGGTAACACTGTCGTTTTTTTTTTCGGGTCGAAATTTTAAAATTCGATATCTCAGCTCTGGAAGGGTCTAGAGCCTCCATTTTTGCACTCAGGTCAAAGTCTCACAGCCCTCTATCATAATCCAGAGTTTTGAGAAGATTGGAGAAACTTAATTTTTCGCCCAAAAATGAAAAAAAAACGTAAGGGGTAACACTGTCGTTTTTTTTTCGGGTCGAAATTTTGAGTTTCGATATCTCAGCTCTGGAAGGGTCTAGAGCCTCCATTTTTGCACTCAGGTCAAAGTCTCACAGCCCTCTATCATAATCCAGAGTTTTGAGAAGATTGGAGAAACTTAATTTTTCGCCCAAAAATGAAAAAAACGTAAGGGGTAACACTGTCGTTTTTTTTTTCGGGTCGACATTTTGAGTTTTGATATCTCAGCTCTGGAAGGGTCTAGAGCCTCAATTTTTGCACTCAGGTCAAAGTCTCACAGCCCTCTATCATAATCCAGAGTTTTGAGAAGATTGGAGAAACTTAATTTTTTGCCCAAAAATGAAAAAAACGTAAGGGGTAACACTGTCGTTTTTTTTTTCGGGTCGAAATTTTAAAATTCGATATCTCAGCTCTGGAAGGGTCTAGAGCCTCCATTTTTGCACTCAGGTCAAAGTCTCACAGCCCTCTATCATAATCCAGAGTTTTGAGAAGATTGGAGAAACTTAATTTTTTTGCCCAAAAATGAAAAAAACGTAAGGGGTAACACTGTCGTTTTTTTTTTCGGGTCGAAATTTTAAAATTCGATATCTCAGCTCTGGAAGGGTCTAGAGCCTCCATTTTTGCACTCAGGTCAAAGTCTCACAGCCCTCTATCATAATCCAGAGTTTTGAGAAGATTGGAGAAACTTAATTTTTCGCCCAAAAATGAAAAAAAAAACGTAAGGGGTAACACTGTCGTTTTTTTTTCGGGTCGAAATTTTGAGTTTCGATATCTCAGCTCTGGAAGGGTCTAGAGCCTCCATTTTTGCACTCAGGTCAAAGTCTCACAGCCCTCTATCATAATCCAGAGTTTTGAGAAGATTGGAGAAACTTAATTTTTCGCCCAAAAATGAAAAAAACGTAAGGGGTAACACTGTCGTTTTTTTTTTCGGGTCGACATTTTGAGTTTTGATATCTCAGCTCTGGAAGGGTCTAGAGCCTCAATTTTTGCACTCAGGTCAAAGTCTCACAGCCCTCTATCATAATCCAGAGTTTTGAGAAGATTGGAGAAACTTAATTTTTTGCCCAAAAATGAAAAAAACGTAAGGGGTAACACTGTCGTTTTTTTTTTCGGGTCGAAATTTTAAAATTCGATATCTCAGCTCTGGAAGGGTCTAGAGCCTCCATTTTTGCACTCAGGTCAAAGTCTCACAGCCCTCTATCATAATCCAGAGTTTTGAGAAGATTGGAGAAACTTAATTTTTCGCCCAAAAATGAAAAAAACGTAAGGGGTAACACTGTCGTTTTTTTTCGGGTCGAAATTTTAAAATTCGATATCTCAGCTCTGGAAGGGTCTAGAGCCTCCATTTTTGCACTCAGGTCAAAGTCTCACAGCCCTCTATCATAATCCAGAGTTTTGAGAAGATTGGAGAAACTTAATTTTTCGCCCAAAAATGAAAAAAACGTAAGGGGTAACACTGTCGTTTTTTTTTCGGGTCGAAATTTTAAAATTCGATATCTCAGCTCTGGAAGGGTCTAGAGCCTCCATTTTTGCACTCAGGTCAAAGTCTCACAGCCCTCTATCATAATCCAGAGTTTTGAGAAGATTGGAGAAACTTAATTTTTTGCCCAAAAATGAAAAAAACGTAAGGGGTAACACTGTCGTTTTTTTTTTCGGGTCGAAATTTTAAAATTCGATATCTCAGCTCTGGAAGGGTCTAGAGCCTCCATTTTTGCACTCAGGTCAAAGTCTCACAGCCCTCTATCATAATCCAGAGTTTTGAGAAGATTGGAGAAACTTAATTTTTTGCCCAAAAATGAAAAAGACGTAAGGGGTAACACTGTCGGTTTTTTTTCGGGTCGAAATTTTGAGTTTCTATATCTCAGCTCTGGAAAGGTCTAGAGCCTCCATTTTTGCACTCAGGTCAAAGTCTCACAGCCCTCTATCATAATCCAGAGTTTTGAGAAGATTGGAGAAACTTAATTTTTCGCCCAAAAATGAAAAAAACGTAAGGGGTAACACTGTCGTTTTTTTTTCGGGTCGAAATTTTAAAATTCGATATCTCAGCTCTGGAAGGGTCTAGAGCCTCCATTTTTGCACTCAGGTCAAAGTCTCACAGCCCTCTATCATAATCCAGAGTTTTGAGAAGATTGGAGAAACTTAATTTTTTGCCCAAAAATGAAAAAAACATAAGGGGCAACACTGTCGTTTTTTTTTCGGGTCGAAATTTTGCGTTTCTATATCTCAGCTCTGGAAAGGTCTAGAGCCTCCATTTTTGCACTCAGGTCAAAGTCTCACAGCCCTCTATCATAATCCAGAGTTTTGAGAAGATTGGAGAAACTTAATTTTTCGCCCAAAAATGAAAAAAAACGTAAGGGGTAACACTGTCGTTTTTTTTTCGGGTCGAAATTTTGAGTTTCGATATCTCAGCTCTGGAAGGGTCTAGAGCCTCCATTTTTGCACTCAGGTCAAAGTCTCACAGCCCTCTATCATAATCCAGAGTTTTGAGAAGATTGGAGAAACTTAATTTTTCGCCCAAAAATGAAAAAAACGTAAGGGGTAACACTGTCGTTTTTTTTTTTCGGGTCGACATTTTGAGTTTTGATATCTCAGCTCTGGAAGGGTCTAGAGCCTCAATTTTTGCACTCAGGTCAAAGTCTCACAGCCCTCTATCATAATCCAGAGTTTTGAGAAGATTGGAGAAACTTAATTTTTTTGCCCAAAAATGAAAAAAACGTAAGGGGTAACACTGTCGTTTTTTTTTTCGGGTCGAAATTTTAAAATTCGATATCTCAGCTCTGGAAGGGTCTAGAGCCTCCATTTTTGCACTCAGGTCAAAGTCTCACAGCCCTCTATCATAATCCAGAGTTTTGAGAAGATTGGAGAAACTTAATTTTTCGCCCAAAAATGAAAAAAAAACGTAAGGGGTAACACTGTCGTTTTTTTTTCGGGTCGAAATTTTGAGTTTCGATATCTCAGCTCTGGAAGGGTCTAGAGCCTCCATTTTTGCACTCAGGTCAAAGTCTCACAGCCCTCTATCATAATCCAGAGTTTTGAGAAGATTGGAGAAACTTAATTTTTCGCCCAAAAATGAAAAAAACGTAAGGGGTAACACTGTCGTTTTTTTTTTCGGGTCGACATTTTGAGTTTTGATATCTCAGCTCTGGAAGGGTCTAGAGCCTCAATTTTTGCACTCAGGTCAAAGTCTCACAGCCCTCTATCATAATCCAGAGTTTTGAGAAGATTGGAGAAACTTAATTTTTTGCCCAAAAATGAAAAAAACGTAAGGGGTAACACTGTCGTTTTTTTTTTCGGGTCGAAATTTTAAAATTCGATATCTCAGCTCTGGAAGGGTCTAGAGCCTCCATTTTTGCACTCAGGTCAAAGTCTCACAGCCCTCTATCATAATCCAGAGTTTTGAGAAGATTGGAGAAACTTAATTTTTCGCCCAAAAATGAAAAAAACGTAAGGGGTAACACTGTCGTTTTTTTTCGGGTCGAAATTTTAAAATTCGATATCTCAGCTCTGGAAGGGTCTAGAGCCTCCATTTTTGCACTCAGGTCAAAGTCTCACAGCCCTCTATCATAATCCAGAGTTTTGAGAAGATTGGAGAAACTTAATTTTTCGCCCAAAAATGAAAAAAACGTAAGGGGTAACACTGTCGTTTTTTTTTCGAGTCGAAATTTTGAGTTTCGATATCTCAGCTCTGGAAGGGTCTAGAGCCTCCATTTTTGCACTCAGGTCAAAGTCTCATTGCCCTCTATCATAATCCAGAGTTTTGAGAAGATTGGAGAAACTTAATTTTTTGCCAAAAAATGAAAAAAACGTAAGGGGTAAGTAACACTGTCGGTTTTTTTTCGGGTCGAAATTTTGAGTTTCTATATCTCAGCTCTGGAAAGGTCTAGAGCCTCCATTTTTGCACTCAGGTCAAAGTCTCACAGCCCTCTATCATAATCCAGAGTTTTGAGAAGATTGGAGAAACTTAATTTTTCGCCCAAAAATGAAAAAAACGTAAGGGGTAACACTGTCGTTTTTTTTTCGGGTCGAAATTTTAAAATTCGATATCTCAGCTCTGGAAGGGTCTAGAGCCTCCATTTTTGCACTCAGGTCAAAGTCTCACAGCCCTCTATCATAATCCAGAGTTTTGAGAAGATTGGAGAAACTTAATTTTTCGCCCAAAAATGAAAAAAAACGTAAGGGGTAACACTGTCGGTTTTTTTTTCGGGTCGAAATTTTGAGTTTTGATATCTCAGCTCTGGAAGGGTCTAGAGCCTCCATTTTTGCACTCAGGTCAAAGTCTCACAGCCCTCTATCATAATCCAGAGTTTTGAGAAGATTGGAGAAACTTAATTTTTCGCCCAAAAATGAAAAAAACGTAAGGGGTAACACTGTCGTTTTTTTTTCGGGTCGAAATTTTAAAATTCGATATCTCAGCTCTGGAAGGGTCTAGAGCCTCCATTTTTGCACTCAGGTCAAAGTCTCACAGCCCTCTATCATAATCCAGAGTTTTGAGAAGATTGGAGAAACTTAATTTTTCGCCCAAAAATGAAAAAAAACGTAAGGGGTAACACTGTCGTTTTTTTTTTCGGGTCGAAATTTTGAGTTTCGATATCTCAGCTCTGGAAGGGTCTAGAGCCTCCATTTTTGCACTCAGGTCAAAGTCTCACAGCCCTCTATCATAATCCAGAGTTTTGAGAAGATTGGAGAAACTTAATTTTTTGCCCAAAAATGAAAAAAAACGTAAGGGGTAACACTGTAGTTTTTTTTTTTCGGGTTGAAATTTTGAAATTCGATATCTCAGTTCTGGAAGGGTCTAGAGCCTCCATTTTTGCACTCAGGTCAAAGTCTCACAGCCCTCTATCATAATCCAGAGTTTTGAGAAGATTGGAGAAACTTAATTTTTCGCCCAAAAATGAAAAAAACGTAAGGGGTAACACTGTCGTTTTTTTTTTCGGGTCGAAATTTTGAGTTTCGATATCTCAGCTCTGGAAGGGTCTAGAGCCTTCATTTTTGCACTCAGGTCAAAGTCTCACAGCCCTCTATCATAATCCAGAGTTTTGAGAAGATTGGAGAAACTTAATTTTTTGAACAAAAATGAAAAAAACGTAAGGGGTAACACTGTCGGTTTTTTTTTCGGGTCGAAATTTTGAGTTTCTATATCTCAGCTCTGGAAAGGTCTAGAGCCTCCATTTTTGCACTCAGGTCAAAGTCTCACAGCCCTCTATCATAATCCAGAGTTTTGAGAAGATTGGAGAAACTTAATTTTTTGCCCAAAAATGAAAAAAAACGTAAGGGGTAACACTGTAGTTTTTTTTTCGGGTTGAAATTTTGAAATTCGATATCTCAGCTCTGGAAGGGTCTAGAGCCTCCATTTTTGCACTCAGGTCAAAGTCTCACAGCCCTCTATCATAATCCAGAGTTTTGAGAAGATTGGAGAAACTTAATATTTTGCCCAAAAATGAAAAAAACGTAAGGGGTAACACTGTCGTTTTTTTTTCGGGTCGAAATTTTGAGTTTCTATATCTCAGCTCTGGAAAGGTCTAGAGCCTCCATTTTTGCACTCAGGTCAAAGTCTCACAGCCCTCTATCATAATCCAGAGTTTTGAGAAGATTGGAGAAACTTAATTTTTCGCCCAAAAATGAAAAAAAGGTAAGGGGTAACACTGTCGTTTTTTTTTTCGGGTCGAAATTTTAAAATTCGATATCTCAGCTCTGGAAGGGTCTAGAGCCTCCATTTTTGCACTCAGGTCAAAGTCTCACAGCCCTCTATCATAATCCAGAGTTTTGAGAAGATTGGAGAAACTTAATTTTTCGCCCAAAAATGAAAAAAAACATAAGGGGTAACACTGTCGTTTTTTTTTTCGGGTCGAAATTTTGAGTTTCGATATCTCAGCTCTGGAAGGGTCTAGAGCCTCCATTTTTGCACTCAGGTCAAAGTCTCACAGCCCTCTATCATAATCCAGAGTTTTGAGAAGATTGGAGAAACTTAATTTTTCGCCCAAAAATGAAAAAAACGTAAGGGGTAACACTGTCGTTTTTTTTTTCGGGTCGACATTTTGAGTTTTGATATCTCAGCTCTGGAAGGGTCTAGAGCCTCCATTTTTGCACTCAGGTCAAAGTCTCACAGCCCTCTATCATAATCCAGAGTTTTGAGAAGATTGGAGAAACTTAATTTTTTGCCCAAAAATGAAAAAAACGTAAGGGGTAACACTGTCGTTTTTTTTTCGGGTCGAAATTTTAAAATTCGATATCTCAGCTCTGGAAGGGTCTAGAGCCTCCATTTTTGCACTCAAGTCAAAGTCTCACAGCCCTCTATCATAATCCAGAGTTTTGAGAAGATTGGAGAAACTTAATTTTTCGCCCAAAAATGAAAAAAACGTAAGGGGTAACACTGTCGTTTTTTTTCGGGTCGAAATTTTAAAATTCGATATCTCAGCTCTGGAAGGGTCTAGAGCCTCAATTTTTGCACTCAGGTCAAAGTCTCACAGCCCTCTATCATAATCCAGAGTTTTGAGAAGATTGGAGAAACTTAATTTTTCGCCCAAAAATGAAAAAAACGTAAGGGGTAACACTGTCGTTTTTTTTTCGAGTCGAAATTTTGAGTTTCGATATCTCAGCTCTGGAAGGGTCTAGAGCCTCCATTTTTGCACTCAGGTCAAAGTCTCATTGCCCTCTATCATAATCCAGAGTTTTGAGAAGATTGGAGAAACTTAATTTTTTGCCCAAAAATGAAAAAAAAACTAAGGGGTAACACTGTCGGTTTTTTTTCGGGTCGAAATTTTGAGTTTCTATATCTCAGCTCTGGAAGGGTCTAGAGCCTCCATTTTTGCACTCAGGTCAAAGTCTCACAGCCCTCTATCATAATCCAGAGTTTTGAGAAGATTGGAGAAACTTAATTTTTCGCCCAAAAATGAAAAAAAACGTAAGGGGTAACACTGTCGTTTTTTTTTCGGGTCGAAATTTTGAGTTTCGATATCTCAGCTCTGGAAGGGTCTAGAGCCTCCATTTTTGCACTCAGGTCAAAGTCTCACAGCCCTCTATCATAATCCAGAGTTTTGAGAAGATTGGAGAAACTTAATTTTTTGCCCAAAAATGAAAAAAACGTAAGGGGTAACACTGTCGTTTTTTTTTCGGGTCGAAATTTTGAGTTTCTATATCTCAGCTCTGGAAAGGTCTAGAGCCTCAATTTTTGCACTCAGGTCAAAGTCTCACAGCCCTCTATCATAATCCAGAGTTTTGAGAAGATTGGAGAAACTTAATTTTTCGCCCAAAAATGAAAAAAACGTAAGGGGTAACACTGTCGTTTTTTTTTTTCGGGTCGAAATTTTGAGTTTTGATATCTCAGCTCTGGAAGGGTCTAGAGCCTCAATTTTTGCACTCAGGTCAAAGTCTCACAGCCCTCTATCATAATCCAGAGTTTTGAGAAGATTGGAGAAACTTAATTTTTCGCCCAAAAATGAAAAAAAGGTAAGGGGTAACACTGTCGTTTTTTTTTTCGGGTCGAAATTTTAAAATTCGATATCTCAGCTCTGGAAGGGTCTAGAGCCTCCATTTTTGCACTCAGGTCAAAGTCTCACAGCCCTCTATCATAATCCAGAGTTTTGAGAAGATTGGAGAAACTTAATTTTTCGCCCAAAAATGAAAAAAAACATAAGGGGTAACACTGTCGTTTTTTTTTTCGGGTCGAAATTTTGAGTTTCGATATCTCAGCTCTGGAAGGGTCTAGAGCCTCCATTTTTGCACTCAGGTCAAAGTCTCACAGCCCTCTATCATAATCCAGAGTTTTGAGAAGATTGGAGAAACTTAATTTTTTTGCCCAAAAATGAAAAAAACGTAAGGGGTAACACTGTCGTTTTTTTTTTCGGGTCGAAATTTTAAAATTCGATATCTCAGCTCTGGAAGGGTCTAGAGCCTCCATTTTTGCACTCAGGTCAAAGTCTCACAGCCCTCTATCATAATCCAGAGTTTTGAGAAGATTGGAGAAACTTAATTTTTCGCCCAAAAATGAAAAAAAAACGTAAGGGGTAACACTGTCGTTTTTTTTTCGGGTCGAAATTTTGAGTTTCGATATCTCAGCTCTGGAAGGGTCTAGAGCCTCCATTTTTGCACTCAGGTCAAAGTCTCACAGCCCTCTATCATAATCCAGAGTTTTGAGAAGATTGGAGAAACTTAATTTTTCGCCCAAAAATGAAAAAAACGTAAGGGGTAACACTGTCGTTTTTTTTTTCGGGTCGACATTTTGAGTTTTGATATCTCAGCTCTGGAAGGGTCTAGAGCCTCAATTTTTGCACTCAGGTCAAAGTCTCACAGCCCTCTATCATAATCCAGAGTTTTGAGAAGATTGGAGAAACTTAATTTTTTGCCCAAAAATGAAAAAAACGTAAGGGGTAACACTGTCGTTTTTTTTTTCGGGTCGAAATTTTAAAATTCGATATCTCAGCTCTGGAAGGGTCTAGAGCCTCCATTTTTGCACTCAGGTCAAAGTCTCACAGCCCTCTATCATAATCCAGAGTTTTGAGAAGATTGGAGAAACTTAATTTTTTTGCCCAAAAATGAAAAAAACGTAAGGGGTAACACTGTCGTTTTTTTTTTCGGGTCGAAATTTTAAAATTCGATATCTCAGCTCTGGAAGGGTCTAGAGCCTCCATTTTTGCACTCAGGTCAAAGTCTCACAGCCCTCTATCATAATCCAGAGTTTTGAGAAGATTGGAGAAACTTAATTTTTCGCCCAAAAATGAAAAAAAAAACGTAAGGGGTAACACTGTCGTTTTTTTTTCGGGTCGAAATTTTAAAATTCGATATCTCAGCTCTGGAAGGGTCTAGAGCCTCCATTTTTGCACTCAGGTCAAAGTCTCACAGCCCTCTATCATAATCCAGAGTTTTGAGAAGATTGGAGAAACTTAATTTTTTGCCCAAAAATGAAAAAAACGTAAGGGGTAACACTGTCGTTTTTTTTTTCGGGTCGAAATTTTAAAATTCGATATCTCAGCTCTGGAAGGGTCTAGAGCCTCCATTTTTGCACTCAGGTCAAAGTCTCACAGCCCTCTATCATAATCCAGAGTTTTGAGAAGATTGGAGAAACTTAATTTTTTGCCCAAAAATGAAAAAGACGTAAGGGGTAACACTGTCGGTTTTTTTTCGGGTCGAAATTTTGAGTTTCTATATCTCAGCTCTGGAAAGGTCTAGAGCCTCCATTTTTGCACTCAGGTCAAAGTCTCACAGCCCTCTATCATAATCCAGAGTTTTGAGAAGATTGGAGAAACTTAATTTTTCGCCCAAAAATGAAAAAAACGTAAGGGGTAACACTGTCGTTTTTTTTTCGGGTCGAAATTTTAAAATTCGATATCTCAGCTCTGGAAGGGTCTAGAGCCTCCATTTTTGCACTCAGGTCAAAGTCTCACAGCCCTCTATCATAATCCAGAGTTTTGAGAAGATTGGAGAAACTTAATTTTTTGCCCAAAAATGAAAAAAACATAAGGGGCAACACTGTCGTTTTTTTTTCGGGTCGAAATTTTGCGTTTCTATATCTCAGCTCTGGAAAGGTCTAGAGCCTCCATTTTTGCACTCAGGTCAAAGTCTCACAGCCCTCTCTCATAATCCAGAGTTTTGAGAAGATTGGAGAAACTTAATTTTTCGCCCAAAAATGAAAAAAAACGTAAGGGGTAACACTGTCGTTTTTTTTTCGGGTCGAAATTTTGAGTTTCGATATCTCAGCTCTGGAAGGGTCTAGAGCCTCCATTTTTGCACTCAGGTCAAAGTCTCACAGCCCTCTATCATAATCCAGAGTTTTGAGAAGATTGGAGAAACTTAATTTTTCGCCCAAAAATGAAAAAAACGTAAGGGGTAACACTGTCGTTTTTTTTTTTCGGGTCGACATTTTGAGTTTTGATATCTCAGCTCTGGAAGGGTCTAGAGCCTCAATTTTTGCACTCAGGTCAAAGTCTCACAGCCCTCTATCATAATCCAGAGTTTTGAGAAGATTGGAGAAACTTAATTTTTTTGCCCAAAAATGAAAAAAACGTAAGGGGTAACACTGTCGTTTTTTTTTTCGGGTCGAAATTTTAAAATTCGATATCTCAGCTCTGGAAGGGTCTAGAGCCTCCATTTTTGCACTCAGGTCAAAGTCTCACAGCCCTCTATCATAATCCAGAGTTTTGAGAAGATTGGAGAAACTTAATTTTTCGCCCAAAAATGAAAAAAAAACGTAAGGGGTAACACTGTCGTTTTTTTTTCGGGTCGAAATTTTGAGTTTCGATATCTCAGCTCTGGAAGGGTCTAGAGCCTCCATTTTTGCACTCAGGTCAAAGTCTCACAGCCCTCTATCATAATCCAGAGTTTTGAGAAGATTGGAGAAACTTAATTTTTCGCCCAAAAATGAAAAAAACGTAAGGGGTAACACTGTCGTTTTTTTTTTCGGGTCGACATTTTGAGTTTTGATATCTCAGCTCTGGAAGGGTCTAGAGCCTCAATTTTTGCACTCAGGTCAAAGTCTCACAGCCCTCTATCATAATCCAGAGTTTTGAGAAGATTGGAGAAACTTAATTTTTTGCCCAAAAATGAAAAAAACGTAAGGGGTAACACTGTCGTTTTTTTTTTCGGGTCGAAATTTTAAAATTCGATATCTCAGCTCTGGAAGGGTCTAGAGCCTCCATTTTTGCACTCAGGTCAAAGTCTCACAGCCCTCTATCATAATCCAGAGTTTTGAGAAGATTGGAGAAACTTAATTTTTCGCCCAAAAATGAAAAAAACGTAAGGGGTAACACTGTCGTTTTTTTTCGGGTCGAAATTTTAAAATTCGATATCTCAGCTCTGGAAGGGTCTAGAGCCTCCATTTTTGCACTCAGGTCAAAGTCTCACAGCCCTCTATCATAATCCAGAGTTTTGAGAAGATTGGAGAAACTTAATTTTTCGCCCAAAAATGAAAAAAACGTAAGGGGTAACACTGTCGTTTTTTTTTCGAGTCGAAATTTTGAGTTTCGATATCTCAGCTCTGGAAGGGTCTAGAGCCTCCATTTTTGCACTCAGGTCAAAGTCTCATTGCCCTCTATCATAATCCAGAGTTTTGAGAAGATTGGAGAAACTTAATTTTTTGCCAAAAAATGAAAAAAACGTAAGGGGTAAGTAACACTGTCGGTTTTTTTTCGGGTCGAAATTTTGAGTTTCTATATCTCAGCTCTGGAAAGGTCTAGAGCCTCCATTTTTGCACTCAGGTCAAAGTCTCACAGCCCTCTATCATAATCCAGAGTTTTGAGAAGATTGGAGAAACTTAATTTTTCGCCCAAAAATGAAAAAAACGTAAGGGGTAACACTGTCGTTTTTTTTTCGGGTCGAAATTTTAAAATTCGATATCTCAGCTCTGGAAGGGTCTAGAGCCTCCATTTTTGCACTCAGGTCAAAGTCTCACAGCCCTCTATCATAATCCAGAGTTTTGAGAAGATTGGAGAAACTTAATTTTTCGCCCAAAAATGAAAAAAAACGTAAGGGGTAACACTGTCGGTTTTTTTTTCGGGTCGAAATTTTGAGTTTTGATATCTCAGCTCTGGAAGGGTCTAGAGCCTCCATTTTTGCACTCAGGTCAAAGTCTCACAGCCCTCTATCATAATCCAGAGTTTTGAGAAGATTGGAGAAACTTAATTTTTCGCCCAAAAATGAAAAAAACGTAAGGGGTAACACTGTCGTTTTTTTTTCGGGTCGAAATTTTAAAATTCGATATCTCAGCTCTGGAAGGGTCTAGAGCCTCCATTTTTGCACTCAGGTCAAAGTCTCACAGCCCTCTATCATAATCCAGAGTTTTGAGAAGATTGGAGAAACTTAATTTTTCGCCCAAAAATGAAAAAAAACGTAAGGGGTAACACTGTCGTTTTTTTTTTCGGGTCGAAATTTTGAGTTTCGATATCTCAGCTCTGGAAGGGTCTAGAGCCTCCATTTTTGCACTCAGGTCAAAGTCTCACAGCCCTCTATCATAATCCAGAGTTTTGAGAAGATTGGAGAAACTTAATTTTTTGCCCAAAAATGAAAAAAAACGTAAGGGGTAACACTGTAGTTTTTTTTTTTCGGGTTGAAATTTTGAAATTCGATATCTCAGTTCTGGAAGGGTCTAGAGCCTCCATTTTTGCACTCAGGTCAAAGTCTCACAGCCCTCTATCATAATCCAGAGTTTTGAGAAGATTGGAGAAACTTAATTTTTCGCCCAAAAATGAAAAAAACGTAAGGGGTAACACTGTCGTTTTTTTTTTCGGGTCGAAATTTTGAGTTTCGATATCTCAGCTCTGGAAGGGTCTAGAGCCTTCATTTTTGCACTCAGGTCAAAGTCTCACAGCCCTCTATCATAATCCAGAGTTTTGAGAAGATTGGAGAAACTTAATTTTTTGAACAAAAATGAAAAAAACGTAAGGGGTAACACTGTCGGTTTTTTTTTCGGGTCGAAATTTTGAGTTTCTATATCTCAGCTCTGGAAAGGTCTAGAGCCTCCATTTTTGCACTCAGGTCAAAGTCTCACAGCCCTCTATCATAATCCAGAGTTTTGAGAAGATTGGAGAAACTTAATTTTTTGCCCAAAAATGAAAAAAAACGTAAGGGGTAACACTGTAGTTTTTTTTTCGGGTTGAAATTTTGAAATTCGATATCTCAGCTCTGGAAGGGTCTAGAGCCTCCATTTTTGCACTCAGGTCAAAGTCTCACAGCCCTCTATCATAATCCAGAGTTTTGAGAAGATTGGAGAAACTTAATATTTTGCCCAAAAATGAAAAAAACGTAAGGGGTAACACTGTCGTTTTTTTTTCGGGTCGAAATTTTGAGTTTCTATATCTCAGCTCTGGAAAGGTCTAGAGCCTCCATTTTTGCACTCAGGTCAAAGTCTCACAGCCCTCTATCATAATCCAGAGTTTTGAGAAGATTGGAGAAACTTAATTTTTCGCCCAAAAATGAAAAAAAGGTAAGGGGTAACACTGTCGTTTTTTTTTTCGGGTCGAAATTTTAAAATTCGATATCTCAGCTCTGGAAGGGTCTAGAGCCTCCATTTTTGCACTCAGGTCAAAGTCTCACAGCCCTCTATCATAATCCAGAGTTTTGAGAAGATTGGAGAAACTTAATTTTTCGCCCAAAAATGAAAAAAAACATAAGGGGTAACACTGTCGTTTTTTTTTTCGGGTCGAAATTTTGAGTTTCGATATCTCAGCTCTGGAAGGGTCTAGAGCCTCCATTTTTGCACTCAGGTCAAAGTCTCACAGCCCTCTATCATAATCCAGAGTTTTGAGAAGATTGGAGAAACTTAATTTTTCGCCCAAAAATGAAAAAAACGTAAGGGGTAACACTGTCGTTTTTTTTTTCGGGTCGACATTTTGAGTTTTGATATCTCAGCTCTGGAAGGGTCTAGAGCCTCCATTTTTGCACTCAGGTCAAAGTCTCACAGCCCTCTATCATAATCCAGAGTTTTGAGAAGATTGGAGAAACTTAATTTTTTGCCCAAAAATGAAAAAAACGTAAGGGGTAACACTGTCGTTTTTTTTTCGGGTCGAAATTTTAAAATTCGATATCTCAGCTCTGGAAGGGTCTAGAGCCTCCATTTTTGCACTCAAGTCAAAGTCTCACAGCCCTCTATCATAATCCAGAGTTTTGAGAAGATTGGAGAAACTTAATTTTTCGCCCAAAAATGAAAAAAACGTAAGGGGTAACACTGTCGTTTTTTTTCGGGTCGAAATTTTAAAATTCGATATCTCAGCTCTGGAAGGGTCTAGAGCCTCAATTTTTGCACTCAGGTCAAAGTCTCACAGCCCTCTATCATAATCCAGAGTTTTGAGAAGATTGGAGAAACTTAATTTTTCGCCCAAAAATGAAAAAAACGTAAGGGGTAACACTGTCGTTTTTTTTTCGAGTCGAAATTTTGAGTTTCGATATCTCAGCTCTGGAAGGGTCTAGAGCCTCCATTTTTGCACTCAGGTCAAAGTCTCATTGCCCTCTATCATAATCCAGAGTTTTGAGAAGATTGGAGAAACTTAATTTTTTGCCCAAAAATGAAAAAAAAACTAAGGGGTAACACTGTCGGTTTTTTTTCGGGTCGAAATTTTGAGTTTCTATATCTCAGCTCTGGAAGGGTCTAGAGCCTCCATTTTTGCACTCAGGTCAAAGTCTCACAGCCCTCTATCATAATCCAGAGTTTTGAGAAGATTGGAGAAACTTAATTTTTCGCCCAAAAATGAAAAAAAACGTAAGGGGTAACACTGTCGTTTTTTTTTCGGGTCGAAATTTTGAGTTTCGATATCTCAGCTCTGGAAGGGTCTAGAGCCTCCATTTTTGCACTCAGGTCAAAGTCTCACAGCCCTCTATCATAATCCAGAGTTTTGAGAAGATTGGAGAAACTTAATTTTTTGCCCAAAAATGAAAAAAACGTAAGGGGTAACACTGTCGTTTTTTTTTCGGGTCGAAATTTTGAGTTTCTATATCTCAGCTCTGGAAAGGTCTAGAGCCTCAATTTTTGCACTCAGGTCAAAGTCTCACAGCCCTCTATCATAATCCAGAGTTTTGAGAAGATTGGAGAAACTTAATTTTTCGCCCAAAAATGAAAAAAACGTAAGGGGTAACACTGTCGTTTTTTTTTTTCGGGTCGAAATTTTGAGTTTTGATATCTCAGCTCTGGAAGGGTCTAGAGCCTCAATTTTTGCACTCAGGTCAAAGTCTCACAGCCCTCTATCATAATCCAGAGTTTTGAGAAGATTGGAGAAACTTAATTTTTTGCCCAAAAATGAAAAAAACGTAAGGGGTAACACTGTCGTTTTTTTTCGGGTCAAAATTTTGAGTTTCGATATCTCGGCTCTGGAAGGGTCTAGAGCCTCCATTTTTGCACTCAGGTCAAAGTCTCACAGCCCTCTATCATAATCCAGAGTTTTGAGAAGATTGGAGAAACTTAATTTTTCGCCCAAAAATGAAAAAAACGTAAGGGGTAACACTGTCGGTTTTTTTTTCGGGTCGAAATTTTAAAATTCGATATCTCAGCTCTGGAAGGGTCTAGAGCCTCCATTTTTGCACTCAGGTCAAAGTCTCACAGCCCTCTATCATAATCCAGAGTTTTGAGAAGATTGGAGAAACTTAATTTTTCGCCCAAAAATGAAAAAAACGTAAGGGGTAACACTGTCGTTTTTTTTCGGGTCAAAATTTTGAGTTTCGATATCTCAGCTCTGGAAGGGTCTAGAGCCTCCATTTTTGCACTCAGGTCAAAGTCTCACAGCCCTCTATCATAATCCAGAGTTTTGAGAAGATTGGAGAAACTTAATTTTTCGCCCAAAAATGAAAAAAACGTAAGGGGTAACACTGTCGTTTTTTTTCGGGTCGAAATTTTAAAATTCGATATCTCAGCTCTGGAAGGGTCTAGAGCCTCCATTTTTGCACTCAGGTCAAAGTCTCACAGCCCTCTATCATAATCCAGAGTTTTGAGAAGATTGGAGAAACTTAATTTTTCGCCCAAAAATGAAAAAAACGTAAGGGGTAACACTGTCGTTTTTTTTTTCGGGTCGAAATTTTGAAATTCGATATCTCAGCTCTGGAAGGGTCTAGAGCTTCCATTTTTGCACTCAGGTCAAAGTCTCACAGCCCTCTATCATAATCCAGAGTTTTGAGAAGATTGGAGAAACTTAATTTTTTGCCCAAAAATGAAAAAAAAAACGTAAGGGGTAACACTGTAGTTTTTTTTTCGGGTTGAAATTTTGAAATTCGATATCTCAGCTCTGGAAGGGTCTAGAGCCTCCATTTTTGCACTCAGGTCAAAGTCTCACAGCCCTCTATCATAATCCAGAGTTTTGAGAAGATTGGAGAAACTTAATTTTTCGCCCAAAAATGAAAAAAACGTAAGGGGTAATGTCGTTTTTTTTTCGGGTCGAAATTTTGAGTTTCGATATCTCAGCTCTGGAAGGGTCTAGAGCCTTCATTTTTGCACTCAGGTCAAAGTCTCACAGCCCTCTATCATAATCCAGAGTTTTGAGAAGATTGGAGAAACTTAATTTTTCGCCCGAAAACGAAAAAAACGTAAGGGGTAACACTGTCGTTTTTTTTCGGGTCAAAATTTTGAGTTTCGATATCTCGGCTCTGGAAGGGTCTAGAGCCTCCATTTTTGCACTCAGGTCAAAGTCTCACAGCCCTCTATCATAATCCAGAGTTTTGAGAAGATTGGAGAAACTTAATTTTTCGCCCAAAAATGAAAAAAACGTAAGGGGTAACACTGTCGTTTTTTTTTCGGGTCGAAATTTTGAGTTTCCATATCTCAGCTCTGGAAGGGTCTAGAGCCTCCATTTTTGCACTCAGGTCAAAGTCTCACAGTCCTCTATCATAATCCAGAGTTTTGAGAAGATTGGAGAAACTTAATTTTTCGCCCAAAAATGAAAAAAACGTAAGGGGTAACACTGTCGTTTTTTTTTCGGGTCGAAATTTTGAAATTCGATATCTCAGCTCTGGAAGGGTCTAGAGCTTCCATTTTTGCACTCAGGTCAAAGTCTCACAGCCCTCTATCATAATCCAGAGTTTTGAGAAGATTGGAGAAACTTAATTTTTTGCCCAAAAATGAAAAAAAAACGTAAGGGGTAACACTGTAGTTTTTTTTTCGGGTTGAAATTTTGAAATTCGATATCTCAGCTCTGGAAGGGTCTAGAGCCTCCATTTTTGCACTCAGGTCAAAGTCTCACAGCCCTCTATCATAATCCAGAGTTTTGAGAAGATTGGAGAAACTTAATTTTTCGCCCAAAAATGAAAAAAACGTAAGGGGTAACACTGTCGTTTTTTTTTCGGGTCGAAATTTTGAGTTTCGATATCTCAGCTCTGGAAGGGTCTAGAGCCTTCATTTTTGCACTCAGGTCAAAGTCTCACAGCCCTCTATCATAATCCAGAGTTTTGAGAAGATTGGAGAAACTTAATTTTTCGCCCGAAAACGAAAAAAACGTAAGGGGTAACACTGTCGTTTTTTTTCGGGTCAAAATTTTGAGTTTCGATATCTCGGCTCTGGAAGGGTCTAGAGCCTCCATTTTTGCACTCAGGTCAAAGTCTCACAGCCCTTTATCAGAATCCAGAGTTTTGAGAAGATTGGAGAAACTTAATTTTTTGCCCAAAAATGAAAAAAACGTAAGGGGTAACACTGTCGTTTTTTTTCGGGTCAAAATTTTGAGTTTCGATATCTCGGCTCTGGAAGGGTCTAGAGCCTCCATTTTTGCACTCAGGTCAAAGTCTCACAGCCCTCTATCATAATCCAGAGTTTTGAGAAGATTGGAGAAACTTAATTTTTCGCCCAAAAATGAAAAAAACGTAAGGGGTAACACTGTCGTTTTTTTTTCGGGTCGAAATTTTGAGTTTCCATATCTCAGCTCTGGAAGGGTCTAGAGCCTCCATTTTTGCACTCAGGTCAAAGTCTCACAGTCCTCTATCATAATCCAGAGTTTTGAGAAGATTGGAGAAACTTAATTTTTTGCCCAAAAATGAAAAAAACGTAAGGGGTAACACTGTCGTTTTTTTTCGGGTCAAAATTTTGAGTTTCGATATCTCGGCTCTGGAAGGGTCTAGAGCCTCCATTTTTGCACTCAGGTCAAAGTCTCACAGCCCTCTATCATAATCCAGAGTTTTGAGAAGATTGGAGAAACTTAATTTTTCGCCCAAAAATGAAAAAAACGTAAGGGGTAACACTGTCGTTTTTTTTTCGGGTCGAAATTTTGAGTTTCGATATCTCAGCTCTGGAAGGGTCTAGAGCCTTCATTTTTGCACTCAGGTCAAAGTCTCACAGCCCTCTATCATAATCCAGAGTTTTGAGAAGATTGGAGAAACTTAATTTTTCGCCCGAAAACGAAAAAAACGTAAGGGGTAACACTGTAGTTTTTTTTTCGGGTCGAAATTTTGAAATTCGATATCTCAGCTCTGGAAGGGTCTAGAGCCTCCATTTTTGCACTCAGGTCAAAGTCTCACAGCCCTCTATCATAATCCAGAGTTTTGAGAAGATTGGAGAAACTTAATTTTTCGCCCAAAAATGAAAAAAACGTAAGGGGTAACACTGTCGTTTTTTTTTCGGGTCGAAATTTTGAGTTTCGATATCTCAGCTCTGGAAGGGTCTAGAGCCTTCATTTTTGCACTCAGGTCAAAGTCTCACAGCCCTCTATCATAATCCAGAGTTTTGAGAAGATTGGAGAAACTTAATTTTTCGCCCGAAAACGAAAAAAACGTAAGGGGTAACACTGTCGTTTTTTTTCGGGTCGAAATTTTGAGTTTCGATATCTCGGCTCTGGAAGGGTCTAGAGCCTCCATTTTTGCACTCAGGTCAAAGTCTCACAGCCCTTTATCAGAATCCAGAGTTTTGAGAAGATTGGAGAAACTTAATTTTTTGCCCAAAAATGAAAAAAACGTAAGGGGTAACACTGTCGTTTTTTTTCGGGTCAAA
The DNA here is from genome assembly GCF_988280905.1 of Pimephales promelas. NCBI lineage: Eukaryota > Metazoa > Chordata > Actinopteri > Cypriniformes > Leuciscidae > Pimephales > Pimephales promelas. The sequence goes on along the minus strand of NC_142775.1, from coordinate 38,307,579 downwards.
ATTTTGAGTTTCGATATCTCGGCTCTGGAAGGGTCTAGAGCCTCCATTTTTGCACTCAGGTCAAAGTCTCACAGCCCTCTATCATAATCCAGAGTTTTGAGAAGATTGGAGAAACTTAATTTTTCGCCCAAAAATGAAAAAAACGTAAGGGGTAACACTGTCGTTTTTTTTTTCGGGTCGAAATTTTGAAATTCGATATCTCAGCTCTGGAAGGGTCTAGAGCTTCCATTTTTGCACTCAGGTCAAAGTCTCACAGCCCTCTATCATAATCCAGAGTTTTGAGAAGATTGGAGAAACTTAATTTTTTGCCCAAAAATGAAAAAAAAAACGTAAGGGGTAACACTGTAGTTTTTTTTTCGGGTTGAAATTTTGAAATTCGATATCTCAGCTCTGGAAGGGTCTAGAGCCTCCATTTTTGCACTCAGGTCAAAGTCTCACAGCCCTCTATCATAATCCAGAGTTTTGAGAAGATTGGAGAAACTTAATTTTTCGCCCAAAAATGAAAAAAACGTAAGGGGTAATGTCGTTTTTTTTTCGGGTCGAAATTTTGAGTTTCGATATCTCAGCTCTGGAAGGGTCTAGAGCCTTCATTTTTGCACTCAGGTCAAAGTCTCACAGCCCTCTATCATAATCCAGAGTTTTGAGAAGATTGGAGAAACTTAATTTTTCGCCCGAAAACGAAAAAAACGTAAGGGGTAACACTGTCGTTTTTTTTCGGGTCAAAATTTTGAGTTTCGATATCTCGGCTCTGGAAGGGTCTAGAGCCTCCATTTTTGCACTCAGGTCAAAGTCTCACAGCCCTCTATCATAATCCAGAGTTTTGAGAAGATTGGAGAAACTTAATTTTTCGCCCAAAAATGAAAAAAACGTAAGGGGTAACACTGTCGTTTTTTTTTCGGGTCGAAATTTTGAGTTTCCATATCTCAGCTCTGGAAGGGTCTAGAGCCTCCATTTTTGCACTCAGGTCAAAGTCTCACAGTCCTCTATCATAATCCAGAGTTTTGAGAAGATTGGAGAAACTTAATTTTTCGCCCAAAAATGAAAAAAACGTAAGGGGTAACACTGTCGTTTTTTTTTCGGGTCGAAATTTTGAAATTCGATATCTCAGCTCTGGAAGGGTCTAGAGCTTCCATTTTTGCACTCAGGTCAAAGTCTCACAGCCCTCTATCATAATCCAGAGTTTTGAGAAGATTGGAGAAACTTAATTTTTTGCCCAAAAATGAAAAAAAAACGTAAGGGGTAACACTGTAGTTTTTTTTTCGGGTTGAAATTTTGAAATTCGATATCTCAGCTCTGGAAGGGTCTAGAGCCTCCATTTTTGCACTCAGGTCAAAGTCTCACAGCCCTCTATCATAATCCAGAGTTTTGAGAAGATTGGAGAAACTTAATTTTTCGCCCAAAAATGAAAAAAACGTAAGGGGTAACACTGTCGTTTTTTTTTCGGGTCGAAATTTTGAGTTTCGATATCTCAGCTCTGGAAGGGTCTAGAGCCTTCATTTTTGCACTCAGGTCAAAGTCTCACAGCCCTCTATCATAATCCAGAGTTTTGAGAAGATTGGAGAAACTTAATTTTTCGCCCGAAAACGAAAAAAACGTAAGGGGTAACACTGTCGTTTTTTTTCGGGTCAAAATTTTGAGTTTCGATATCTCGGCTCTGGAAGGGTCTAGAGCCTCCATTTTTGCACTCAGGTCAAAGTCTCACAGCCCTTTATCAGAATCCAGAGTTTTGAGAAGATTGGAGAAACTTAATTTTTTGCCCAAAAATGAAAAAAACGTAAGGGGTAACACTGTCGTTTTTTTTCGGGTCAAAATTTTGAGTTTCGATATCTCGGCTCTGGAAGGGTCTAGAGCCTCCATTTTTGCACTCAGGTCAAAGTCTCACAGCCCTCTATCATAATCCAGAGTTTTGAGAAGATTGGAGAAACTTAATTTTTCGCCCAAAAATGAAAAAAACGTAAGGGGTAACACTGTCGTTTTTTTTTCGGGTCGAAATTTTGAGTTTCCATATCTCAGCTCTGGAAGGGTCTAGAGCCTCCATTTTTGCACTCAGGTCAAAGTCTCACAGTCCTCTATCATAATCCAGAGTTTTGAGAAGATTGGAGAAACTTAATTTTTTGCCCAAAAATGAAAAAAACGTAAGGGGTAACACTGTCGTTTTTTTTCGGGTCAAAATTTTGAGTTTCGATATCTCGGCTCTGGAAGGGTCTAGAGCCTCCATTTTTGCACTCAGGTCAAAGTCTCACAGCCCTCTATCATAATCCAGAGTTTTGAGAAGATTGGAGAAACTTAATTTTTCGCCCAAAAATGAAAAAAACGTAAGGGGTAACACTGTCGTTTTTTTTTCGGGTCGAAATTTTGAGTTTCGATATCTCAGCTCTGGAAGGGTCTAGAGCCTTCATTTTTGCACTCAGGTCAAAGTCTCACAGCCCTCTATCATAATCCAGAGTTTTGAGAAGATTGGAGAAACTTAATTTTTCGCCCGAAAACGAAAAAAACGTAAGGGGTAACACTGTAGTTTTTTTTTCGGGTCGAAATTTTGAAATTCGATATCTCAGCTCTGGAAGGGTCTAGAGCCTCCATTTTTGCACTCAGGTCAAAGTCTCACAGCCCTCTATCATAATCCAGAGTTTTGAGAAGATTGGAGAAACTTAATTTTTCGCCCAAAAATGAAAAAAACGTAAGGGGTAACACTGTCGTTTTTTTTTCGGGTCGAAATTTTGAGTTTCGATATCTCAGCTCTGGAAGGGTCTAGAGCCTTCATTTTTGCACTCAGGTCAAAGTCTCACAGCCCTCTATCATAATCCAGAGTTTTGAGAAGATTGGAGAAACTTAATTTTTCGCCCGAAAACGAAAAAAACGTAAGGGGTAACACTGTCGTTTTTTTTCGGGTCGAAATTTTGAGTTTCGATATCTCGGCTCTGGAAGGGTCTAGAGCCTCCATTTTTGCACTCAGGTCAAAGTCTCACAGCCCTTTATCAGAATCCAGAGTTTTGAGAAGATTGGAGAAACTTAATTTTTTGCCCAAAAATGAAAAAAACGTAAGGGGTAACACTGTCGTTTTTTTTCGGGTCAAAATTTTGAGTTTCGATATCTCGGCTCTGGAAGGGTCTAGAGCCTCCATTTTTGCACTCAGGTCAAAGTCTCACAGCCCTCTATCATAATCCAGAGTTTTGAGAAGATTGGAGAAACTTAATTTTTTGCCCAAAAATGAAAAAAAACGTAAGGGGTAACACTGTAGTTTTTTTTTCGGGTTGAAATTTTGAAATTCGATATCTCAGCTCTGGAAGGGTCTAGAGCCTCCATTTTTGCACTCAGGTCAAAGTCTCACAGCCCTCTATCATAATCCAGAGTTTTGAGAAGATTGGAGAAACTTAATTTTTTGCCCAAAAATGAAAAAAAACGTAAGGGGTAACACTGTAGTTTTTTTTTCGGGTTGAAATTTTGAAATTCGATATCTCAGCTCTGGAAGGGTCTAGAGCCTCCATTTTTGCACTCAGGTCAAAGTCTCACAGCCCTCTATCATAATCCAGAGTTTTGAGAAGATTGGAGAAACTTAATTTTTCGCCCAAAAATGAAAAAAACGTAAGGGGTAACACTGTCGTTTTTTTTTCGGGTCGAAATTTTGAAATTCGATATCTCAGCTCTGGAAGGGTCTAGAGCCTCCATTTTTGCACTCAGGTCAAAGTCTCACAGCCCTCTATCATAATCCAGAGTTTTGAGAAGATTGGAGAAACTTAATTTTTCGCCCAAAAATGAAAAAAACGTAAGGGGTAACACTGTCGTTTTTTTTTTTCGGGTCGAAATTTTAAAATTCGATATCTCAGCTCTGGAAGGGTCTAGAGCCTCCATTTTTGCACTCAGGTCAAAGTCTCACAGCCCTCTATCATAATCCAGAGTTTTGAGAAGATTGGAGAAACTTAATTTTTCGCCCAAAAATGAAAAAAAACATAAGGGGTAACACTGTCATTTTTTTTTCGGGTCGAAATTTTGAGTTTCGATATCTCAGCTCTGGAAGAGTCTAGAGCCTCCATTTTTGCACTCAGGTCAAAGTCTCACAGCCCTCTATCATAATCCAGAGTTTTGAGAAGATTGGAGAAACTTAATTTTTTGCCCAAAAATGAAAAAAACGTAAGGGGTAACACTGTCGTTTTTTTTTCGGGTCGAAATTTTGAGTTTCGATATCTCAGCTCTGGAAGGGTCTAGAGCCTCCATTTTTGCACTCAGGTCAAAGTCTCGTGGCCCTCTATCAGAATCCAGAGTTTTGAGACGATTGGAGAAACTTAATTTTTCGCCCGAAAATGAAAAAAACGTAAGGGGTAACACTGTCGTTTTTTTTTCGGGTCGAAATTTTAAAATTCGAAATCTCAGCTCTGGAAGGGTCTAGAGCCTCCATTTTTTCAATCAGGTCAAAGTCTCACAGCCCTCTATCATAATCCAGAGTTTTGAGAAGATTGGAGAAACTTAATTTTTCGCCCAAAAATGAAAAAAAAAACGTAAGGGGTAACACTGTCGTTTTTTTTTCGGGTCGAAATTTTGAGTTTCGATATCTCAGCTCTGGAAGGGTCTAGAGCCTCCATTTTTGCACTCAGGTCAAAGTCTCGTGGCCCTCTATCAGAATCCAGAGTTTTGAGAAGATTGGAGAAACTTAATTTTTCGCCCGAAAACGAAAAAAACGTAAGGGGTAACACTGTCGTTTTTTTTTTCGGGTCAAAATTTTGAGTTTCGATATCTCAGCTCTGGAAGGGTCTAGAGCCTCCATTTTTGCACTCAGGTCAAAGTCTCACAGCCCTTTATCAGAATCCAGAGTTTTGAGAAGATTGGAGAAACTTAATTTTTCGCCCGAAAACGAAAAAAACGTAAGGGGTAACACTGTCGTTTTTTTTCGGGTCAAAATTTTGAGTTTCGATATCTCGGCTCTGGAAGGGTCTAGAGCCTCCATTTTTGCACTCAGGTCAAAGTCTCACAGCCCTTTATCAGAATCCAGAGTTTTGAGAAGATTGGAGAAACTTAATTTTTTGCCCAAAAATGAAAAAAACGTAAGGGGTAACACTGTCGTTTTTTTTCGGGTCAAAATTTTGAGTTTCGATATCTCGGCTCTGGAAGGGTCTAGAGCCTCCATTTTTGCACTCAGGTCAAAGTCTCACAGCCCTCTATCATAATCCAGAGTTTTGAGAAGATTGGAGAAACTTAATTTTTCGCCCAAAAATGAAAAAAACGTAAGGGGTAACACTGTCGTTTTTTTTTTCGGGTCGAAATTTTGAAATTCGATATCTCAGCTCTGGAAGGGTCTAGAGCCTCCATTTTTGCACTCAGGTCAAAGTCTCACAGCCCTCTATCATAATCCAGAGTTTTGAGAAGATTGGAGAAACTTAATTTTTTGCCCAAAAATGAAAAAAAACGTAAGGGGTAACACTGTCGTTTTTTTTTCGGGTCGAAATTTTGAGTTTCTATATCTCAGCTCTGGAAAGGTCTAGAGCCTCCATTTTTGCACTCAGGTCAAAGTCTCACAGCCCTCTATCATAATCCAGAGTTTTGAGAAGATTGGAGAAACTTAATTTTTCGCCCAAAAATGAAAAAACGTAAGGGGTAACACTGTCGTTTTTTTTTTCGGGTCGAAATTTTAAAATTCGATATCTCAGCTCTGGAAGGGTCTAGAGCCTCCATTTTTGCACTCAGGTCAAAGTCTCACAGCCCTCTATCATAATCCAGAGTTTTGAGAAGATTGGAGAAACTTAATTTTTCGCCCAAAAATGAAAAAAAACGTAAGGGGTAACACTGTCGTTTTTTTTTCGTGTCGAAATTTTGAGTTTCGATATCTCAGCTCTGGAAGGGTCTAGAGCCTCCATTTTTGCACTCAGGTCAAAGTCTCACAGCCCTCTATCATAATCCAGAGTTTTGAGAAGATTGGAGAAACTTAATTTTTCGCCCAAAAATGAAAAAAACGTAAGGGGTAACACTGTCGGTTTTTTTTCGGGTGGACATTTTGAGTTTTGATATCTCAGCTCTGGAAGGGTCTAGAGCCTCAATTTTTTTTTTCACTCAGGTCAAAGGCTCACAGCCCTCTATCATAATCCAGAGTTTTGAGAAGATTGGAGAAACTTAATTTTTTGCCCAAAAATGAAAAAAACGTAAGGGGTAACACTGTCGTTTTTTTTTCGGGTCGAAATTTTAAAATTCGATATCTCAGCTCTGGAAGGGTCTAGAGCCTCCATTTTTGCACTCAGGTCAAAGTCTCACAGCCCTCTATCATAATCCAGAGTTTTGAGAAGATTGGAGAAACTTAATTTTTCGCCCAAAAATGAAAAAAACGTAAGGGGTAACACTGTCGTTTTTTTTTCGAGTCGAAATTTTGAGTTTCGATATCTCAGCTCTGGAAGGGTCTAGAGCCTCCATTTTTGCACTCAGGTCAAAGTCTCATTGCCCTCTATCATAATCCAGAGTTTTGAGAAGATTGGAGAAACTTAATTTTTTGCCCAAAAATGAAAAAAACGTAAGGGGTAACACTGTCGGTTTTTTTTCGGGTCGAAATTTTGAGTTTCTATATCTCAGCTCTGGAAAGGTCTAGAGCCTCCATTTTTGCACTCAGGTCAAAGTCTCACAGCCCTCTATCATAATCCAGAGTTTTGAGAAGATTGGAGAAACTTAATTTTTCGCCCAAAAATGAAAAAAACGTAAGGGGTAACACTGTCGTTTTTTTTTCGGGTCGAAATTTTAAAATTCGATATCTCAGCTCTGGAAGGGTCTAGAGCCTCCATTTTTGCACTCAGGTCAAAGTCTCACAGCCCTCTATCATAATCCAGAGTTTTGAGAAGATTGGAGAATCTTAATTTTTCTCCCAAAAATGAAAAAAAACGTAAGGGGTAACACTGTCGTTTTTTTTTTCGGGTCGAAATTTTGAGTTTCGATATCTCAGCTCTGGAAGGGTCTAGAGCCTCCATTTTTGCACTCAGGTCAAAGTCTCACAGCCCTCTACCATAATCCAGAGTTTTGAGAAGATTGGAGAAACTTAATTTTTCGCCCAAAAATGAAAAAAAACGTAAGGGGTAACACTGTCGTTTTTTTTTCGGGTCGAAATTTTAAAATTCGATATCTCAGCTCTGGAAGGGTCTAGAGCCTCCATTTTTGCACTCAGGTCAAAGTCTCACAGCCCTCTATCATAATCCAGAGTTTTGAGAAGATTGGAGAAACTTAATTTTTCGCCCAAAAATGAAAAAAACGTAAGGGGTAACACTGTCGTTTTTTTTTCGGGTCGAAATTTTGAAATTCGATATCTCAGCTCTGGAAGGGTCTAGAGCCTCCATTTTTGCACTCAGGTCAAAGTCTCACAGCCCTCTATCATAATCCAGAGTTTTGAGAAGATTGGAGAAACTTATTTTTTTGCCCAAAAATGAAAAAAACGTAAGGGGTAACACTGTCGTTTTTTTTTCGGGTCGAAATTTTGAGTTTCTTTATCTCAGCTCTGGAAGGGTCTAGAGCCTCCATTTTTGCACTCAGGTCAAAGTCTCACAGCCCTCTATCATAATCCAGAGTTTTGAGAAGATTGGAGAAACTTAATTTTTCGCCCAAAAATGAAAAAAACGTAAGGGGTAACACTGTCGTTTTTTTTTCGGGTCGAAATTTTAAAATTCGATATCTCAGCTCTGGAAGGGTCTAGAGCCTCCATTTTTGCACTCAGGTCAAAGTCTCACAGCCCTCTATCATAATCCAGAGTTTTGAGAAGATTGGAGAAACTTAATTTTTCGCCCAAAAATGAAAAAAAACGTAAGGGGTAACACTGTCGTTTTTTTTTCGGGTCAAAATTTTGAGTTTCGATATCTCAGCTCTGGAAGGGTCTAGAGCCTCCATTTTTGCGCTCAGGTCAAAGTCTCACAGCCCTCTATCATAATCCAGAGTTTTGAGAAGATTGGAGAAACTTAATTTTTCGCCCAAAAATGAAAAAAACGTAAGGGGTAACACTGTCGTTTTTTTTTTCGGGTCGAAATTTTGAAATTCGATATCTCAGCTCTGGAAGGGTCTAGAGCTTCCATTTTTGCACTCAGGTCAAAGTCTCACAGCCCTCTATCATAATCCAGAGTTTTGAGAAGATTGGAGAAACTTAATTTTTTGCCCAAAAATGAAAAAAACGTAAGGGGTAACACTGTCGTTTTTTTTTCGGGTCGAAATTTTAAAATTCGATATCTCAGCTCTGGAAGGGTCTAGAGCCTCCATTTTTGCACTCAGGTCAAAGTCTCACAGCCCTCTATCATAATCCAGAGTTTTGAGAAGATTGGAGAATCTTAATTTTTCTCCCAAAAATGAAAAAAAACGTAAGGGGTAACACTGTCGTTTTTTTTTTCGGGTCGAAATTTTGAGTTTCGATATCTCAGCTCTGGAAGGGTCTAGAGCCTCCATTTTTGCACTCAGGTCAAAGTCTCACAGCCCTCTACCATAATCCAGAGTTTTGAGAAGATTGGAGAAACTTAATTTTTCGCCCAAAAATGAAAAAAAACGTAAGGGGTAACACTGTCGTTTTTTTTTCGGGTCGAAATTTTAAAATTCGATATCTCAGCTCTGGAAGGGTCTAGAGCCTCCATTTTTGCACTCAGGTCAAAGTCTCACAGCCCTCTATCATAATCCAGAGTTTTGAGAAGATTGGAGAAACTTAATTTTTCGCCCAAAAATGAAAAAAACGTAAGGGGTAACACTGTCGTTTTTTTTTCGGGTCGAAATTTTGAGTTTCTTTATCTCAGCTCTGGAAGGGTCTAGAGCCTCCATTTTTGCACTCAGGTCAAAGTCTCACAGCCCTCTATCATAATCCAGAGTTTTGAGAAGATTGGAGAAACTTAATTTTTCGCCCAAAAATGAAAAAAACGTAAGGGGTAACACTGTCGTTTTTTTTTCGGGTCGAAATTTTAAAATTCGATATCTCAGCTCTGGAAGGGTCTAGAGCCTCCATTTTTGCACTCAGGTCAAAGTCTCACAGCCCTCTATCATAATCCAGAGTTTTGAGAAGATTGGAGAAACTTAATTTTTCGCCCAAAAATGAAAAAAAACGTAAGGGGTAACACTGTCGTTTTTTTTTCGGGTCAAAATTTTGAGTTTCGATATCTCAGCTCTGGAAGGGTCTAGAGCCTCCATTTTTGCACTCAGGTCAAAGTCTCACAGCCCTCTATCATAATCCAGAGTTTTGAGAAGATTGGAGAAACTTAATTTTTCGCCCAAAAATGAAAAAAACGTAAGGGGTAACACTGTCGTTTTTTTTTTCGGGTCGAAATTTTGAAATTCGATATCTCAGCTCTGGAAGGGTCTAGAGCTTCCATTTTTGCACTCAGGTCAAAGTCTCACAGCCCTCTATCATAATCCAGAGTTTTGAGAAGATTGGAGAAACTTAATTTTTTGCCCAAAAATGAAAAAAAACGTAAGGGGTAACACTGTAGTTTTTTTTTTCGGGTTAAAATTTTGAAATTCGATATCTCAGCTCTGGAAGGGTCTAGAGCCTCCATTTTTGCACTCAGGTCAAAGTCTCACAGCCCTCTATCATAATCCAGAGTTTTGAGAAGATTGGAGAAACTTAATTTTTCGCCCAAAAATGAAAAAAACGTAAGGGGTAACACTGTCGTTTTTTTTTCGGGTCGAAATTTTGAGTTTCGATATCTCAGCTCTGGAAGGGTCTAGAGCCTTCATTTTTGCACTCAGGTCAAAGTCTCACAGCCCTCTATCATAATCCAGAGTTTTGAGAAGATTGGAGAAACTTAATTTTTTGCCCAAAAATGAAAAAAACGTAAGGGGTAACACTGTCGTTTTTTTTTCGGGTCGAAATTTTGAGTTTCTATATCTCAGCTCTGGAAAGGTCTAGAGCCTCCATTTTTGCACTCAGGTCAAAGTCTCACAGCCCTCTATCATAATCCAGAGTTTTGAGAAGATTGGAGAAACTTAATTTTTTGCCCAAAAATGAAAAAAAACGTAAGGGGTAACACTGTAGTTTTTTTTTTCGGGTTGAAATTTTGAAATTCGATATCTCAGCTCTAGAAGGGTCTAGAGCCTCCATTTTTGCACTCAGGTCAAAGTCTCACAGCCCTCTATCATAATCCAGAGTTTTGAGAAGATTGGAGAAACTTATTTTTTTGCCCAAAAATGAAAAAAACGTAAGGGGTAACACTGTCGTTTTTTTTTTCGGGTCGAAATTTTGAGTTTCTATATCTCAGCTCTGGAAAGGTCTAGAGCCTCCATTTTTGCACTCAGGTCAAAGTCTCACAGCCCTCTATCATAATCCAGAGTTTTGAGAAGATTGGAGAAACTTAATTTTTCGCCCAAAAATGAAAAAAACGTAAGGGGTAACACTGTCGTTTTTTTTTTTCGGGTCGAAATTTTAAAATTCGATATCTCAGCTCTGGAAGGGTCTAGAGCCTCCATTTTTGCACTCAGGTCAAAGTCTCACAGCCCTCTATCATAATCCAGAGTTTTGAGAAGATTGGAGAAACTTAATTTTTCGCCCAAAAATGAAAAAAAACGTAAGGGGTAACACTGTCGTTTTTTTTTTCGGGTCGAAATTTTGAGTTTCGATATCTCAGCTCCAGGGGCGGCTCGCCCATAGAGGGCGCTGGGGCGCCGCCCTCCCTCCGACCTGTCTGTCTGTTTTTTTAATATATATTATTATAATTTATAATTTTGAAAAATAATCTGTGTTAATTATATGCTAATAATGGTTTTACTTTGAAAAGTGTTTTGAACTCACCAGAATGATATTTGCATTCACTTTCGTTACTTTTATCATGTTGGTGTAGTAGTATAGCCAATAGGCTGTCTTCTCAGGGCGCCAGTTCGCTCAGCCCCACAGTGCTGGAATTTAAGCCAATGGTTCCCCGGTTGCTATGCAAAAAAGTTTATATTTCGCCAATCAGAGCCGTCAAATTTTATGGTTTGGGGGCGCTGAAAATATCGCCCACAGTATCAGATTAGGGAGGAGTGCACCGTGCACGCGCACCACGGGACATTTTTTTACCTCAGGTGAGAGCAGAATGGCAGCGCCAGTGACGTCGAGTGGAAATAATGTAAAGTTAGTCGTGGGAATTGATCTGTCTGTCTCCGTCACTCACTCACTCACTCACTCACTCACTCACTCACACACACATAAACACTGTTTCACACACATTTGATATTAAAATAGTTATAGGAATATTAATACCTGTGTGTTTGCTTTGTTTTTGATGTTTTTAAGTTCTGAGCTGGATTACTGTGTTTCATACTAGTTAAAATCAACTTTATTCTCATACTTGGGTGTTACAATCAAGAACGTTGTCCCACCCTCTTTTTCAGAGCCTTTTCTCTCTCTCTTTCTCTAGTATCAACACATTGTTATCCATTATCCAATTGTCAATTTGTCAAAAATATGTAGTCTACAGCTGGGGATTGATTAAACTAGATTGTTGTATTACCTATTATTTTTTGTATTACCTATATTATAATTTATCAATATTATGCGTTTGCACTTTTTCTGTCAGCACACAGAGCATAATAAACATGCAACTTGTTCATTATCATTAACTGTCAAACTGTCAAACAAATTATTATTATTGTATTATTTGACCATTGGTATTGACTGGTTTAAGTTATTTTATTGGTATAGGTAAGGGCATGGCCTAAGGCCTAAAATGCACCAGAATGCAGGAAATCACATCTACTAACTTCAAAATTTTCTGGGGGGAACCCCCAGACCCCCCTCTTATTCAGCCCCGCCTACAATAATTTTCACCAGCCGCCACTGCTCAGCTCTGGAAGGGTCTAGAGCCTCCATTTTTGCACTCAGGTCAAAGTCTCACAGCCCTCTATCATAATCCAGAGTTTTGAGAAGATTGGAGAAACTTAATTTTTCGCCCAAAAATGAAAAAAACGTAAGGGGTAACACTGTCGTTTTTTTTTCGGGTCGAAATTTTAAAATTCGATATCTCAGCTCTGGAAGGGTCTAGAGCCTCCATTTTTGCACTCAGGTCAAAGTCTCACAGCCCTCTATCATAATCCAGAGTTTTGAGAAGATTGGAGAAACTTAATTTTTCGCCCAAAAATGAAAAAAAACGTAAGGGGTAACACTGTCGTTTTTTTTTTCGGGTCGAAATTTTGAGTTTCGATATCTCAGCTCTGGAAGGGTCTAGAGCCTCCATTTTTGCACTCAGGTCAAAGTCTCACAGCCCTCTATCATAATCCAGAGTTTTGAGAAGATTGGAGAAACTTAATTTTTTGCCCAAAAATGAAAAAAAACGTAAGGGGTAACACTGTAGTTTTTTTTTTTCGGGTTGAAATTTTGAAATTCGATATCTCAGTTCTGGAAGGGTCTAGAGCCTCCATTTTTGCACTCAGGTCAAAGTCTCACAGCCCTCTATCATAATCCAGAGTTTTGAGAAGATTGGAGAAACTTAATTTTTCGCCCAAAAATGAAAAAAACGTAAGGGGTAACACTGTCGTTTTTTTTTCGGGTCGAAATTTTGAGTTTCGATATCTCAGCTCTGGAAGGGTCTAGAGCCTTCATTTTTGCACTCAGGTCAAAGTCTCACAGCCCTCTATCATAATCCAGAGTTTTGAGAAGATTGGAGAAACTTAATTTTTTGAACAAAAATGAAAAAAACGTAAGGGGTAACACTGTCGGTTTTTTTTTCGGGTCGAAATTTTGAGTTTCTATATCTCAGCTCTGGAAAGGTCTAGAGCCTCCATTTTTGCACTCAGGTCAAAGTCTCACAGCCCTCTATCATAATCCAGAGTTTTGAGAAGATTGGAGAAACTTAATTTTTTGCCCAAAAATGAAAAAAAACGTAAGGGGTAACACTGTAGTTTTTTTTTCGGGTTGAAATTTTGAAATTCGATATCTCAGCTCTGGAAGGGTCTAGAGCCTCCATTTTTGCACTCAGGTCAAAGTCTCACAGCCCTCTATCATAATCCAGAGTTTTGAGAAGATTGGAGAAACTTAATTTTTCGCCCAAAAATGAAAAAAACGTAAGGGGTAACACTGTCGTTTTTTTTTTCGGGTCGACATTTTGAGTTTTGATATCTCAGCTCTGGAAGGGTCTAGAGCCTCAATTTTTGCACTCAGGTCAAAGTCTCACAGCCCTCTATCATAATCCAGAGTTTTGAGAAGATTGGAGAAACTTAATTTTTTGCCCAAAAATGAAAAAAACGTAAGGGGTAACACTGTCGTTTTTGTTTTTCGGGTCGAAATTTTAAAATTCGATATCTCAGCTCTGGAAGGGTCTAGAGCCTCCATTTTTGCACTTAGGTCAAAGTCTCACAGCCCTCTATCATAATCCAGAGTTTTGAGAAGATTGGAGAAACTTAATTTTTCGCCCAAAAATGAAAAAAACGTAAGGGGTAACACTGTCGTTTTTTTTCGGGTCGAAATTTTAAAATTCGATATCTCAGCTCTGGAAGGGTCTAGAGCCTCCATTTTTGCACTCAGGTCAAAGTCTCACAGCCCTCTATCATAATCCAGAGTTTTGAGAAGATTGGAGAAACTTAATTTTTCGCCCAAAAATGAAAAAAACGTAAGGGGTAACACTGTCGTTTTTTTTTCGAGTCGAAATTTTGAGTTTCGATATCTCAGCTCTGGAAGGGTCTAGAGCCTCCATTTTTGCACTCAGGTCAAAGTCTCATTGCCCTCTATCATAATCCAGAGTTTTGAGAAGATTGGAGAAACTTAATTTTTTGCCCAAAAATGAAAAAAACGTAAGGGGTAACACTGTCGGTTTTTTTTCGGGTCGAAATTTTGAGTTTCTATATCTCAGCTCTGGAAAGGTCTAGAGCCTCCATTTTTGCACTCAGGTCAAAGTCTCACAGCCCTCTATCATAATCCAGAGTTTTGAGAAGATTGGAGAAACTTAATTTTTCGCCCAAAAATGAAAAAAAACGTAAGGGGTAACACTGTCGTTTTTTTTCGGGTCGAAATTTTAAAATTCGATATCTCAGCTCTGGAAGGGTCTAGAGCCTCCATTTTTGCACTCAGGTCAAAGTCTCACAGCCCTCTATCATAATCCAGAGTTTTGAGAAGATTGGAGAAACTTAATTTTTCGGCCAAAAATGAAAAAAAACGTAAGGGGTAACACTGTCGTTTTTTTTTTTCGGGTCGAAATTTTGAGTTTTGATATCTCAGCTCTGGAAGGGTCTAGAGCCTCCATTTTTGCACTCAGGTCAAAGTCTCACAGCCCTCTATCATAATCCAGAGTTTTGAGAAGATTGGAGAAACTTAATTTTTCGCCCAAAAATGAAAAAAACGTAAGGGGTAACACTGTCGGTTTTTTTTCGGGTTGAAATTTTGAAATTCGATATCTCAGTTCTGGAAGGGTCTAGAGCCTCCATTTTTGCACTCAGGTCAAAGTCTCACAGCCCTCTATCATAATCCAGAGTTTTGAGAAGATTGGAGAAACTTAATTTTTCGCCCAAAAATGAAAAAAACGTAAGGGGTAACACTGTCGTTTTTTTTTCGGGTCGAAATTTTGAGTTTCGATATCTCAGCTCTGGAAGGGTCTAGAGCCTTCATTTTTGCACTCAGGTCAAAGTCTCACAGCCCTCTATCATAATCCAGAGTTTTGAGAAGATTGGAGAAACTTAATTTTTTGAACAAAAATGAAAAAAACGTAAGGGGTAACACTGTCGTTTTTTTTCGGGTCGAAATTTTAAAATTCGATATCTCAGCTCTGGAAGGGTCTAGAGCCTCCATTTTTGCACTCAGGTCAAAGTCTCACAGCCCTCTATCATAATCCAGAGTTTTGAGAAGATTGGAGAAACTTAATTTTTCGCCCAAAAATGAAAAAAACGTAAGGGGTAACACTGTCGTTTTTTTTTCGAGTCGAAATTTTGAGTTTCGATATCTCAGCTCTGGAAGGGTCTAGAGCCTCCATTTTTGCACTCAGGTCAAAGTCTCATTGCCCTCTATCATAATCCAGAGTTTTGAGAAGATTGGAGAAACTTAATTTTTTGCCCAAAAATGAAAAAAACGTAAGGGGTAACACTGTCGGTTTTTTTTCGGGTCGAAATTTTGAGTTTCTATATCTCAGCTCTGGAAAGGTCTAGAGCCTCCATTTTTGCACTCAGGTCAAAGTCTCACAGCCCTCTATCATAATCCAGAGTTTTGAGAAGATTGGAGAAACTTAATTTTTCGCCCAAAAATGAAAAAAAACGTAAGGGGTAACACTGTCGTTTTTTTTTCGGGTCGAAATTTTAAAATTCGATATCTCAGCTCTGGAAGGGTCTAGAGCCTCCATTTTTGCACTCAGGTCAAAGTCTCACAGCCCTCTATCATAATCCAGAGTTTTGAGAAGATTGGAGAAACTTAATTTTTCGCCCAAAAATGAAAAAAAACGTAAGGGGTAACACTGTCGTTTTTTTTTTCGGGTCGAAATTTTGAGTTTTGATATCTCAGCTCTGGAAGGGTCTAGAGCCTCCATTTTTGCACTCAGGTCAAAGTCTCACAGCCCTCTATCATAATCCAGAGTTTTGAGAAGATTGGAGAAACTTAATTTTTCGCCCAAAAATGAAAAAAACGTAAGGGGTAACACTGTCGTTTTTTTTTCGGGTTGAAATTTTGAAATTATATATCTCAGTTCTGGAAGGGTCTAGAGCCTCCATTTTTGCACTCAGGTCAAAGTCTCACAGCCCTCTATCATAATCCAGAGTTTTGAGAAGATTGGAGAAACTTAATTTTTCGCCCAAAAATGAAAAAAACGTAAGGGGTAACACTGTCGTTTTTTTTTTCGGGTCGAAATTTTGAGTTTCGATATCTCAGCTCTGGAAGGGTCTAGAGCCTTCATTTTTTGCACTCAGGTCAAAGTCTCACAGCCCTCTATCATAATCCAGAGTTTTGAGAAGATTGGAGAAACTTAATTTTTTGAACAAAAATGAAAAAAACGTAAGGGGTAACACTGTCGTTTTTTTTTTCGGGTCGAAATTTTGAGTTTCTATATCTCAGCTCTGGAAAGGTCTAGAGCCTCCATTTTTGCACTCAGGTCAAAGTCTCACAGCCCTCTATCATAATCCAGAGTTTTGAGAAGATTGGAGAAACTTAATTTTTTGCCCAAAAATGAAAAAAAAAACGTAAGGGGTAACACTGTAGTTTTTTTTTCGGGTTGAAATTTTGAAATTCGATATCTCAGCTCTGGAAGGGTCTAGAGCCTCCATTTTTGCACTCAGGTCAAAGTCTCACAGCCCTCTATCATAATCCAGAGTTTTGAGAAGATTGGAGAAACTTAATATTTTGCCCAAAAATGAAAAAAACGTAAGGGGTAACACTGTCGTTTTTTTTTCGGGTCGAAATTTTGAGTTTCTATATCTCAGCTCTGGAAAGGTCTAGAGCCTCCATTTTTGCACTCAGGTCAAAGTCTCACAGCCCTCTATCATAATCCAGAGTTTTGAGAAGATTGGAGAAACTTAATTTTTCGCCCAAAAATGAAAAAAAGGTAAGGGGTAACACTGTCGTTTTTTTTTTTCGGGTCGAAATTTTAAAATTCGATATCTCAGCTCTGGAAGGGTCTAGAGCCTCCATTTTTGCACTCAGGTCAAAGTCTCACAGCCCTCTATCATAATCCAGAGTTTTGAGAAGATTGGAGAAACTTAATTTTTCGCCCAAAAATGAAAAAAAACGTAAGGGGTAACACTGTCGTTTTTTTTTCGGGTCGAAATTTTGAGTTTCGATATCTCAGCTCTGGAAGGGTCTAGAGCCTCCATTTTTGCACTCAGGTCAAAGTCTCACAGCCCTCTATCATAATCCAGAGTTTTGAGAAGATTGGAGAAACTTAATTTTTCGCCCAAAAATGAAAAAAACGTAAGGGGTAACACTGTCGTTTTTTTTTTCGGGTCGACATTTTGAGTTTTGATATCTCAGCTCTGGAAGGGTCTAGAGCCTCAATTTTTGCACTCAGGTCAAAGTCTCACAGCCCTCTATCATAATCCAGAGTTTTGAGAAGATTGTAGAAACTTAATTTTTTGCCCAAAAATGAAAAAAACGTAAGGGGTAACACTGTCGTTTTTTTTTCGGGTCGAAATTTTAAAATTCGATATCTCAGCTCTGGAAGGGTCTAGAGCCTCCATTTTTGCACTCAGGTCAAAGTCTCAAAGCCCTCTATCATAATCCAGAGTTTTGAGAAGATTGGAGAAACTTAATTTTTCGCCCAAAAATGAAAAAAACGTAAGGGGTAACACTGTTGTTTTTTTTCGGGTCGAAATTTTAAAATTCGATATCTCAGCTCTGGAAGGGTCTAGAGCCTCAATTTTTGCACTCAGGTCAAAGTCTCACAGCCCTCTATCATAATCCAGAGTTTTGAGAAGATTGGAGAAACTTAATTTTTCGCCCAAAAATGAAAAAAACGTAAGGGGTAACACTGTCGTTTTTTTTTCGAGTCGAAATTTTGAGTTTCGATATCTCAGCTCTGGAAGGGTCTAGAGCCTCCATTTTTGCACTCAGGTCAAAGTCTCATTGCCCTCTATCATAATCCAGAGTTTTGAGAAGATTGGAGAAACTTAATTTTTTGCCCAAAAATGAAAAAAAACGTAAGGGGTAACACTGTCGGTTTTTTTTCGGGTCGAAATTTTGAGTTTCTATATCTCAGCTCTGGAAGGGTCTAGAGCCTCCATTTTTGCACTCAGGTCAAAGTCTCACAGCCCTCTATCATAATCCAGAGTTTTGAGAAGATTGGAGAAACTTAATTATTCGCCCAAAAATGAAAAAAAACGTAAGGGGTAACACTGTCGTTTTTTTTTCGGGTCGAAATTTTGAGTTTCGATATCTCAGCTCTGGAAGGGTCTAGAGCCTCCATTTTTTGCACTCAGGTCAAAGTCTCACAGCCCTCTATCATAATCCAGAGTTTTGAGAAGATTGGAGAAACTTAATTTTTTGCCCAAAAATGAAAAAAACGTAAGGGGTAACACTGTCGTTTTTTTTTCGGGTCGAAATTTTGAGTTTCTATATCTCAGCTCTGGAAAGGTCTAGAGCCTCCATTTTTGCACTCAGGTCAAAGTCTCACAGCCCTCTATCATAATCCAGAGTTTTGAGAAGATTGGAGAAACTTAATTTTTCGCCCAAAAATGAAAAAAACGTAAGGGGTAACACTGTCGTTTTTTTTTTTTCGGGTCGAAATTTTGAGTTTTGATATCTCAGCTCTGGAAGGGTCTAGAGCCTCAATTTTTGCACTCAGGTCAAAGTCTCACAGCCCTCTATCATAATCCAGAGTTTTGAGAAGATTGGAGAAACTTAATTTTTTGCCCAAAAATGAAAAAAACGTAAGGGGTAACACTGTCGTTTTTTTTCGGGTCAAAATTTTGAGTTTCGATATCTCGGCTCTGGAAGGGTCTAGAGCCTCCATTTTTGCACTCAGGTCAAAGTCTCACAGCCCTCTATCATAATCCAGAGTTTTGAGAAGATTGGAGAAACTTAATTTTTCGCCCAAAAATGAAAAAAACGTAAGGGGTAACACTGTCGTTTTTTTTTTCGGGTCGAAATTTTAAAATTCGATATCTCAGCTCTGGAAGGGTCTAGAGCCTCCATTTTTGCACTCAGGTCAAAGTCTCACAGCCCTCTATCATAATCCATAGTTTTGAGAAGATTGGAGAAACTTAATTTTTCGCCCAAAAATGAAAAAAACGTAAGGGGTAACACTGTCGTTTTTTTTTCGGGTTGAAATTTTGAAATTCGATATCTCAGTTCTGGAAGGGTCTAGAGCCTCCATTTTTGCACTCAGGTCAAAGTCTCACAGCCCTCTATCATAATCCAGAGTTTTGAGAAGATTGGAGAAACTTAATTTTTCGCCCAAAAATGAAAAAAACGTAAGGGGTAACACTGTCGTTTT
This sequence comes from Pimephales promelas, assembly GCF_988280905.1. NCBI lineage: Eukaryota > Metazoa > Chordata > Actinopteri > Cypriniformes > Leuciscidae > Pimephales > Pimephales promelas. The sequence continues at coordinate 38,288,779 of NC_142775.1, read as the reverse complement.
TTTTTCGGGTCGAAATTTTGAGTTTCGATATCTCAGCTCTGGAAGGGTCTAGAGCCTTCATTTTTGCACTCAGGTCAAAGTCTCACAGCCCTCTATCATAATCCAGAGTTTTGAGAAGATTGGAGAAACTTAATTTTTTGAACAAAAATGAAAAAAACGTAAGGGGTAACACTGTCGTTTTTTTTCGGGTCGAAATTTTAAAATTCGATATCTCAGCTCTGGAAGGGTCTAGAGCCTCCATTTTTGCACTCAGGTCAAAGTCTCACAGCCCTCTATCATAATCCAGAGTTTTGAGAAGATTGGAGAAACTTAATTTTTCGCCCAAAAATGAAAAAAACGTAAGGGGTAACACTGTCGTTTTTTTTTCGAGTCGAAATTTTGAGTTTCGATATCTCAGCTCTGGAAGGGTCTAGAGCCTCCATTTTTGCACTCAGGTCAAAGTCTCATTGCCCTCTATCATAATCCAGAGTTTTGAGAAGATTGGAGAAACTTAATTTTTTGCCCAAAAATGAAAAAAACGTAAGGGGTAACACTGTCGGTTTTTTTTCGGGTCGAAATTTTGAGTTTCTATATCTCAGCTCTGGAAAGGTCTAGAGCCTCCATTTTTGCACTCAGGTCAAAGTCTCACAGCCCTCTATCATAATCCAGAGTTTTGAGAAGATTGGAGAAACTTAATTTTTCGCCCAAAAATGAAAAAAAACGTAAGGGGTAACACTGTCGTTTTTTTTTCGGGTCGAAATTTTAAAATTCGATATCTCAGCTCTGGAAGGGTCTAGAGCCTCCATTTTTGCACTCAGGTCAAAGTCTCACAGCCCTCTATCATAATCCAGAGTTTTGAGAAGATTGGAGAAACTTAATTTTTCGCCCAAAAATGAAAAAAAACGTAAGGGGTAACACTGTCGTTTTTTTTTTCGGGTCGAAATTTTGAGTTTTGATATCTCAGCTCTGGAAGGGTCTAGAGCCTCCATTTTTGCACTCAGGTCAAAGTCTCACAGCCCTCTATCATAATCCAGAGTTTTGAGAAGATTGGAGAAACTTAATTTTTCGCCCAAAAATGAAAAAAACGTAAGGGGTAACACTGTCGTTTTTTTTTCGGGTTGAAATTTTGAAATTCGATATCTCAGTTCTGGAAGGGTCTAGAGCCTCCATTTTTGCACTCAGGTCAAAGTCTCACAGCCCTCTATCATAATCCAGAGTTTTGAGAAGATTGGAGAAACTTAATTTTTCGCCCAAAAATGAAAAAAACGTAAGGGGTAACACTGTCGTTTTTTTTTTCGGGTCGAAATTTTGAGTTTCGATATCTCAGCTCTGGAAGGGTCTAGAGCCTTCATTTTTTGCACTCAGGTCAAAGTCTCACAGCCCTCTATCATAATCCAGAGTTTTGAGAAGATTGGAGAAACTTAATTTTTTGAACAAAAATGAAAAAAACGTAAGGGGTAACACTGTCGTTTTTTTTTTCGGGTCGAAATTTTGAGTTTCTATATCTCAGCTCTGGAAAGGTCTAGAGCCTCCATTTTTGCACTCAGGTCAAAGTCTCACAGCCCTCTATCATAATCCAGAGTTTTGAGAAGATTGGAGAAACTTAATTTTTTGCCCAAAAATGAAAAAAAAAAACGTAAGGGGTAACACTGTAGGTTTTTTTTCGGGTTGAAATTTTGAAATTCGATATCTCAGCTCTGGAAGGGTCTAGAGCCTCCATTTTTGCACTCAGGTCAAAGTCTCACAGCCCTCTATCATAATCCAGAGTTTTGAGAAGATTGGAGAAACTTAATATTTTGCCCAAAAATGAAAAAAACGTAAGGGGTAACACTGTCGTTTTTTTTTCGGGTCGAAATTTTGAGTTTCTATATCTCAGCTCTGGAAAGGTCTAGAGCCTCCATTTTTGCACTCAGGTCAAAGTCTCACAGCCCTCTATCATAATCCAGAGTTTTGAGAAGATTGGAGAAACTTAATTTTTCGCCCAAAAATGAAAAAAAGGTAAGGGGTAACACTGTCGTTTTTTTTTTCGGGTCGAAATTTTAAAATTCGATATCTCAGCTCTGGAAGGGTCTAGAGCCTCCATTTTTTGCACTCAGGTCAAAGTCTCACAGCCCTCTATCATAATCCAGAGTTTTGAGAAGATTGGAGAAACTTAATTTTTCGCCCAAAAATGAAAAAAAGGTAAGGGGTAACACTGTCGTTTTTTTTTTCGGGTCGAAATTTTAAAATTCGATATCTCAGCTCTGGAAGGGTCTAGAGCCTCCATTTTTGCACTCAGGTCAAAGTCTCACAGCCCTCTATCATAATCCAGAGTTTTGAGAAGATTGGAGAAACTTAATTTTTCGCCCAAAAATGAAAAAAAACGTAAGGGGTAACACTGTCGTTTTTTTTTCGGGTCGAAATTTTGAGTTTCGATATCTCAGCTCTGGAAGGGTCTAGAGCCTCCATTTTTGCACTCAGGTCAAAGTCTCACAGCCCTCTATCATAATCCAGAGTTTTGAGAAGATTGGAGAAACTTAATTTTTCGCCCAAAAATGAAAAAAACGTAAGGGGTAACACTGTCGTTTTTTTTTTCGGGTCGACATTTTGAGTTTTGATATCTCAGCTCTGGAAGGGTCTAGAGCCTCAATTTTTGCACTCAGGTCAAAGTCTCACAGCCCTCTATCATAATCCAGAGTTTTGAGAAGATTGTAGAAACTTAATTTTTTGCCCAAAAATGAAAAAAACGTAAGGGGTAACACTGTCGTTTTTTTTTCGGGTCGAAATTTTAAAATTCGATATCTCAGCTCTGGAAGGGTCTAGAGCCTCCATTTTTGCACTCAGGTCAAAGTCTCAAAGCCCTCTATCATAATCCAGAGTTTTGAGAAGATTGGAGAAACTTAATTTTTCGCCCAAAAATGAAAAAAACGTAAGGGGTAACACTGTTGTTTTTTTTCGGGTCGAAATTTTAAAATTCGATATCTCAGCTCTGGAAGGGTCTAGAGCCTCAATTTTTGCACTCAGGTCAAAGTCTCACAGCCCTCTATCATAATCCAGAGTTTTGAGAAGATTGGAGAAACTTAATTTTTTGCCCAAAAATGAAAAAAACGTAAGGGGTAACACTGTCGTTTTTTTTTCGGGTCGAAATTTTAAAATTCGATATCTCAGCTCTGGAAGGGTCTAGAGCCTCCATTTTTGCACTCAGGTCAAAGTCTCAAAGCCCTCTATCATAATCCAGAGTTTTGAGAAGATTGGAGAAACTTAATTTTTCGCCCAAAAATGAAAAAAACGTAAGGGGTAACACTGTTGTTTTTTTTCGGGTCGAAATTTTAAAATTCGATATCTCAGCTCTGGAAGGGTCTAGAGCCTCAATTTTTGCACTCAGGTCAAAGTCTCACAGCCCTCTATCATAATCCAGAGTTTTGAGAAGATTGGAGAAACTTAATTTTTCGCCCAAAAATGAAAAAAACGTAAGGGGTAACACTGTCGTTTTTTTTTCGAGTCGAAATTTTGAGTTTCGATATCTCAGCTCTGGAAGGGTCTAGAGCCTCCATTTTTGCACTCAGGTCAAAGTCTCATTGCCCTCTATCATAATCCAGAGTTTTGAGAAGATTGGAGAAACTTAATTTTTTGCCCAAAAATGAAAAAAAACGTAAGGGGTAACACTGTCGGTTTTTTTTCGGGTCGAAATTTTGAGTTTCTATATCTCAGCTCTGGAAGGGTCTAGAGCCTCCATTTTTGCACTCAGGTCAAAGTCTCACAGCCCTCTATCATAATCCAGAGTTTTGAGAAGATTGGAGAAACTTAATTATTCGCCCAAAAATGAAAAAAAACGTAAGGGGTAACACTGTCGTTTTTTTTTCGGGTCGAAATTTTGAGTTTCGATATCTCAGCTCTGGAAGGGTCTAGAGCCTCCATTTTTGCACTCAGGTCAAAGTCTCACAGCCCTCTATCATAATCCAGAGTTTTGAGAAGATTGGAGAAACTTAATTTTTTGCCCAAAAATGAAAAAAACGTAAGGGGTAACACTGTCGTTTTTTTTTCGGGTCGAAATTTTGAGTTTCTATATCTCAGCTCTGGAAAGGTCTAGAGCCTCCATTTTTGCACTCAGGTCAAAGTCTCACAGCCCTCTATCATAATCCAGAGTTTTGAGAAGATTGGAGAAACTAAATTTTTTGCCCAAAAATGAAAAAAACGTAAGGGGTAACACTGTCGTTTTTTTTCGGGTCAAAATTTTGAGTTTCGATATCTCGGCTCTGGAAGGGTCTAGAGCCTCCATTTTTGCACTCAGGTCAAAGTCTCACAGCCCTCTATCATAATCCAGAGTTTTGAGAAGATTGGAGAAACTTAATTTTTCGCCCAAAAATGAAAAAAACATAAGGGGTAACACTGTCGTTTTTTTTTCGGGTCGAAATTTTGAGTTTCGATATCTCAGCTCTGGAAGGGTCTAGAGCCTCCATTTTTGCACTCAGGTCAAAGTCTCACAGCCCTCTATCATAATCCAGAGTTTTGAGAAGATTGGAGAAACTTAATTTTTCGCCCAAAAATGAAAAAAACGTAAGGGGTAACACTGTCGTTTTTTTTCGGGTCAAAATTTTGAGTTTCGATATCTCGGCTCTGCAAGGGTCTAGAGCCTCCATTTTTGCACTCAGGTCAAAGTCTCACAGCCCTCTATCATAATCCAGAGTTTTGAGAAGATTGGAGAAACTTAATTTTTCGCCCAAAAATGAAAAAAACGTAAGGGGTAACACTGTCGTTTTTTTTTTCGGGTCGACATTTTGAGTTTTGATATCTCAGCTCTGGAAGGGTCTAGAGCCTCAATTTTTGCACTCAGGTCAAAGTCTCACAGCCCTCTATCATAATCCAGAGTTTTGAGAAGATTGGAGAAACTTAATTTTTTGCCCAAAAATGAAAAAAACGTAAGGGGTAACACTGTCGTTTTTTTTTCGGGTCGAAATTTTAAAATTCGATATCTCAGCTCTGGAAGGGTCTAGAGCCTCCATTTTTGCACTCAGGTCAAAGTCTCACAGCCCTCTATCATAATCCAGAGTTTTGAGAAGATTGGAGAAACTTAATTTTTCGCCCAAAAATGAAAAAAACGTAAGGGGTAACACTGTCGTTTTTTTTCGGGTCGAAATTTTAAAATTCGATATCTCAGCTCTGGAAGGGTCTAGAGCCTCAATTTTTGCACTCAGGTCAAAGTCTCACAGCCCTCTATCATAATCCAGAGTTTTGAGAAGATTGGAGAAACTTAATTTTTCGCCCAAAAATGAAAAAAACGTAAGGGGTAACACTGTCGTTTTTTTTTCGAGTCGAAATTTTGAGTTTCGATATCTCAGCTCTGGAAGGGTCTAGAGCCTCCATTTTTGCACTCAGGTCAAAGTCTCATTGCCCTCTATCATAATCCAGAGTTTTGAGAAGATTGGAGAAACTTAATTTATTGCCCAAAAATGAAAAAAAACGTAAGGGGTAACACTGTCGGTTTTTTTTTCGGGTCGAAATTTTGAGTTTCTATATCTCAGCTCTGGAAGGGTCTAGAGCCTCCATTTTTGCACTCAGGTCAAAGTCTCACAGCCCTCTATCATAATCCAGAGTTTTGAGAAGATTGGAGAAACTTAATTATTCGCCCAAAAATGAAAAAAAAACGTAAGGGGTAACACTGTCGTTTTTTTTTCGGGTCGAAATTTTGAGTTTCGATATCTCAGCTCTGGAAGGGTCTAGAGCCTCCATTTTTGCACTCAGGTCAAAGTCTCACAGCCCTCTATCATAATCCAGAGTTTTGAGAAGATTGGAGAAACTTAATTTTTTGCCCAAAAATGAAAAAAACGTAAGGGGTAACACTGTCGGTTTTTTTTTCGGGTCGAAATTTTGAGTTTCTATATCTCAGCTCTGGAAAGGTCTAGAGCCTCCATTTTTGCACTCAGGTCAAAGTCTCACAGCCCTCTATCATAATCCAGAGTTTTGAGAAGATTGGAGAAACTTAATTTTTCGCCCAAAAATGAAAAAAACGTAAGGGGTAACACTGTCGTTTTTTTTTTTCGGGTCGAAATTTTGAGTTTTGATATCTCAGCTCTGGAAGGGTCTAGAGCCTCAATTTTTGCACTCAGGTCAAAGTCTCACAGCCCTCTATCATAATCCAGAGTTTTGAGAAGATTGGAGAAACTTAATTTTTTGCCCAAAAATGAAAAAAACGTAAGGGGTAACACTGTCGTTTTTTTTTCGGGTCAAAATTTTGAGTTTCGATATCTCGGCTCTGGAAGGGTCTAGAGCCTCTATTTTTGCACTCAGGTCAAAGTCTCACAGCCCTCTATCATAATCCAGAGTTTTGAGAAGATTGGAGAAACTTAATTTTTCGCCCAAAAATGAAAAAAACGTAAGGGGTAACACTGTCGTTTTTTTTTTCGGGTCGAAATTTTAAAATTTGATATCTCAGCTCTGGAAGGGTCTAGAGCCTCCATTTTTGCACTCAGGTCAAAGTCTCACAGCCCTCTATCATAATCCAGAGTTTTGAGAAGATTGGAGAAACTTAATTTTTCGCCCAAAAATGAAAAAAAAACGTAAGGGGTAACACTGTCGTTTTTTTTTCGGGTCGAAATTTTGAGTTTCGATATCTCAGCTCTGGAAGGGTCTAGAGCCTCCATTTTTGCACTCAGGTCAAAGTCTCACAGCCCTCTATCATAATCCAGAGTTTTGAGAAGATTGGAGAAACTTAATTTTTCGCCCAAAAATGAAAAAAACGTAAGGGGTAACACTGTCGTTTTTTTTCGGGTCGAAATTTTAAAATTCGATATCTCAGCTCTGGAAGGGTCTAGAGCCTCCATTTTTGCACTCAGGTCAAAGTCTCACAGCCCTCTATCATAATCCAGAGTTTTGAGAAGATTGGAGAAACTTAATTTTTCGCCCAAAAATGAAAAAAACGTAAGGGGTAACACTGTCGTTTTTTTTTCGGGTCGAAATTTTGAGTTTCGATATCTCAGCTCTGGAAGGGTCTAGAGCCTCCATTTTTGCACTCAGGTCAAAGTCTCACAGCCCTCTATCATAATCCAGAGTTTTGAGAAGATTGGAGAAACTTAATTTTTTGCCCAAAAATGAAAAAAACGTAAGGGGTAACACTGTCGTTTTTTTTCGGGTCAAAATTTTGAGTTTCGATATCTCGGCTCTGGAAGGGTCTAGAGCCTCCATTTTTGCACTCAGGTCAAAGTCTCACAGCCCTCTATCATAATCCAGAGTTTTGAGAAGATTGGAGAAACTTAATTTTTCGCCCAAAAATGAAAAAAACGTAAGGGGTAACACTGTCGTTTTTTTTTCGGGTCGAAATTTTGAAATTCGATATCTCAGCTCTGGAAGGGTCTAGAGCTTCCATTTTTGCACTCAGGTCAAAGTCTCACAGCCCTCTATCATAATCCAGAGTTTTGAGAAGATTGGAGAAACTTAATTTTTTGCCCAAAAATGAAAAAAAAACGTAAGGGGTAACACTGTAGTTTTTTTTTCGGGTTGAAATTTTGAAATTCGATATCTCAGCTCTGGAAGGGTCTAGAGCCTCCATTTTTGCACTCAGGTCAAAGTCTCACAGCCCTCTATCATAATCCAGAGTTTTGAGAAGATTGGAGAAACTTAATTTTTTGGCCGAAAACGAAAAAAAAAAACGAAAGGGGTAACACTGTCGTTTTTTTTTTCGGGTCGAAATTTTGAGGTTCGATATCTCAGCTCTGGAAGGGTCTAGAGCCTCCATTTTTGCACTCAGGTCAAAGTCTCACAGCCCTCTATCATAATCCAGAGTTTTGAGAAGATTGGAGAAACTTAATTTTTCGGCCGAAAACGAAAAAAAACGAAAGGGGTAACACTGTCGTTTTTTTTCCGGTCGAAATTTTGAATTTTGATATCTCAGCTCTGGAAGGGTCTAGAGCCTCCATTTTTTCACTCAGGTCAAAGTCTCACAGCCCTCTATCATAATCCAGAGTTTTGAGAAGATTGGAGAAACTTAATTTTTCGCCCGAAAATGAAAAAAAAAACGAAAGGGGTAACACTGTCGTTTTTTTTTTTTTGGGTCGAAATTTTTAATTTTGATATCTCAGCTCTGGATGGGTCTAGATCCTCCATTTTTGCACTCAGGTGAAAGTCTCATGGCCCTCTATCAGAATCCAGAGTTTTGAGAAGATTGGAGAAACTTAATTTTTCGCCCGAAAACGAAAAAAAAAATGAAAGGGGTAACACTGTCGTTTTTTTTTGGGTCAAAATTTTGAGTTTCTCTGATCTTTTTGAAACTCTGGATTCTGATAGAGGGCCATGGGACTTACACCTGAGTGCAAACATGGAGGCTCTAGACCCGTCCAGAGCTGAGATATTGAGATCCCACGTATCATTTATGCCATTATAAATAAATCAATCTCTGATCTGGAAGGGTCTAGAGCCTCCATTTTTGCACTCAGGTGTAAGTCTCAGTGCCCTCTATCATAATCCAGAGTTTTGAGAAGATTGGAGAAACTTGATTTTTCGCCCGAAAACGAAAAAAAACGTAAGGGGTAACACTGTCGTTTTTTTTTCGGGTCGAAATTTTGAGTTTCGATATCTCAGCCCTGGAAGGGTCTAGAGCCTCCATTTTAGCGCTCAGGTCAAAGTCTCGCGGCCCTCTATCATAATCCAGAGTTTTGAGAAGATTGGAGAAACTTGATTTTTCGCCCGAAAACGAAAAAAAACGTAAGGGGTAACACTGTCGTTTTTTTTTCGGGTCGAAATTTTGAGTTTCGATATCTCAGCCCTGGAAGGGTCTAGAGCCTCCATTTTTGCGCTCAGGTCAAAGTCTCACGGCCCTCTATCATAATCCAGAGTTTTGAGAAGATTGGAGAAACTTGATTTTTCGCCCGAAAACGAAAAAAAACGTAAGGGGTAACACTGTCTTTTTTTTTTCGGTTCGAAATTTTGAGTTTCGATATCTCAGCCCTGGAAGGGTCTAGAGCCTCCATTTTTGCGCTCAGGTCAAAGTCTCGCGGCCCTCTATCATAATCCAGAGTTTTGAGAAGATTGGAGAATCTTGATTTTTCGCCCGAAAACGAAAAAAAACGTAAGGGTTAACACTGTCGTTTTTTTTTCGGGTTGAAATTTTGAGTTTCGATATCTCAGCCCTGGAAGGGTATAGAGCCTCCATTTTTGCGCTCAGGTCATAGTCTCGCGGCCCTCTATCATAATCCAGAGTTTTGAGAAGATTGGAGAAACTTGATTTTTTGCCCGAAAACGAAAAAAAGGTAAGGGGTAACACTGTTGGTTTTTTTTTCGGGTCGAAATTTTGAGTTTCGATATCTCAGCTCTGAAAGGGTCTAGAGCCTCCATTTTTGCACTCAGGTGTAAGTCTCAGTGCCCTCTATCAGAATCCAGAGTTTCGAGAAGATTGGGGATACTAAATTTTTCGCCCAAAAAAAAAAAACGTAAGGGGTAACACTGTCGTTTTTTTTTCGGGTCGAAATTTTGAGTTTCGATATCTCAGCTCTGGAAGGGTCTAGAGCCTCCATTTTTGCACTCAGGTGTAAATCTCAGTGCCCTCTATCAGAATCCAGAGTTTCGAGAAGATTGGGGATACTAAATTTTTCGGCCAAAAAAAAAAAAAACGTAAGGGGTAACACTGTCGGGTTTTTTTCGGGTCGAAATTTTGAGTTTCGATATCTCAGCCCTGGAAGGGTCTAGAGCCTCCATTTTTGCACTCAGGTGTAAGTCTCAGTGCCCTCTATCAGAATCCAGAGTTTTGAGAAGATTGGAGAAACTTTATTTTTCGCCCGAAAACGAAAAAAAGGTAAGGGGTAACACTCGTTTTTTTTTTCGGGTCGAAATTTTGAGTTTCGATATCTCAGCTCTGGAAGGGTCTAGAGCCTCCATTTTTGCACTCAGGTGTAAGTCTCATTGCCCTCTATCAGAATCCAGAGTTTCGAGAAGATTGGGGATACTAAATTTTTCGCCCAAAAAAAAAAAAACGTAAGGGGAAACACTGTCATTTTTTTTTCGGGTCGAAATTTTGAGTTTCGATATCTCAGCTCTGGAAGGGTCTAGAGCCTCCATTTTTGCACTCAGGTGTAAGTCTCAGTGCCCTCTATCAGAATCCAGAGTTTCGAGAACATTGGGGATACTAAATTTTTCGGCCAAAAAAAAAACGTAAGGGGTAACACTGTCGTTTTTTTTTCGGGTCGAAATTTTGAGTTTCGATATCTCAGCCCTGGAAGGGTCTAGAGCCTCCATTTTTGCACTCAGGTGTAAGTCTCAGTGCCCTCTATCAGAATCCAGAGTTTCGAGAAGATTGGGGATACTTAATTTTTCGCCCAAAAAAAAAAACCGTAAGGGGTAACACTGTCGTTTTTTTTTCGGGTCGAAATTTTGAGTTTCGATATCTCAGCCCTGGAAGGGTCTAGAGCCTCCATTTTTGCGCTCAGGTCAAAGTCTCGCGGCCCTCTATCATAATCCAGAGTTTTGAGAAGATTGGAGAAACTTGATTTTTCGCCCGAAAACGAAAAAAAACGTAAGGGGTAACACTGTCGTTTTTTTTCGGGTCGAAATTTTGAGTTTCAATATCTCAGCCCTGGAAGGGTCTAGAGCCTCCATTTTTGCGCTCAGGTCAAAGTCTCACGACCCTCTATTATAATCCAGAGTTTTGAGAAGATTGGAGAAACTTGATTTTTCGCCCGAAAACGAAAAAAAACGTAAGGGGTAACACTGTCGTTTTTTTTTCGGGTCGAAATTTTGAGTTTCAATATCTCAGCCCTGGAAGGGTCTAGAGCCTCCATTTTTGCGCTCAGGTCAAAGTCTCACGGCCCTCTATCATAATCCAGAGTTTTGAGAAGATTGGAGAAACTTGATTTTTCGCCCGAAAACGAAAAAAAACGTAAGGGGTAACACTGTCGTTTTTTTTTCAGGTTGAAATTTTGAGTTTCGATATCTCAGCTCTGGAAGGGTCTAGAGCCTCCATTTTTGCACTCAGGTCAAAGTCTCACAGCCCTCTATCATAATCCAGAGTTTTGAGAAGATTGGAGAAACTTAATTTTTCGCCCAAAAATGAAAAAAACGTAAGGGGTAACACTGTCGTTTTTTTTCGGGTCAAAATTTTGAGTTTCGATATCTCGGCTCTGCAAGGGTCTAGAGCCTCCATTTTTGCACTCAGGTCAAAGTCTCACAGCCCTCTATCATAATCCAGAGTTTTGAGAAGATTGGAGAAACTTAATTTTTCGCCCAAAAATGAAAAAAACGTAAGGGGTAACACTGTCGTTTTTTTTTTCGGGTCGACATTTTGAGTTTTGATATCTCAGCTCTGGAAGGGTCTAGAGCCTCAATTTTTGCACTCAGGTCAAAGTCTCACAGCCCTCTATCATAATCCAGAGTTTTGAGAAGATTGGAGAAACTTAATTTTTTGCCCAAAAATGAAAAAAACGTAAGGGGTAACACTGTCGTTTTTTTTTCGGGTCGAAATTTTAAAATTCGATATCTCAGCTCTGGAAGGGTCTAGAGCCTCCATTTTTGCACTCAGGTCAAAGTCTCACAGCCCTCTATCATAATCCAGAGTTTTGAGAAGATTGGAGAAACTTAATTTTTCGCCCAAAAATGAAAAAAACGTAAGGGGTAACACTGTCGTTTTTTTTCGGGTCGAAATTTTAAAATTCGATATCTCAGCTCTGGAAGGGTCTAGAGCCTCAATTTTTGCACTCAGGTCAAAGTCTCACAGCCCTCTATCATAATCCAGAGTTTTGAGAAGATTGGAGAAACTTAATTTTTCGCCCAAAAATGAAAAAAACGTAAGGGGTAACACTGTCGTTTTTTTTTCGAGTCGAAATTTTGAGTTTCGATATCTCAGCTCTGGAAGGGTCTAGAGCCTCCATTTTTGCACTCAGGTCAAAGTCTCATTGCCCTCTATCATAATCCAGAGTTTTGAGAAGATTGGAGAAACTTAATTTATTGCCCAAAAATGAAAAAAAACGTAAGGGGTAACACTGTCGGTTTTTTTTTCGGGTCGAAATTTTGAGTTTCTATATCTCAGCTCTGGAAGGGTCTAGAGCCTCCATTTTTGCACTCAGGTCAAAGTCTCACAGCCCTCTATCATAATCCAGAGTTTTGAGAAGATTGGAGAAACTTAATTATTCGCCCAAAAATGAAAAAAAAACGTAAGGGGTAACACTGTCGTTTTTTTTTCGGGTCGAAATTTTGAGTTTCGATATCTCAGCTCTGGAAGGGTCTAGAGCCTCCATTTTTGCACTCAGGTCAAAGTCTCACAGCCCTCTATCATAATCCAGAGTTTTGAGAAGATTGGAGAAACTTAATTTTTTGCCCAAAAATGAAAAAAACGTAAGGGGTAACACTGTCGGTTTTTTTTTCGGGTCGAAATTTTGAGTTTCTATATCTCAGCTCTGGAAAGGTCTAGAGCCTCCATTTTTGCACTCAGGTCAAAGTCTCACAGCCCTCTATCATAATCCAGAGTTTTGAGAAGATTGGAGAAACTTAATTTTTCGCCCAAAAATGAAAAAAACGTAAGGGGTAACACTGTCGTTTTTTTTTTTCGGGTCGAAATTTTGAGTTTTGATATCTCAGCTCTGGAAGGGTCTAGAGCCTCAATTTTTGCACTCAGGTCAAAGTCTCACAGCCCTCTATCATAATCCAGAGTTTTGAGAAGATTGGAGAAACTTAATTTTTTGCCCAAAAATGAAAAAAACGTAAGGGGTAACACTGTCGTTTTTTTTTCGGGTCAAAATTTTGAGTTTCGATATCTCGGCTCTGGAAGGGTCTAGAGCCTCTATTTTTGCACTCAGGTCAAAGTCTCACAGCCCTCTATCATAATCCAGAGTTTTGAGAAGATTGGAGAAACTTAATTTTTCGCCCAAAAATGAAAAAAACGTAAGGGGTAACACTGTCGTTTTTTTTTTCGGGTCGAAATTTTAAAATTTGATATCTCAGCTCTGGAAGGGTCTAGAGCCTCCATTTTTGCACTCAGGTCAAAGTCTCACAGCCCTCTATCATAATCCAGAGTTTTGAGAAGATTGGAGAAACTTAATTTTTCGCCCAAAAATGAAAAAAAAACGTAAGGGGTAACACTGTCGTTTTTTTTTCGGGTCGAAATTTTGAGTTTCGATATCTCAGCTCTGGAAGGGTCTAGAGCCTCCATTTTTGCACTCAGGTCAAAGTCTCACAGCCCTCTATCATAATCCAGAGTTTTGAGAAGATTGGAGAAACTTAATTTTTCGCCCAAAAATGAAAAAAACGTAAGGGGTAACACTGTCGTTTTTTTTCGGGTCGAAATTTTAAAATTCGATATCTCAGCTCTGGAAGGGTCTAGAGCCTCCATTTTTGCACTCAGGTCAAAGTCTCACAGCCCTCTATCATAATCCAGAGTTTTGAGAAGATTGGAGAAACTTAATTTTTCGCCCAAAAATGAAAAAAACGTAAGGGGTAACACTGTCGTTTTTTTTTCGGGTCGAAATTTTGAGTTTCGATATCTCAGCTCTGGAAGGGTCTAGAGCCTCCATTTTTGCACTCAGGTCAAAGTCTCACAGCCCTCTATCATAATCCAGAGTTTTGAGAAGATTGGAGAAACTTAATTTTTTGCCCAAAAATGAAAAAAACGTAAGGGGTAACACTGTCGTTTTTTTTCGGGTCAAAATTTTGAGTTTCGATATCTCGGCTCTGGAAGGGTCTAGAGCCTCCATTTTTGCACTCAGGTCAAAGTCTCACAGCCCTCTATCATAATCCAGAGTTTTGAGAAGATTGGAGAAACTTAATTTTTCGCCCAAAAATGAAAAAAACGTAAGGGGTAACACTGTCGTTTTTTTTTCGGGTCGAAATTTTGAAATTCGATATCTCAGCTCTGGAAGGGTCTAGAGCTTCCATTTTTGCACTCAGGTCAAAGTCTCACAGCCCTCTATCATAATCCAGAGTTTTGAGAAGATTGGAGAAACTTAATTTTTTGCCCAAAAATGAAAAAAAAACGTAAGGGGTAACACTGTAGTTTTTTTTTCGGGTTGAAATTTTGAAATTCGATATCTCAGCTCTGGAAGGGTCTAGAGCCTCCATTTTTGCACTCAGGTCAAAGTCTCACAGCCCTCTATCATAATCCAGAGTTTTGAGAAGATTGGAGAAACTTAATTTTTTGGCCGAAAACGAAAAAAAAAAACGAAAGGGGTAACACTGTCGTTTTTTTTTTCGGGTCGAAATTTTGAGGTTCGATATCTCAGCTCTGGAAGGGTCTAGAGCCTCCATTTTTGCACTCAGGTCAAAGTCTCACAGCCCTCTATCATAATCCAGAGTTTTGAGAAGATTGGAGAAACTTAATTTTTCGGCCGAAAACGAAAAAAAACGAAAGGGGTAACACTGTCGTTTTTTTTCCGGTCGAAATTTTGAATTTTGATATCTCAGCTCTGGAAGGGTCTAGAGCCTCCATTTTTTCACTCAGGTCAAAGTCTCACAGCCCTCTATCATAATCCAGAGTTTTGAGAAGATTGGAGAAACTTAATTTTTCGCCCGAAAATGAAAAAAAAAACGAAAGGGGTAACACTGTCGTTTTTTTTTTTTTGGGTCGAAATTTTTAATTTTGATATCTCAGCTCTGGATGGGTCTAGATCCTCCATTTTTGCACTCAGGTGAAAGTCTCATGGCCCTCTATCAGAATCCAGAGTTTTGAGAAGATTGGAGAAACTTAATTTTTCGCCCGAAAACGAAAAAAAAAATGAAAGGGGTAACACTGTCGTTTTTTTTTGGGTCAAAATTTTGAGTTTCTCTGATCTTTTTGAAACTCTGGATTCTGATAGAGGGCCATGGGACTTACACCTGAGTGCAAACATGGAGGCTCTAGACCCGTCCAGAGCTGAGATATTGAGATCCCACGTATCATTTATGCCATTATAAATAAATCAATCTCTGATCTGGAAGGGTCTAGAGCCTCCATTTTTGCACTCAGGTGTAAGTCTCAGTGCCCTCTATCATAATCCAGAGTTTTGAGAAGATTGGAGAAACTTGATTTTTCGCCCGAAAACGAAAAAAAACGTAAGGGGTAACACTGTCGTTTTTTTTTCGGGTCGAAATTTTGAGTTTCGATATCTCAGCCCTGGAAGGGTCTAGAGCCTCCATTTTAGCGCTCAGGTCAAAGTCTCGCGGCCCTCTATCATAATCCAGAGTTTTGAGAAGATTGGAGAAACTTGATTTTTCGCCCGAAAACGAAAAAAAACGTAAGGGGTAACACTGTCGTTTTTTTTTCGGGTCGAAATTTTGAGTTTCGATATCTCAGCCCTGGAAGGGTCTAGAGCCTCCATTTTTGCGCTCAGGTCAAAGTCTCACGGCCCTCTATCATAATCCAGAGTTTTGAGAAGATTGGAGAAACTTGATTTTTCGCCCGAAAACGAAAAAAAACGTAAGGGGTAACACTGTCTTTTTTTTTTCGGTTCGAAATTTTGAGTTTCGATATCTCAGCCCTGGAAGGGTCTAGAGCCTCCATTTTTGCGCTCAGGTCAAAGTCTCGCGGCCCTCTATCATAATCCAGAGTTTTGAGAAGATTGGAGAATCTTGATTTTTCGCCCGAAAACGAAAAAAAACGTAAGGGTTAACACTGTCGTTTTTTTTTCGGGTTGAAATTTTGAGTTTCGATATCTCAGCCCTGGAAGGGTATAGAGCCTCCATTTTTGCGCTCAGGTCATAGTCTCGCGGCCCTCTATCATAATCCAGAGTTTTGAGAAGATTGGAGAAACTTGATTTTTTGCCCGAAAACGAAAAAAAGGTAAGGGGTAACACTGTTGGTTTTTTTTTCGGGTCGAAATTTTGAGTTTCGATATCTCAGCTCTGAAAGGGTCTAGAGCCTCCATTTTTGCACTCAGGTGTAAGTCTCAGTGCCCTCTATCAGAATCCAGAGTTTCGAGAAGATTGGGGATACTAAATTTTTCGCCCAAAAAAAAAAAACGTAAGGGGTAACACTGTCGTTTTTTTTTCGGGTCGAAATTTTGAGTTTCGATATCTCAGCTCTGGAAGGGTCTAGAGCCTCCATTTTTGCACTCAGGTGTAAATCTCAGTGCCCTCTATCAGAATCCAGAGTTTCGAGAAGATTGGGGATACTAAATTTTTCGGCCAAAAAAAAAAAAAACGTAAGGGGTAACACTGTCGGGTTTTTTTCGGGTCGAAATTTTGAGTTTCGATATCTCAGCCCTGGAAGGGTCTAGAGCCTCCATTTTTGCACTCAGGTGTAAGTCTCAGTGCCCTCTATCAGAATCCAGAGTTTTGAGAAGATTGGAGAAACTTTATTTTTCGCCCGAAAACGAAAAAAAGGTAAGGGGTAACACTCGTTTTTTTTTTCGGGTCGAAATTTTGAGTTTCGATATCTCAGCTCTGGAAGGGTCTAGAGCCTCCATTTTTGCACTCAGGTGTAAGTCTCATTGCCCTCTATCAGAATCCAGAGTTTCGAGAAGATTGGGGATACTAAATTTTTCGCCCAAAAAAAAAAAACGTAAGGGGAAACACTGTCATTTTTTTTTCGGGTCGAAATTTTGAGTTTCGATATCTCAGCTCTGGAAGGGTCTAGAGCCTCCATTTTTGCACTCAGGTGTAAGTCTCAGTGCCCTCTATCAGAATCCAGAGTTTCGAGAACATTGGGGATACTAAATTTTTCGGCCAAAAAAAAAACGTAAGGGGTAACACTGTCGTTTTTTTTTCGGGTCGAAATTTTGAGTTTCGATATCTCAGCCCTGGAAGGGTCTAGAGCCTCCATTTTTGCACTCAGGTGTAAGTCTCAGTGCCCTCTATCAGAATCCAGAGTTTCGAGAAGATTGGGGATACTTAATTTTTCGCCCAAAAAAAAAAACCGTAAGGGGTAACACTGTCGTTTTTTTTTCGGGTCGAAATTTTGAGTTTCGATATCTCAGCCCTGGAAGGGTCTAGAGCCTCCATTTTTGCGCTCAGGTCAAAGTCTCGCGGCCCTCTATCATAATCCAGAGTTTTGAGAAGATTGGAGAAACTTGATTTTTCGCCCGAAAACGAAAAAAAACGTAAGGGGTAACACTGTCGTTTTTTTTCGGGTCGAAATTTTGAGTTTCAATATCTCAGCCCTGGAAGGGTCTAGAGCCTCCATTTTTGCGCTCAGGTCAAAGTCTCACGACCCTCTATTATAATCCAGAGTTTTGAGAAGATTGGAGAAACTTGATTTTTCGCCCGAAAACGAAAAAAAACGTAAGGGGTAACACTGTCGTTTTTTTTTCGGGTCGAAATTTTGAGTTTCAATATCTCAGCCCTGGAAGGGTCTAGAGCCTCCATTTTTGCGCTCAGGTCAAAGTCTCACGGCCCTCTATCATAATCCAGAGTTTTGAGAAGATTGGAGAAACTTGATTTTTCGCCCGAAAACGAAAAAAAACGTAAGGGGTAACACTGTCGTTTTTTTTTCAGGTTGAAATTTTGAGTTTCGATATCTCAGCCCTGGAAGGGTATAGAGCCTCCATTTTTGCGCTCAGGTCATAGTCTCGCGGCCCTCTATCATAATCCAGAGTTTTGAGAAGATTGGAGAAACTTGATTTTTCGCCCGAAAACGAAAAAAAGGTAAGGGGTAACACTGTTGGTTTTTTTTTCGGGTCGAAATTTTGAGTTTTGATATCTCAGCTCTGGAAGGGTCTAGAGCCTCCATTTTTGCACTCAGGTGTAAGTCTCAGTGCCCTCTATCAGAATCCAGAGTTTCGAGAAGATTGGGGATACTAAATTTTTCGGCCAAAAAAAAAAAAAACGTAAGGGGTAACACTGTCGGGTTTTTTTCGGGTCGAAATTTTGAGTTTCGATATCTCAGCCCTGGAAGGGTCTAGAGCCTCCATTTTTGCACTCAGGTGTAAGTCTCAGTGCCCTCTATCAGAATCCAGAGTTTTGAGAAGATTGGAGAAACTTTATTTTTCGCCCGAAAACGAAAAAAAGGTAAGGGGTAACACTCGTTTTTTTTTTCGGGTCGAAATTTTGAGTTTCGATATCTCAGCTCTGGAAGGGTCTAGAGCCTCCATTTTTGCACTCAGGTGTAAGTCTCATTGCCCTCTATCAGAATCCAGAGTTTCGAGAAGATTGGGGATACTAAATTTTTCGCCCAAAAAAAAAAACGTAAGGGGAAACACTGTCATTTTTTTTTCGGGTCGAAATTTTGAGTTTCGATATCTCAGCTCTGGAAGGGTCTAGAGCCTCCATTTTTGCACTCAGGTGTAAGTCTCAGTGCCCTCTATCAGAATCCAGAGTTTCGAGAAGATTGGGGATACTTAATTTTTCGCCCAAAAAAAAAAACCGTAAGGGGTAACACTGTCGTTTTTTTTTCGGGTCGAAATTTTGAGTTTCGATATCTCAGCCCTGGAAGGGTCTAGAGCCTCCATTTTTGCGCTCAGGTCAAAGTCTCGCGGCCCTCTATCATAATCCAGAGTTTTGAGAAGATTGGAGAAACTTGATTTTTCGCCCGAAAACGAAAAAAAACGTAAGGGGTAACACTGTCGTTTTTTTTCGGGTCGAAATTTTGAGTTTCAATATCTCAGCCCTGGAAGGGTCTAGAGCCTCCATTTTTGCGCTCAGGTCAAAGTCTCACGACCCTCTATTATAATCCAGAGTTTTGAGAAGATTGGAGAAACTTGATTTTTCGCCCGAAAACGAAAAAAAACGTAAGGGGTAACACTGTCGTTTTTTTTTCGGGTCGAAATTTTGAGTTTCAATATCTCAGCCCTGGAAGGGTCTAGAGCCTCCATTTTTGCGCTCAGGTCAAAGTCTCACGGCCCTCTATCATAATCCAGAGTTTTGAGAAGATTGGAGAAACTTGATTTTTCGCCCGAAAACGAAAAAAAACGTAAGGGGTAACACTGTCGTTTTTTTTTCAGGTTGAAATTTTGAGTTTCGATATCTCAGCCCTGGAAGGGTATAGAGCCTCCATTTTTGCGCTCAGGTCATAGTCTCGCGGCCCTCTATCATAATCCAGAGTTTTGAGAAGATTGGAGAAACTTGATTTTTCGCCCGAAAACGAAAAAAAGGTAAGGGGTAACACTGTTGGTTTTTTTTTCGGGTCGAAATTTTGAGTTTTGATATCTCAGCTCTGGAAGGGTCTAGAGCCTCCATTTTTGCACTCAGGTGTAAGTCTCAGTGCCCTCTATCAGAATCCAGAGTTTCGAGAAGATTGGGGATACTAAATTTTTCGCCCAAAAAAAAAAAAAAAAGGAAGGGGTAACACTGTCGTTTTTTTTTCGGGTCGAAATTTTGAGTTTCGATATCTCAGCTCTGGAAGGGTCTAGAGCCTCCATTTTTGCACTCAGGTGTAAGTCTCAGTGCCCTCTATCAGAATCCAGAGTTTCGAGAAGATTGGGGATACTAAATTTTTCGGCCAAAAAAAAAAAAACGTAAGGGGTAACACTGTCGTTTTTTTTTTCGGGTCGAAATTTTGAGTTTCGATATCTCAGCCCTGGAAGGGTCTAGAGCCTCCATTTTTGCACTCAGGTGTAAGTCTCAGTGCCCTCTATCAGAATCCAGAGTTTCGAGAAGATTGGGGATACTTAATTTTTCGCCCAAAAAAAAAAACGTAAGGGTTAACACTGTCGTTTTTTTTCGGGTCGAAATTTTGAGTTTCGATATCTCAGCCCTGGAAGGGTCTAGAGCCTCCATTTTTGCGCTCAGGTCAAAGTCTCGCGGCCCTCTATTATAATCCAGAGTTTTGAGAAGATTGGAGAAACTTAATTTTTCGGCCGAAAACAAAAAAAAAACGAAAGGGGTAACACTGTCGTTTTTTTTTTTCGGGTCGAAATTTTGAATTTCAATATCTCAGCTCTGGAAGGGTCTAGAGCCTCCATTTTTGCACTCAGGTCAAAGTCTCACAGCCCTCTATCATAATCCAGAGTTTTGAGAAGATTGGAGAAACTTAATTTTTTGGCCGAAAACGAAAAAAAAAACGAAAGGGGTAACACTGTCGTTTTTTTTTTCGGGTCGAAATTTTGAGGTTCGATATCTCAGCTCTGGAAGGGTCTAGAGCAGTCATTCCCAAAGTCGGGGTCCCGACCCACACGTGGGTCGCGGGAGATTTTGTCTGGGTCGCCAAGTCGAGCACTATTTTTCAGTGTGTTGTAGGCTACTCTCTAGATATGGGCTATTCAATTGGCGGCCCGCGGGCCAAGTGCGGCCCGCCAATCATCTCCATACGGCCGAGGGCACCCCAACCTCCCTCTCCTCCTATTTTCTGGTGGTGCCGCGCGGCTAAATTTGGTTAGATATGCGCGTGGACGCAGTGGCGCGTGCAGCTGGATGACTATACGCACGCACTGTGTGTGTACCATGAGCACTCAGACTGACCTGAGAGAAAAGTTTACAGTCCGAATATTTCAGCAGTTTTTATGTGTGTCCCGTATTTCTGTCGACTGAACCAGCGATAATAATCATTCGTTGGTTTGATTATTTCCTTTCCATGAATTGGCCATTGGCCAAACGCGCGTGCATAACGGTCTGAAACGATTCGGATTTGTTCACCTGAAGCGGTTTCTCGGTAAGTAACAACAAATAGAGAACAAAATAGCGCTGGTTTCAGTCGTTTCACTAGTTTACTTTGAACTAGGCAGCACGGCCCAGTGGATAACGGAACGCAAAGCTTAAAGGAGTTGAGTTTACTCCCGGTCCCGGACACTATTATTAAACAACGTTGCGCGACATCCTTTAAGAAGCGTCGGACACGTACTCCTCTCTCTTACAAACCACACATCACTCAATGATTTTAACTAGTTTTAAATCGGATGAAACAGTCTTAACATTCCCAACACTACTGATGAGAAAAATAGAAGAAACATGAATAAAGTTAGAAGACCAAATGCCCTAATCACCCCCCATACAAACATTTACCATTTAATAGCCTGAATGTAATAATTTACCATGGTTTGGGCATAAATGTGGAATATTTATATTGAATGCTATGTTATAGTCATTTATATTGCCTTAGATTTATTAGGGGGGTAGAGGAATATGTATTTAATCGTGTGTGTAGTTTTTTTTTTTTTTTTTGTGTGCCTGTTTAGGCATTTTTATGCAGTGGTAGTGAGCCATGCATGGTTACAAAGTCTCAGTGTCAGAATATTTTAATTTAAGCCTATAATAATTATTATAGTAAATTATGTACACTGTAACTATGATAATATGAAAACAATGAGATGCCCTGTCAACTTTTCCTTTCTCATTTCACCTCTGCATATTGTCAACAACAGGTTAAACAAAAAAAAGTGCTTTGTCAAATATCTGTATCTCTTTTAAATAGTTAACTGGAAGCTTAAAAAATGACCTTAAAAAATGGTCATACATATTTTGTTAATGCATAAATTCTCTTCGTGATATATGAACTATATGGGCCTAATGTTTTTTGGGTCACAAGGATTTATCGACTTTAAAATGTGGGTCGACAGAAAAAAAGTTTGGGAAACACTGGTCTAGAGCCTCCATTTTTGCACTCAGGTCAAAGTCTCACAGCCCTCTATCATAATCCAGAGTTTTGAGAAGATTGGAGAAACTTGATTTTTCGCCCGAAAACGAAAAAAAACGTAAGGGGTAACACTGTCGTTTTTTTTTCGGGTCGAAATTTTGAGTTTCGATATCTCAGCCCTGGAAGGGTCTAGAGCCTCCATTTTTGCGCTCAGGTCAAAGTCTCGCGGCCCTCTATCATAATCCAGAGTTTTGAGAAGATTGGAGAAACTTGATTTTTCGCCCGAAAACGAAAAAAAACGTAAGGGGTAACACTGTCGTTTTTTTTTCGGGTCGAAATTTTGAGTTTCGATATCTCAGCCCTGGAAGGGTCTAGAGCCTCCATTTTAGCGCTCAGGTCAAAGTCTCGCGGCCCTCTATCATAATCCAGAGTTTTGAGAAGATTGGAGAAACTTGATTTTTCGCCCGAAAACGAAAAAAAACGTAAGGGGTAACACTGTCGGTTTTTTTTCGGGTCGAAATTTTGAGTTTCGATATCTCAGCCCTGGAAGGGTATAGAGCCTCCATTTTTGCGCTCAGGTCATAGTCTCGCGGCCCTCTATCATAATCCAGAGTTTTGAGAAGATTGGAGAAACTTGATTTTTCGCCCGAAAACGAAAAAAAGGAAAGGGGTAACACTGTTGGTTTTTTTTTCGGGTCGAAATTTTGAGTTTCGATATCTCAGCCCTGGAAGGGTCTAGAGCCTCCATTTTTGCGCTCAGGTCAAAGTCTCGCGGCCCTCTATTATAATCCAAAGTTTTGAGAAGATTGGAGAAACTTGATTTTTCGCCCGAAAACGAAAAAAAAACGTAAGGGGTAACACTGTCGTTTTTTTTCGGGTCGAAATATTGAGTTTCGATATCTCAGCCCTGGAAGGGTCTAGAGCCTCCATTTTTGCGCTCAGGTCAAAGTCTCGCGGCCCTCTATCATAATCCAGAGTTTTGAGAAGATTGGAGAAACTTGATTTTTCGCCCGAAAACGAAAAAAAACGTAAGGGGTAACACTGTTGTTTTTTTTTTCGGGTTGAAATTTTGAGTTTCGATATCTCAGCCCTGGAAGGGTATAGAGCCTCCATTTTTGCGCTCAGGTCATAGTCTCGCGGCCCTCTATCATAATCCAGAGTTTTGAGAAGATTGGAGAAACTTTATTTTTCGCCCGAAAACGAAAAAAAGGTAAGGGGTAACACTGTCGTTTTTTTTTCGGGTCGAAATTTTGAGTTTCGATATCTCAGCTCTGGAAGGGTCTAGAGCCTCCATTTTTGCACTCAGGTGTAAGTCTCAGTGCCCTCTATCAGAATCCAGAGTTTTGAGAAGATTGGGGATACTAAATTTTTCGCCCAAAATAAAAAACGTAAGGGGTAACACTGTCGTTTTTTTTCGGGCCGAAATTTTGAGTTTCGATATCTCAGCCCTGGAAGGGTCTAGAGCCTCCATTTTTGCACTCAGGTGTAAGTCTCAGTGCCCTCTATCAGAATCAAGAGTTTCGAGAAGATTGGGGATACTTAATTTTTCGCCCAAAAAAAAAAAACGTAAGGGGTAACACTGTCGTTTTTTTTTCGGGTCGAAATTTTGAGTTTCGATATCTCAGCCCTGGAAGGGTCTAGAGCCTCCATTTTTGCGCTCAGGTCAAAGTCTCGCGGCCCTCTATCATAATCCAGAGTTTTGAGAAGATTGGAGAAACTTGATTTTTCGCCCGAAAACGAAAAAAACGTAAGGGGTAACACTGTCGTTTTTTTTTCGGGTCGAAATTTTGAGTTTCGATATCTCAGCCCTGGAAGGGTCTAGAGCCTCCATTTTTGCGCTCAGGTCAAAGTCTCACGACCCTCTATCATAATCCAGAGTTTTGAGAAGATTGGAGAAACTTGATTTTTCGCCCGAAAACGAAAAAAAACGTAAGGGGTAACACTGTCGTTTTTTTTTCGGGTCGAAATTTTGAGTTTCGATATCTCAGCCCTGGAAGGGTATAGAGCCTCCATTTTTGCACTCAGGTCAAAGTCTCACAGCCCTCTATCATAATCCAGAGTTTTGAGAAGATAGGAGAAACTTAATTTTTCGGCCGAAAACGAAAAAAAACGAAAGGGGTAACACTGTCGTTTTTTTCCGGTCGAAATTTTGAATTTTGATATCTCAGCTCTGGAAGGGTCTAGAGCCTCCATTTTTTCACTCAGGTCAAAGTCTCACAGCCCTCTATCATAATCCAGAGTTTTGAGAAGATTGGAGAAACTTAATTTTTCGCCCGAAAATGAAAAAAAAACGAAAGGGGTAACACTGTCGTTTTTTTTTTTGGGTCGAAATTTTGAATTTTGATATCTCAGCTCTGGAAGGGTCTAGATCCTCCATTTTTGCACTCAGGTGAAAGTCTCATGGCCCTCTATCAGAATCCAGAGTTTTGAGAAGATTGGAGAAACTTAATTTTTCGCCCGAAAACGAAAAAAAAATGAAAGGGGTAACACTGTCGTTTTTTTTTGCGTCAAAATTTTGAGTTTCTCTGATCTTTTTGAAACTCTGGATTCTGATAGAGGGCCATGGGACTTACACCTGAGTGCAAACATGGAGGCTCTAGACCCGTCCAGAGCTGAGATATTGAGATCCCACGTATCATTTATGCCATTATAAATAAATCAATCTCTGCTCTGGAAGGGTCTAGAGCCTCCATTTTTGCACTCAGGTGTAAGTCTCAGTGCCCTCTATCATAATCCAGAGTTTTGAGAAGATTGGAGAAACTTGATTTTTCGCCCGAAAACGAAAAAAAACGTAAGGGGTAACACTGTCGGTTTTTTTTCGGGTCGAAATTTTGAGTTTCGATATCTCAGCCCTGGAAGGGTATAGAGCCTCCATTTTTGCGCTCAGGTCATAGTCTCGCGGCCCTCTATCATAATCCAGAGTTTTGAGAAGATTGGAGAAACTTGATTTTTCGCCCGAAAACGAAAAAAAGGAAAGGGGTAACACTGTTGGGTTTTTTTTCGGGTCGAAATTTTGAGTTTCGATATCTCAGCCCTGGAAGGGTCTAGAGCCTCCATTTTTGCGCTCAGGTCAAAGTCTCGCGGCCCTCTATTATAATCCAAAGTTTTGAGAAGATTGGAGAAACTTGATTTTTCGCCCGAAAACGAAAAAAAAACGTAAGGGGTAACACTGTCGTTTTTTTTCGGGTCGAAATATTGAGTTTCGATATCTCAGCCCTGGAAGGGTCTAGAGCCTCCATTTTTGCGCTCAGGTCAAAGTCTCGCGGCCCTCTATCATAATCCAGAGTTTTGAGAAGATTGGAGAAACTTGATTTTTCGCCCGAAAACGAAAAAAAACGTAAGGGGTAACACTGTTGTTTTTTTTTTCGGGTTGAAATTTTGAGTTTCGATATCTCAGCCCTGGAAGGGTATAGAGCCTCCATTTTTGCGCTCAGGTCATAGTCTCGCGGCCCTCTATCATAATCCAGAGTTTTGAGAAGATTGGAGAAACTTTATTTTTCGCCCGAAAACGAAAAAAAGGTAAGGGGTAACACTGTCGTTTTTTTTTCGGGTCGAAATTTTGAGTTTCGATATCTCAGCTCTGGAAGGGTCTAGAGCCTCCATTTTTGCACTCAGGTGTAAGTCTCAGTGCCCTCTATCAGAATCCAGAGTTTTGAGAAGATTGGGGATACTAAATTTTTCGCCCAAAATAAAAAACGTAAGGGGTAACACTGTCGTTTTTTTTCGGGCCGAAATTTTGAGTTTCGATATCTCAGCCCTGGAAGGGTCTAGAGCCTCCATTTTTGCACTCAGGTGTAAGTCTCAGTGCCCTCTATCAGAATCAAGAGTTTCGAGAAGATTGGGGATACTTAATTTTTCGCCCAAAAAAAAAAAACGTAAGGGGTAACACTGTCGTTTTTTTTCGGGTCGAAATTTTGAGTTTCGATATCTCAGCCCTGGAAGGGTCTAGAGCCTCCATTTTTGCGCTCAGGTCAAAGTCGCGCGGCCCTCTATCATAATCCAGAGTTTTGAGAAGATTGGAGAAACTTGATTTTTCGCCCGAAAACGAAAAAAACGTAAGGGGTAACACTGTCGTTTTTTTTTCGGGTCGAAATTTTGAGTTTCGATATCTCAGCCCTGGAAGGGTCTAGAGCCTCCATTTTTGCGCTCAGGTCAAAGTCTCACGACCCTCTATCATAATCCAGAGTTTTGAGAAGATTGGAGAAACTTGATTTTTCGCCCGAAAACGAAAAAAAACGTAAGGGGTAACACTGTCGTTTTTTTTTCGGGTCGAAATTTTGAGTTTCGATATCTCAGCCCTGGAAGGGTATAGAGCCTCCATTTTTGCACTCAGGTCAAAGTCTCACAGCCCTCTATCATAATCCAGAGTTTTGAGAAGATAGGAGAAACTTAATTTTTCGGCCGAAAACGAAAAAAAACGAAAGGGGTAACACTGTCGTTTTTTTTCCGGTCGAAATTTTGAATTTTGAAGTTCTCAGCTCTGGAAGGGTCTAGAGCCTCCATTTTTTCACTCAGGTCAAAGTCTCACAGCCCTCTATCATAATCCAGAGTTTTGAGAAGATTGGAGAAACTTAATTTTTCGCCCGAAAATGAAAAAAAAACGAAAGGGGTAACACTGTCGTTTTTTTTTTTTGGGTCGAAATTTTGAATTTTGATATCTCAGCTCTGGAAGGGTCTAGATCCTCCATTTTTGCACTCAGGTGAAAGTCTCATGGCCCTCTATCAGAATCCAGAGTTTTGAGAAGATTGGAGAAACTTAATTTTTCGCCCGAAAACGAAAAAAAAATGAAAGGGGTAACACTGTCGTTTTTTTTTGGGTCAAAATTTTGAGTTTCTCTGATCTTTTTGAAACTCTGGATTCTGATAGAGGGCCATGGGACTTACACCTGAGTGCAAACATGGAGGCTCTAGACCCGTCCAGAGCTGAGATATTGAGATCCCACGTATCATTTATGCCATTATAAATAAATCAATCTCTGCTCTGGAAGGGTCTAGAGCCTCCATTTTTGCACTCAGGTGTAAGTCTCAGTGCCCTCTATCATAATCCAGAGTTTTGAGAAGATTGGAGAAACTTGATTTTTCGCCCGAAAACGAAAAAAAACGTAAGGGGTAACACTGTCGTTTTTTTTTCGGGTCGAAATTTTGAGTTTCGATATCTCAGCCCTGGAAGGGTATAGAGCCTCCATTTTTGCGCTCAGGTCATAGTCTCGCGGCCCTCTATCATAATCCAGAGTTTTGAGAAGATTGGAGAAACTTGATTTTTCGCCCGAAAACGAAAAAAAGGTAAGGGGTAACACTGTTGGTTTTTTTTTCGGGTCGAAATTTTGAGTTTTGATATCTCAGCTCTGGAAGGGTCTAGAGCCTCCATTTTTGCACTCAGGTGTAAGTCTCAGTGCCCTCTATCAGAATCCAGAGTTTCGAGAAGATTGGGGATACTAAATTTTTCGGCCAAAAAAAAAAAAAACGTAAGGGGTAACACTGTCGGGTTTTTTTCGGGTCGAAATTTTGAGTTTCGATATCTCAGCCCTGGAAGGGTCTAGAGCCTCCATTTTTGCACTCAGGTGTAAGTCTCAGTGCCCTCTATCAGAATCCAGAGTTTTGAGAAGATTGGAGAAACTTTATTTTTCGCCCGAAAACGAAAAAAAGGTAAGGGGTAACACTCGTTTTTTTTTTCGGGTCGAAATTTTGAGTTTCGATATCTCAGCTCTGGAAGGGTCTAGAGCCTCCATTTTTGCACTCAGGTGTAAGTCTCATTGCCCTCTATCAGAATCCAGAGTTTCGAGAAGATTGGGGATACTAAATTTTTCGCCCAAAAAAAAAAAACGTAAGGGGAAACACTGTCATTTTTTTTTCGGGTCGAAATTTTGAGTTTCGATATCTCAGCTCTGGAAGGGTCTAGAGCCTCCATTTTTGCACTCAGGTGTAAGTCTCAGTGCCCTCTATCAGAATCCAGAGTTTCGAGAAGATTGGGGATACTTAATTTTTCGCCCAAAAAAAAAAACCGTAAGGGGTAACACTGTCGTTTTTTTTTCGGGTCGAAATTTTGAGTTTCGATATCTCAGCCCTGGAAGGGTCTAGAGCCTCCATTTTTGCGCTCAGGTCAAAGTCTCGCGGCCCTCTATCATAATCCAGAGTTTTGAGAAGATTGGAGAAACTTGATTTTTCGCCCGAAAACGAAAAAAAACGTAAGGGGTAACACTGTCGTTTTTTTTCGGGTCGAAATTTTGAGTTTCAATATCTCAGCCCTGGAAGGGTCTAGAGCCTCCATTTTTGCGCTCAGGTCAAAGTCTCACGACCCTCTATTATAATCCAGAGTTTTGAGAAGATTGGAGAAACTTGATTTTTCGCCCGAAAACGAAAAAAAACGTAAGGGGTAACACTGTCGTTTTTTTTTCGGGTCGAAATTTTGAGTTTCAATATCTCAGCCCTGGAAGGGTCTAGAGCCTCCATTTTTGCGCTCAGGTCAAAGTCTCACGGCCCTCTATCATAATCCAGAGTTTTGAGAAGATTGGAGAAACTTGATTTTTCGCCCGAAAACGAAAAAAAACGTAAGGGGTAACACTGTCGTTTTTTTTTCAGGTTGAAATTTTGAGTTTCGATATCTCAGCCCTGGAAGGGTATAGAGCCTCCATTTTTGCGCTCAGGTCATAGTCTCGCGGCCCTCTATCATAATCCAGAGTTTTGAGAAGATTGGAGAAACTTGATTTTTCGCCCGAAAACGAAAAAAAGGTAAGGGGTAACACTGTTGGTTTTTTTTTCGGGTCGAAATTTTGAGTTTTGATATCTCAGCTCTGGAAGGGTCTAGAGCCTCCATTTTTGCACTCAGGTGTAAGTCTCAGTGCCCTCTATCAGAATCCAGAGTTTCGAGAAGATTGGGGATACTAAATTTTTCGCCCAAAAAAAAAAAAAAAAGGAAGGGGTAACACTGTCGTTTTTTTTTCGGGTCGAAATTTTGAGTTTCGATATCTCAGCTCTGGAAGGGTCTAGAGCCTCCATTTTTGCACTCAGGTGTAAGTCTCAGTGCCCTCTATCAGAATCCAGAGTTTCGAGAAGATTGGGGATACTAAATTTTTCGGCCAAAAAAAAAAAAAACGTAAGGGGTAACACTGTCGTTTTTTTTTTCGGGTCGAAATTTTGAGTTTCGATATCTCAGCCCTGGAAGGGTCTAGAGCCTCCATTTTTGCACTCAGGTGTAAGTCTCAGTGCCCTCTATCAGAATCCAGAGTTTCGAGAAGATTGGGGATACTTAATTTTTCGCCCAAAAAAAAAAACGTAAGGGTTAACACTGTCGTTTTTTTTCGGGTCGAAATTTTGAGTTTCGATATCTCAGCCCTGGAAGGGTCTAGAGCCTCCATTTTTGCGCTCAGGTCAAAGTCTCGCGGCCCTCTATTATAATCCAGAGTTTTGAGAAGATTGGAGAAACTTAATTTTTCGGCCGAAAACAAAAAAAAAACGAAAGGGGTAACACTGTCGTTTTTTTTTTTCGGGTCGAAATTTTGAATTTCAATATCTCAGCTCTGGAAGGGTCTAGAGCCTCCATTTTTGCACTCAGGTCAAAGTCTCACAGCCCTCTATCATAATCCAGAGTTTTGAGAAGATTGGAGAAACTTAATTTTTTGGCCGAAAACGAAAAAAAAAACGAAAGGGGTAACACTGTCGTTTTTTTTTTCGGGTCGAAATTTTGAGGTTCGATATCTCAGCTCTGGAAGGGTCTAGAGCAGTCATTCCCAAAGTCGGGGTCCCGACCCACACGTGGGTCGCGGGAGATTTTGTCTGGGTCGCCA
The DNA here is from genome assembly GCF_988280905.1 of Pimephales promelas. Lineage (NCBI taxonomy): Eukaryota > Metazoa > Chordata > Actinopteri > Cypriniformes > Leuciscidae > Pimephales > Pimephales promelas. The sequence continues at coordinate 38,259,643 of NC_142775.1, read as the reverse complement.
AGTCGAGCACTATTTTTCAGTGTGTTGTAGGCTACTCTCTAGATATGGGCTATTCAATTGGCGGCCCGCGGGCCAAGTGCGGCCCGCCAATCATCTCCATACGGCCGAGGGCACCCCAACCTCCCTCTCCTCCTATTTTCTGGTGGTGCCGCGCGGCTAAATTTGGTTAGATATGCGCGTGGACGCAGTGGCGCGTGCAGCTGGATGACTATACGCACGCACTGTGTGTGTACCATGAGCACTCAGACTGACCTGAGAGAAAAGTTTACAGTCCGAATATTTCAGCAGTTTTTATGTGTGTCCCGTATTTCTGTCGACTGAACCAGCGATAATAATCATTCGTTGGTTTGATTATTTCCTTTCCATGAATTGGCCATTGGCCAAACGCGCGTGCATAACGGTCTGAAACGATTCGGATTTGTTCACCTGAAGCGGTTTCTCGGTAAGTAACAACAAATAGAGAACAAAATAGCGCTGGTTTCAGTCGTTTCACTAGTTTACTTTGAACTAGGCAGCACGGCCCAGTGGATAACGGAACGCAAAGCTTAAAGGAGTTGAGTTTACTCCCGGTCCCGGACACTATTATTAAACAACGTTGCGCGACATCCTTTAAGAAGCGTCGGACACGTACTCCTCTCTCTTACAAACCACACATCACTCAATGATTTTAACTAGTTTTAAATCGGATGAAACAGTCTTAACATTCCCAACACTACTGATGAGAAAAATAGAAGAAACATGAATAAAGTTAGAAGACCAAATGCCCTAATCACCCCCCATACAAACATTTACCATTTAATAGCCTGAATGTAATAATTTACCATGGTTTGGGCATAAATGTGGAATATTTATATTGAATGCTATGTTATAGTCATTTATATTGCCTTAGATTTATTAGGGGGGTAGAGGAATATGTATTTAATCGTGTGTGTAGTTTTTTTTTTTTTTTTGTGTGCCTGTTTAGGCATTTTTATGCAGTGGTAGTGAGCCATGCATGGTTACAAAGTCTCAGTGTCAGAATATTTTAATTTAAGCCTATAATAATTATTATAGTAAATTATGTACACTGTAACTATGATAATATGAAAACAATGAGATGCCCTGTCAACTTTTCCTTTCTCATTTCACCTCTGCATATTGTCAACAACAGGTTAAACAAAAAAAAGTGCTTTGTCAAATATCTGTATCTCTTTTAAATAGTTAACTGGAAGCTTAAAAAATGACCTTAAAAAATGGTCATACATATTTTGTTAATGCATAAATTCTCTTCGTGATATATGAACTATATGGGCCTAATGTTTTTTGGGTCACAAGGATTTATCGACTTTAAAATGTGGGTCGACAGAAAAAAAGTTTGGGAAACACTGGTCTAGAGCCTCCATTTTTGCACTCAGGTCAAAGTCTCACAGCCCTCTATCATAATCCAGAGTTTTGAGAAGATTGGAGAAACTTGATTTTTCGCCCGAAAACGAAAAAAAACGTAAGGGGTAACACTGTCGTTTTTTTTTCGGGTCGAAATTTTGAGTTTCGATATCTCAGCCCTGGAAGGGTCTAGAGCCTCCATTTTTGCGCTCAGGTCAAAGTCTCGCGGCCCTCTATCATAATCCAGAGTTTTGAGAAGATTGGAGAAACTTGATTTTTCGCCCGAAAACGAAAAAAAACGTAAGGGGTAACACTGTCGTTTTTTTTTCGGGTCGAAATTTTGAGTTTCGATATCTCAGCCCTGGAAGGGTCTAGAGCCTCCATTTTAGCGCTCAGGTCAAAGTCTCGCGGCCCTCTATCATAATCCAGAGTTTTGAGAAGATTGGAGAAACTTGATTTTTCGCCCGAAAACGAAAAAAAACGTAAGGGGTAACACTGTCGGTTTTTTTTCGGGTCGAAATTTTGAGTTTCGATATCTCAGCCCTGGAAGGGTATAGAGCCTCCATTTTTGCGCTCAGGTCATAGTCTCGCGGCCCTCTATCATAATCCAGAGTTTTGAGAAGATTGGAGAAACTTGATTTTTCGCCCGAAAACGAAAAAAAGGAAAGGGGTAACACTGTTGGGTTTTTTTTCGGGTCGAAATTTTGAGTTTCGATATCTCAGCCCTGGAAGGGTCTAGAGCCTCCATTTTTGCGCTCAGGTCAAAGTCTCGCGGCCCTCTATTATAATCCAAAGTTTTGAGAAGATTGGAGAAACTTGATTTTTCGCCCGAAAACGAAAAAAAAACGTAAGGGGTAACACTGTCGTTTTTTTTCGGGTCGAAATATTGAGTTTCGATATCTCAGCCCTGGAAGGGTCTAGAGCCTCCATTTTTGCGCTCAGGTCAAAGTCTCGCGGCCCTCTATCATAATCCAGAGTTTTGAGAAGATTGGAGAAACTTGATTTTTCGCCCGAAAACGAAAAAAAACGTAAGGGGTAACACTGTTGTTTTTTTTTTCGGGTTGAAATTTTGAGTTTCGATATCTCAGCCCTGGAAGGGTATAGAGCCTCCATTTTTGCGCTCAGGTCATAGTCTCGCGGCCCTCTATCATAATCCAGAGTTTTGAGAAGATTGGAGAAACTTTATTTTTCGCCCGAAAACGAAAAAAAGGTAAGGGGTAACACTGTCGTTTTTTTTTCGGGTCGAAATTTTGAGTTTCGATATCTCAGCTCTGGAAGGGTCTAGAGCCTCCATTTTTGCACTCAGGTGTAAGTCTCAGTGCCCTCTATCAGAATCCAGAGTTTTGAGAAGATTGGGGATACTAAATTTTTCGCCCAAAATAAAAAACGTAAGGGGTAACACTGTCGTTTTTTTTCGGGCCGAAATTTTGAGTTTCGATATCTCAGCCCTGGAAGGGTCTAGAGCCTCCATTTTTGCACTCAGGTGTAAGTCTCAGTGCCCTCTATCAGAATCAAGAGTTTCGAGAAGATTGGGGATACTTAATTTTTCGCCCAAAAAAAAAAAACGTAAGGGGTAACACTGTCGTTTTTTTTTCGGGTCGAAATTTTGAGTTTCGATATCTCAGCCCTGGAAGGGTCTAGAGCCTCCATTTTTGCGCTCAGGTCAAAGTCGCGCGGCCCTCTATCATAATCCAGAGTTTTGAGAAGATTGGAGAAACTTGATTTTTCGCCCGAAAACGAAAAAAACGTAAGGGGTAACACTGTCGTTTTTTTTTCGGGTCGAAATTTTGAGTTTCGATATCTCAGCCCTGGAAGGGTCTAGAGCCTCCATTTTTGCGCTCAGGTCAAAGTCTCACGACCCTCTATCATAATCCAGAGTTTTGAGAAGATTGGAGAAACTTGATTTTTCGCCCGAAAACGAAAAAAAACGTAAGGGGTAACACTGTCGTTTTTTTTTCGGGTCGAAATTTTGAGTTTCGATATCTCAGCCCTGGAAGGGTATAGAGCCTCCATTTTTGCACTCAGGTCAAAGTCTCACAGCCCTCTATCATAATCCAGAGTTTTGAGAAGATAGGAGAAACTTAATTTTTCGGCCGAAAACGAAAAAAAACGAAAGGGGTAACACTGTCGTTTTTTTTCCGGTCGAAATTTTGAATTTTGAAGTTCTCAGCTCTGGAAGGGTCTAGAGCCTCCATTTTTTCACTCAGGTCAAAGTCTCACAGCCCTCTATCATAATCCAGAGTTTTGAGAAGATTGGAGAAACTTAATTTTTCGCCCGAAAATGAAAAAAAAACGAAAGGGGTAACACTGTCGTTTTTTTTTTTTGGGTCGAAATTTTGAATTTTGATATCTCAGCTCTGGAAGGGTCTAGATCCTCCATTTTTGCACTCAGGTGAAAGTCTCATGGCCCTCTATCAGAATCCAGAGTTTTGAGAAGATTGGAGAAACTTAATTTTTCGCCCGAAAACGAAAAAAAAATGAAAGGGGTAACACTGTCGTTTTTTTTTGGGTCAAAATTTTGAGTTTCTCTGATCTTTTTGAAACTCTGGATTCTGATAGAGGGCCATGGGACTTACACCTGAGTGCAAACATGGAGGCTCTAGACCCGTCCAGAGCTGAGATATTGAGATCCCACGTATCATTTATGCCATTATAAATAAATCAATCTCTGCTCTGGAAGGGTCTAGAGCCTCCATTTTTGCACTCAGGTGTAAGTCTCAGTGCCCTCTATCATAATCCAGAGTTTTGAGAAGATTGGAGAAACTTGATTTTTCGCCCGAAAACGAAAAAAAACGTAAGGGGTAACACTGTCGTTTTTTTTTCGGGTCGAAATTTTGAGTTTCGATATCTCAGCCCTGGAAGGGTCTAGAGCCTCCATTTTAGCGCTCAGGTCAAAGTCTCGCGGCCCTCTATCATAATCCAGAGTTTTGAGAAGATTGGAGAAACTTGATTTTTCGCCCGAAAACGAAAAAAAACGTAAGGGGTAACACTGTCGTTTTTTTTTCGGGTCGAAATTTTGAGTTTCGATATCTCAGCCCTGGAAGGGTATAGAGCCTCCATTTTTGCGCTCAGGTCATAGTCTCGCGGCCCTCTATCATAATCCAGAGTTTTGAGAAGATTGGAGAAACTTGATTTTTCGCCCGAAAACGAAAAAAAGGTAAGGGGTAACACTGTTGGTTTTTTTTTCGGGTCGAAATTTTGAGTTTCGATATCTCAGCCCTGGAAGGGTCTAGAGCCTCCATTTTTGCGCTCAGGTCAAAGTCTCGCGGCCCTCTATTATAATCCAAAGTTTTGAGAAGATTGGAGAAACTTGATTTTTCGCCCGAAAACGAAAAAAAGGTAAGGGGTAACACTGTTGGTTTTTTTTTCGGGTCGAAATTTTGAGTTTCGATATCTCAGCCCTGGAAGGGTCTAGAGCCTCCATTTTTGCGCTCAGGTCAAAGTCTCACGACCCTCTATCATAATCCAGAGTTTTGAGAAGATTGGAGAAACTTGATTTTTCGCCCGAAAACGAAAAAAAACGTAAGGGGTAACACTGTCGTTTTTTTTTCGGGTCGAAATTTTGAGTTTCGATATCTCAGCCCTGGAAGGGTATAGAGCCTCCATTTTTGCACTCAGGTCAAAGTCTCACAGCCCTCTATCATAATCCAGAGTTTTGAGAAGATAGGAGAAACTTAATTTTTCGGCCGAAAACGAAAAAAAACGAAAGGGGTAACACTGTCGTTTTTTTTCCGGTCGAAATTTTGAATTTTGATATCTCAGCTCTGGAAGGGTCTAGAGCCTCCATTTTTTCACTCAGGTCAAAGTCTCACAGCCCTCTATCATAATCCAGAGTTTTGAGAAGATTGGAGAAACTTAATTTTTCGCCCGAAAATGAAAAAAAAACGAAAGGGGTAACACTGTCGTTTTTTTTTTGGGTCGAAATTTTGAATTTTGATATCTCAGCTCTGGAAGGGTCTAGATCCTCCATTTTTGCACTCAGGTGAAAGTCTCATGGCCCTCTATCAGAATCCAGAGTTTTGAGAAGATTGGAGAAACTTAATTTTTCGCCCGAAAACGAAAAAAAAATGAAAGGGGTAACACTGTCGTTTTTTTTGGGTCAAAATTTTGAGTTTCTCTGATCTTTTTGAAACTCTGGATTCTGATAGAGGGCCATGGGACTTACACCTGAGTGCAAACATGGAGGCTCTAGACCCGTCCAGAGCTGAGATATTGAGATCCCACGTATCATTTATGCCATTATAAATAAATCAATCTCTGCTCTGGAAGGGTCTAGAGCCTCCATTTTTGCACTCAGGTGTAAGTCTCAGTGCCCTCTATCATAATCCAGAGTTTTGAGAAGATTGGAGAAACTTGATTTTTCGCCCGAAAACGAAAAAAAACGTAAGGGGTAACAGTGTCGTTTTTTTTTCGGGTCGAAATTTTGAGTTTCGATATCTCAGCCCTGGAAGGGTCTAGAGCCTCCATTTTTGCACTCAGGTGTAAGTCTCAGTGTCCTCTATCAGAATCCAGAGTTTCGAGAAGATTGGGGATACTAAATTTTTCGGCCAAAAAAAAAAAAACTTAAGGGGTAACACTGTCGTTTTTTTTTCGGGTCGAAATTTTGAGTTTCGATATCTCAGCCCTGGAAGGGTCTAGAGCCTCCATTTTTGCACTCAGGTGTAAGTCTCAGTACCCTCTATCAGAATCCAGAGTTTCGAGAAGATTGGGGATACTTAATTTTTCGACCAAAAAAAAAACGTAAGGGGTAACACTGTCGTTTTTTTTCGGGTCGAAATTTTGAGTTTCGATATCTCAGCTCTGGAAGGGTCTAGAGCCTCCATTTTTGCACTCAGGTGTAAGTCTCAGTGCCCTCTATCAGAATCCAGAGTTTCGAGAAGATTGGGGATACTAAATTTTTCGGCCAAAAAAAAAAAACGTAAGGGGTAACACTGTCGTTTTTTTTTCGGGTCGAAATTTTGAGTTTCGATATCTCAGCTCTGGAAGGGTCTAGAGCCTCCATTTTTGCACTCAGGTGTAAGTCTCAGTGCCCTCTATCAGAATCAAGAGTTTCGAGAAGATTGGGGATACTTGATTTTTCGCCCAAAAACGAAAAAAAAACGTAAGGGGTAACACTGTCGTTTTTTTTTCGGGTCGAAATTTTGAGTTTCGATATCTTAGCCCTGGAAGGGTCTAGAGCCTCCATTTTTGCGCTCAGGTCAAAGTCTCGCGGCCCTCTATCATAATCCAGAGTTTTGAGAAGATTGGAGAAACTTGATTTTTCGCCCGAAAACGAAAATAAACGTAAGGGGTAACACTGTCGTTTTTTTTTCGGGTCGAAATTTTGAGTTTCGATATCTCAGCCCTGGAAGGGTCTAGAGCCTCCATTTTTGCGCTCAGGTCAAAGTCTCGTGGCCCTCTATCATAATCCAGAGTTTTGAGAAGATTGGAGAATCTTGATTTTTCGCCCGAAAACGAAAAAAAACGTAAGGGGTAACACTGTCGTTTTTTTTTCGGGTCGAAATTTTGAGTTTCGATATCTCAGCCCTGGAAGGGTCTAGAGCCTCCATTTTTGCGCTCAGGTCAAAGTCTCGCGGCCCTCTATCATAATCCAGAGTTTGGAGAAGATTGGAGAAACTTGATTTTTCGCCCCAAAACGAAAAAAAACGTAAGGGGTAACACTGTCGTTTTTTTTTCGGGTCGAAATTTTGAGTTTCGATATCTCAGCCCTGGAAGGGTCTAGAGCCTCCATTTTTGCGCTCAGGTCAAAGTCTCGTGGCCCTTTATCATAATCCAGAGTTTTGAGAAGATTGGAGAAACTTGATTTTTCGCCCGAAAACGAAAAAAAACGTTAGGGGTAACACTGTCGTTTTTTTTTCGGGTTGAAATTTTGAGTTTCGATATCTCAGCCCTGGAAGGGTATAGAGCCTCCATTTTTGCGCTCAGGTCATAGTCTCGCGGCCCTCTATCATAATCCAGAGTTTTGAGAAGATTGGAGAAACTTTATTTTTCGCCTGAAAACGATAAAAAGGTAAGGGGTAACACTGTCGTTTTTTTTTTTCGGGTCGAAATTTTGAGTTTCGATATCTCAGCTCTGGAAGGGTCTAGAGCCTCCATTTTTGCACTCAGGTGTAAGTCTCATTGCCCTCTATCAGAATCCAGAGTTTCGAGAAGATTGGGGATACTAAATTTTTCGCCCAAAAAAAAAAACGTAAGGGGTAACACTGTCATTTTTTTTTCGGGTCGAAATTTTGAGTTTCGATATCTCAGCTCTGGAAGGGTCTAGAGCCTCCATTTTTGCACTCAGGTGTAAGTCTCAGTGCCCTCTATCAGAATCCAGAGTTTCGAGAAGATTGGGGATACTAAATTTTTCGGCCAAAAAAAAAACGTAAGGGGTAACACTGTCGTTTTTTTTTCGGGTCGAAATTTTGAGTTTCGATATCTCAGCCCTGGAAGGGTCTAGAGCCTCCATTTTTGCACTCAGGTGTAAGTCTCAGTGCCCTCCATCAGAATCCAGAGTTTCGAGAAGATTGGGGATACTTAATTTTTCGCCCAAAAAAAAAAAACGTAAGGGGTAACACTGTCGTTTTTTTTTCGGGTCGAAATTTTGAGTTTCGATATCTGAGCCCTGGAAGGGTCTAGAGCCTCCATTTTTGCGCTCAGGTCAAAGTCTCGCGGCCCTCTATCATAATCCAGAGTTTTGAGAAGATTGGAGAAACTTGATTTTTCGCCCGAAAACGAAAAAAAACGTAAGGGGTAACACTGTCGTTTTTTTTTCGGGTCGAAATTTTGAGTTTCAATATCTCAGCTCTGGAAGGGTCTAGAGCCTCCATTTTTGCACTCAGGTCAAAGTCTCACAGCCCTCTATCATAATCCAGAGTTTTGAGAAGATTGGAGAAACTTAATTTTTCGGCCGAAAACGAAAAAAAACGAAAGGGGTAACACTGTCGTTTTTTTTCCGGTCGAAATTTTGAATTTTGATATCTCAGCCCTGGAAGGGTCTAGAGCCTCCATTTTTGCACTCAGGTCAAAGTCTCACAGCCCTCTATCATAATCCAGAGTTTTGAGAAGATTGGAGAAACTTAATTTTTCGGCCGAAAACGAAAAAAAACGAAAGGGGTAACACTGTCGTTTTTTTTTTCGGGTCGAAATTTTGATTTTAAATATCTCAGCTCTGGAAGGGTCTAGAGCCTCCATTTTTGCACTCAGGTCAAAGTCTCACAGCCCTCTATCATAATCCAGAGTTTTGAGAAGATTGGAGAAACTTAATTTTTCGGCCGAAAACGAAAAAAAACGAAAGGGGTAACACTGTCGTTTTTTTTCCGGTCGAAATTTTGAATTTTGATATCTCAGCTCTGGAAGGGTCTAGAGCCTCCATTTTTTCACTCAGGTCAAAGTCTCACAGCCCTCTATCATAATCCAGAGTTTTGAGAAGATTGGAGAAACTTAATTTTTCGGCCGAAAACGAAAAAAAACGAAAGGGGTAACACTGTCGTTTTTTTTTTTGGGTCGAAATTTTGAATTTTGATATCTCAGCTCTGGAAGGGTCTAGATCCTCCATTTTTGCACTCAGGTGAAAGTCTCATGGCCCTCTATCAGAATCCAGAGTTTTGAGAAGATTGGAGAAACTTAATTTTTCGCCCGAAAACGAAAAAAAAATGAAAGGGGTAACACTGTCGTTTTTTTTTTGGGTCAAAATTTTGAGTTTCTCTGATCTTTTTGAAACTCTGGATTCTGATAGAGGGCCATGGGACTTACACCTGAGTGCAAACATGGAGGCTCTAGACCCGTCCAGAGCTGAGATATTGAGATCCCACGTATCATTTATGCCATTATAAATAAATCAATCTCTGCTCTGGAAGGGTCTAGAGCCTCCATTTTTGCACTCAGGTGTAAGTCTCAGTGCCCTCTATCATAATCCAGAGTTTTGAGAAGATTGGAGAAACTTGATTTTTCGCCCGAAAACGAAAAAAAACGTAAGGGGTAACACTGTCGTTTTTTTTTCGGGTCGAAATTTTGAGTTTCGATATCTCAGCCCTGGAAAGGTCTAGAGCCTCCATTTTTGCGCTCAGGTCAAAGTCTCGCGGCCCTCTATCATAATCCAGAGTTTTGAGAAGATTTGAGAAACTTGATTTTTCGCCCGAAAACGAAAAAAAAACGTAAGGGTTAACACTGTCGTTTTTTTTCGGGTCGAAATTTTGAGTTTCAATATCTCAGCCCTGGAAGGGTCTAGAGCCTCCATTTTTGCGCTCAGGTCAAAGTCTCACGGCCCTCTATCATAATCCAGAGTTTTGAGAAGATTGGAGAAACTTGATTTTTCGCCCGAAAACGAAAAAAAACGTAAGGGGTAACACTGTCGTTTTTTTTTCGGGTCGAAATTTTGAGTTTCAATATCTCAGCCCTGGAAGGGTCTAGAGCCTCCATTTTTGCGCTCAGGTCAAAGTCTCACGGCCCTCTATCATAATCCAGAGTTTTGAGAAGATTGGAGAAACTTGATTTTTCGCCCGAAAACGAAAAAAAACGTAAGGGGTAACACTGTCGTTTTTTTTTTTCGGGTTGAAATTTTGAGTTTCGATATCTCAGCTCTTGAAGGGTCTAGAGCCTCCATTTTTGCACTCAGGTCAAAGTCTCACAGCCCTCTATCATAATCCAGAGTTTTGAGAAGATTGGAGAAACTTAATTTTTCGGCCGAAAATAAAAAAAAACGAAAGGGGTAACACTGTCGTTTTTTTTTTTCGGGTCGAAATTTTGAATTTCAATATCTCAGCTCTGGAAGGGTCTAGAGCCTCCATTTTTGCACTCAGGTCAAAGTCTCACAGCCCTCTATCATAATCCAGAGTTTTGAGAAGATTGGAGAAACTTAATTTTTCGGCCGAAAACGAAAAAAAACGAAAGGGGTAACACTGTCGTTTTTTTTTTTCGGGTCGAAATTTTGAATTTAAATATCTCAGCTCTGGAAGGGTCTAGAGCCTCCATTTTTGCACTCAGGTCAAAGTCTCACAGCCCTCTATCATAATCCAGAGTTTTGAGAAGATTGGAGAAACTTAATTTTTTGGCCGAAAACGAAAAAAAAAACGAAAGGGGTAACACTGTCGTTTTTTTTTTTCGGGTCGAAATTTTGAGGTTCGATATCTCAGCTCTGGAAGGGTCTAGAGCCTCCATTTTTGCACTCAGGTCAAAGTCTCACAGCCCTCTATCATAATCCAGAGTTTTGAGAAGATTGGAGAAACTTAATTTTTCGGCCGAAAACGAAAAAAAACGAAAGGGGTAACACTGTCGTTTTTTTTCCGGTCGAAATTTAGAATTTTGATATCTCAGCTCTGGAAGGGTCTAGAGCCTCCATTTTTTCACTCAGGTCAAAGTCTCACAGCCCTCTATCATAATCCAGAGTTTTGAGAAGATTGGAGAAACTTAATTTTTCACCCGAAAATGAAAAAAAAACGAAAGGGGTAACACTGTCGTTTTTTTTTTTGGGTCGAAATTTTGAATTTTGATATCTCAGCTCTGGAAGGGTCTAGATCCTCCATTTTTGCACTCAGGTGAAAGTCTCATGGCCCTCTATCAGAATCCAGAGTTTTGAGAAGATTGGAGAAACTTAATTTTTCGCCCGAAAACGAAAAAAAAATGAAAGGGGTAACACTGTCGTTTTTTTTGGGTCAAAATTTTGAGTTTCTCTGATCTTTTTGAAACTCTGGATTCTGATAGAGGGCCATGGGACTTACACCTGAGTGCAAACATGGAGGCTCTAGACCCGTCCAGAGCTGAGATATTGAGATCCCACGTATCATTTATGCCATTATAAATAAATCAATCTCTGCTCTGGAAGGGTCTAGAGCCTCCATTTTTGCACTCAGGTGTAAGTCCCATGGCCCTCTATCAGAATCCAGAGTTTCAAGAAGATTGGAGAATTTTTTTTTTTCGCACCAAAAAAAAAAAACAAAAAAACGAAAGGGGTAACTCCGTCGGTTTTTTTTTGGGTCAAAATTTTGAGTTTCTCTGATCTTCTTGAAACTCTGGATTCTGATAGAGGGCCATAGGACTTACACCTGAGTGCAAACATGGAGGCTCTAGACCCGTCCAGAGCTGAGATATTGAGATCCCACGTAGCATTTATGCCATCATAAATAACTCAATATCTCAGCTCTGGAAGGGTCTAAAGCCTCCATTTTTGCACTCAGGTGTAAGTCCCACGGCCCTCTAGAAGATTGGAGAAACTTTTTTTTTCGCACCAAAAAAAAAACAAAAACGAAAGGAGTAACACTGTCGTTTTTTTTTTTTGGGTCGAAATTTTTCTACGGACCCCGGCGGGCCTGCTGAGTGCAGTAAAATAATTTTTATCACGACAGGAACTTTAGTTAAAATGTATTTCAAATATACTACCCGAAACCCCATTCAATAGATTGCAGGCGGGATGGTGTCCAACATAAAAATGGTATGAAACTCATACAGGTTTGGAACAACATGAGAATGAGTTAATGATGACAAATATCATTTGTGGTTGAACTATACCTTTAAAGGAATAGTTCACCCAAAAATTTAAATTAGCCCATGATTTAGTCTCCCTGGCCTCTAGCCATTCTGGTGTATATGACATTCTTCTCTCAGACGAAAACAATCAGAGTTATATTAAACAATGTCCAGGCAATGTTAAAGGTAAAGTGCATCTATCCATGATACAAGTGCATCCATCCATCATAAAAGTGCATCTATCCATCATAAAAGTGCATCTATCCATAAGAAATATATATTGATATAGAATATTTAAAATATTTGTATTTAAGTAGCGCTTTAGATTTAAGTCAAATCCATATGTTCTTTTGGCCAGAAGTTATTTTACTTCATAAAGTTTTGGATATTTTTCTTACATCTCCATCTTCCTCATTACTCCACATAAAGTCAACATCTGAGATATTTTCATCAGCTATATGTTCAAGCACTTCAGAACTGTATATTCTGCACATGAAAAAGTTTCAAAAATGTATCGGTACTGTGACACTACTAAACACTTAAACACTACTAAACCTCCCCTTTAACATTAATCTTGCTCAAAAAAAGCATTTACTCTCCCTTTTGAGTGTCATGGCAAAGTATGCTGCAAAATAGAAATCCCAGCCCACATTCTGTTAAATTAAGTTTGACTAAATTAAAAGAAACAAGTTCATAAAACTCAAAACAATGAAAAAAGATTCAGGTTACTTAAAATGTATCAGTTGTGTGAACTCCAAACAAAAGGAAGTTCTAAATACTCATAAAAGTTAATTTGATTGAACAAATTGTTTAATTTGAGTTAGCTCTACTCAAACCAATTAATTTTTTTGAGCATTAGTGCTATGCAAGCGCATTTCGCCCAGCAAACAGCATTGTTTGGATGTTCGGTAAGTTCCTTTGCAAAATATACGTCATAAAAGCCAACACACATCCCACGCCTTTAGGTTCGGTATATTTAGGTTTAGGTGATAAAATGCTACTGTGAACACTAAGTGGGGACTAAACTGACCTGCAAGTGTGGTTCACTTTCATTCAAATGCAAATGAAGAAGTTAATGTTAGAATATATTTACGTGGAGTGCATCTTTATTTTTTGTTTCCTTTTTTCCTGATTTTTGTTTGTTTTGTTTTTGTTTTAAAATTCATCATGATAATCAGGAAGCTGGTACTGATGATCACAAAACCGGCCCTAATAATAGTGTAATTTTATGCAACTTTTACTTGGCTAAAGCTTGGACAAGTGGATCTTTGATGGCCCTATATTTACAAACCCCAATAACTACAGTGTAGTTTTTATACTCAACTCGTCCTGTTTTTTTGTGTGAGATTCAAAGATCTCACTCATACATAGGCTACATTGTTCTACAGGCTCACTTACACAAAACATACCAGGCGATCAATGTGAGGAAGGAAGAGTTTTATATCAGTCTCTGTTTGTTTGAAACTGAGAAACAAAGGAAAGTGAATTTCTCATTCATCATACTAAACCTGATGACAGCAAACCGAGGCCTGCCGTTTTCTTTACAGCCCGTCTGTGTGAAAGGAAACATTCTCAAAATGTTCTCTATTGAACGCTAAACCACAAAGAAGAGATCAGTTTCATTGGCACCTTAGTGCTTCATGGACTCAAAGCACATAAAAATCAATGTGTTCTAATCAGGTTACGTGGACATTCATTTATCATTTATAAAATAAACGGTAGTATTGCATTCTTAATCCAATTTTGTGAAAAACATCTTAACTGTTGCAGTCCGATTTAATAAGTCAAGAAAGAAAAGAAATCACAGTTGATGTTTCCATTAATTCATCACATGGACATGAAAGGTCAAGCATTGCATTATGCTCTGTTGTAGACATTTGAGTAGATAGAGGATGTATTTAGAGGAATTTGTGGTTACACTTTATTTCTTAATGCTTTAGCTAACTAAAAATGAGCAATACATTTTTGCAGATTTTATTAACCTGTTATTTTGAATAATAATCATGTTCATGCTTGCTAGTAGTGCATTTACTAACGGTAACAGATACAATGTTTGATCTTCAAAAATAGTAAATGTTGATAGTAATTTTACAGTAAGGTTACTAATACATTATTAAAAATCAAAAGTTGTGTTTGTTAACATTGTTTGTTCACGTTAATTCACATGCATCAACAGCTGAATTTTTATTAACTGCAAAGGTTAACGTTTAAAAAATATTCATGTTAGTTAATACATTAACTAATGTTAATAAATTAAAACCTTATTGTAGTTACCAAAATACTTCTAAAACATTTATTAATCTTAGTTATTTCCAACATTTACTAATACAATAATTAAAATCTGTTAATATTATTTCATGTACCTGAGCTGACATGAACTAACTATGAATGCTTGTTTTTTTAAGAATTAGCATTGACTAATAAATATTGTAACAATAGTGTTCATTCTTAGTTCATACATTAACAGATGTAGAGTCACTTGGACTTTTTTTCTGCCATTCATTCTTGATTTTAAGTCATTACCTCAAAGTTTATTTGAATAATTAATTAATTTGTATTTTACACCTTCATTACCCCAATCATTTTGAATAAATAAAATGTAAAGCACAAAATGTAACACAGTGCTGAGCAATACAAATGTGCGCCACCCCCACCGTGACAATGATGAGCTTATTGTAAAATAAAAAGTGACCTGAGAGTTTTGATGGAGCTAAAGCCTCGTGATTATCAGCTTTCATAAGTCGATGCATGACTCAGCAACACTAGCCCGTATCGGCTGCCACGCTCTGACCTATATCGAAGTAAAGGAGACTCGCACACATCAACATCACAGTTGCAGAATTAATTGCATTTTAATGAACACTGAGGCAACCTTCCAGGTATTTGAGATAAAAAGGAAATGTACAATCAAATGAGAAAGAAATTACAACGCGTCTCCCATTTAATGTCAGATTCTGAAGGCGTTTGCGTGCATTTATCTTCCCACGTTATAAACACACACCGCATGTGTCTCCAGCATTGTGTGTTTGAGGTCCGCTCGCCTTCTTTCTCCATTTAAGACATAAATTACAAATATGAACACGAGACGGCCCAATAAAAAGTACATCTCATCGTCCCCTCGTTGTGATTTGGCCCGAGCGCGTTCCCTGTGTTTCTGGAGGACCCTGTTGAATTGCATCCATTAAGAGAGAGTATTTAAACATGTACAGCCATGGAAATGACACACAGCTCTTTACAGATGAAACAGCCATGGGCACCAAATGCACCAACTTCCCAATGTTAATTGCACTGCAGCTTCCCACGCATAGACTATCCAAATACATAATTACGCCATCAAAAAAAAAAAAAAAAAAAAAAAAAAAATCCAGGCCATTAATGGAATGTCTTATTCGAAATGAAGAATAATGAAATATCACAAACAATGGAAACTGTATTTAAGAAATGCAGCAAATGGTTTTGGAAACAGATGCTAATGGTCATCTTTCAGAAGCGTAATTACTGGGTAGACTCTGGAAACGTGCCGCTTAAACTCCAGGTATTGGGCTTTAAAAGCTTTAGTTTTGTTTAATGCAAAAGTACTCGGCCTTTTAAATGGGTTGCAGTGTAAAAACTTCACCAAATAATAAAGCATCCGCAGTGCTAGCGCTGGGCAATACAATGAGTCAGCGATAGATTGACAAGTAGCTGTAGGGCTACACTACAAGTAAATGTAGTGAAAACGAGATTTATCAATTAAAATAAATCAATTAAATGCCTACATCACTCAAAGGCCCTATCTCAAAAAGTTTACATAGTATATCATGTACACTTTTAAGCCAAACAGGCTTAAAAATAAAGATTTAAAGGTAAGGTAGGCGATTTCAGAGAGGCTAGCAACCCAGACAGCAAATTGACATTGAATCAACGTGGAAACGACGTCTCTCATGACATTGAAACAACGTTGATTTTGCTCATCGAATTAACGTCGAACCAACGTCAGACGCGGCATTCTTCAAAGCTAAATGAAAATCGAAAATTGGTTTGCTTTCATAACGTTGAAACAACGCGTTGATTTCAAGTTGATTTCCGATAGTTTTGAAAGAATGACGCGTCTGGCGTTGATTCAACGTTAATTCGATGAGCAAAACAATGTCAGATCAACAATGTTTCGATGTCATATTTCCACGTTGATTCAATGTCAGTTTGCTATCTGGAAATAGTAAGCTAGCTTTGATAATCACATAAATACTGTGAATAAGAGATGCTAATTCGAGCCGTTGCTCAGATTCAGACTTATAGCTACGTTTCTCTTGCACTTTTAAAATTTGAAGCTGCATTCGAAATCGAATACTTCCCTACTAGATAGTATGCAAAAAACAGTACGCGAGCAGAGTAGTATGTCCGAAATCATAGAATTCGAAAAACAGTCGGCGAAAAGTACCCGGAAGACCTACTACTTCCGGCGAGATTCTTAAGTGCCCATACGATGGACACTTTACTATCCCATGATGCCACGGGAGAGGAGTTGTTGTCGTTATTTGAAAATGGCGGAAACCATTTTCACAAGCAAATAAATTTTTCCTTGCCACAAATCAACATCTGTCATTGTTCATAGGGGTTGTGTGTGTGTGTTTTATGAGGTAAAATTTATTAGGTAAATAAACGTTATTTGAGAAATTCCTCAAAAGGCGTGCGCGAGCAGCTGACCGACGCCTCCTCTCGACTGTCGGCTCGGATGAGGTAAAGACGCAGATGAAAACAGAACTAAAAACAGCGCGAAGTTGGTGCAGTCACTGGAATGGGCTCTTTAAATTTTCGCACTGTTGGGACAGCTTATGTCACGCGACAACAACATGGCGCATGTAGTACGTCCGGACTCGTTCATACTACGCGTAATCATAGAACGTACTTTTTTAACGGTCGCGAAGCACGTTCTTATTTAAATATAGTACCTACTCACGCGATTTCGGATGCAGCCTGTGAGTCTGAGGACGTAAACCGCTCCGAGTAGAAAATGACATGGCGTGAACGCAGCATAAGCTCGTGGTTTTGGTTCTGGAGAAGCTGTAGAAGGCAGCTGCTGTTTGTTTGGGGCTGTGTGCGTGTACAACTCTGCAGAACCACGAACATTAAAATCAATCTGAACGCAACTGGACAATTTTTGGTCTCGAGACTTCAACAGAAGGTATACATTATTGAATATTTATTTAGACCATTTTTACAATTACTATCAGGATGCAAGGAGTTTCAATGTTTTGTTTTGTGAAAAACATTGCCTACCATAGCTTTACATTGTTATAGAAAGCACATTTTATTCATACAGCACGTTTCACAGTGCAAACTTTACAGAAAAACATCCTAAAATCTGGAAATTATCAAATAATTCAAGCTGGATTTACAGCTCATTAAGAGTGAAATATTCAAATTTCCTTCCATTTAAGGGGGTTAACAGTTTTGAACAGATATTAGATTAGACAGGCTGGCACCTGAAAAATCCATTAGCATTTATACATTTGCACATTCACACAACGAAGAAGAAAGAAAACCATAAATAAATGCAAAAATGAATGCGATCTGATTGGATGTCTAAACTGGTGCCCTGTTAAAATGTCATTTCATCGTAGAAGCGCTCGTTAAACAAAAGAAAAAAAAAATACTTTGATATATTGTGCAGTGTATAGGTCTCTCAAACACATCTTTCAATGAACCATTTCAAAACAGATTTACAGTTCACGGAGAAGTCTAAAATTGTGATGCACGAGGAATGCAACAGAAAAGAAAAAGAAAACACGACGTTTCAAAAGCATTTGAATGATCTTTTATTGTCCTTTGCCCCTATGCATACATGAAAATACATTTACGTTGAATGTAATTATGGCAATTTTGTATACACACACATATTAACATGTATGTGGTGCGTTTCAAAATGTTATACTAATAACAAATGTACATTAAGTACACAAATGTGCAAGTGTATCTAATGTACAAATATGGTATATGAAATGTACCTACATTTCATATCGAATTTTCATATATAAAAATGCACACTTACACACTTCATAATAAGTGCACACACATCCACATGCACACTACAATTCACAAGGTGGGGGGGAAAGCGATTTACTTCAATTGAAAAATGAAAAGAAAAACTTGCATGTAGAGACCTTGGAGAAGACCTATACAGTCCACAATATCCCCGATCACGGCGGCGTAACGAATGGTCCGAGTTCATGTGGTCAGTGTGCATCGTCTCTGCCTAATGCGTGTCTTTTCAGTATGTGCAGCTACTCCACTGCTCAGTGTACGGACAGACAGTCTTTCTGAGGTAGACTGCGAACAAGCCTTTTTTTAGTTATTGATTTTTTTTTTGTTCTTTTACATTTTTTATACGTTTTTCTTTCTTTTTTATTTTCTTTTATACAAATGTGTGACATTCAAAAAAGACAGAACATAGGTACTACATGTCAATATGTAGCAATGAGGTAGAAATGGTCATAAAGAATCATGGTTGAAAAACAAACACTGATGACAGTTACATATCGGTGAAAGAAACATTTATAAAAGCAAACCAACACAAAGAAACTAAAATCGAGTGATATTTTGATTTATATATACATAGGAGATGTGCTTTAAAACATATTGTACTTTTTGGATGTTCCCACATTTCTTTCTATTTTGCAATCAATTAAAGGAATGTTCCGGTTCAATACAAGCTAAGCTCTATCGACAGCATTTGTGGCATAATATTGATTACCTCAGAATATAATTTGGACTAATCCCTCACTTTTCAAATTTACAGTAAAAGTTACAGCAACATTTTCAATGGAATTAAACAGGTAAAGAGTTTCTGGAGGGTTAAAAGCTTTTTTATTACAGCAATTGCATGAATTAACTTGCTGTAAATTGGTTTAAAAGTAGTGGATTAATGCTTGATTATCACAACTTTTGGGAGTAAAGTTACCAGCTTTACTGTACATTTTCACTGAAGTTGAAAAATTGGATGCAAAAAGTTTTAATCACGCTACGGTAACATGTAAAGACTTCTGGCTATAATAAAAATAAACGTATTTTAATAATTGGCCCACTGCACTTTTAAATGTGATCTGGTGTTTAAAAACAATAATAAAATAGAAAACAAGTGACGAGTCATACACCAATGCTGTCGGTAACATTCCTTTAACCAATTATAAAGAGCTTTCAAAAATAAATCAGTTTTGTTTCAAGCTTCAAACATTAGCGTTAGCCCCAACCCTGACAACACCGCCAGCAGTAGCACTATAAGATCATTCCTCTTCAGGGTTAATGTGGGTTTTGTTTATCAGTGCTATTTGGCTTTGAAATCCAGAGTACGATCATTTTCAACAAAACAGAGCAATACTTTGAGGATATCACAGGTTTAACCTATGCGAAGTTCCATACAAATTTCTCCAAACGTGTAAATGTGTGGATGAATTCAGATCTTATGGATCTGAATATTTGATCTTAGAGTTGTGGATCTTAAATAGTTTTGTTCGCTTTGGTTTTGAAGGAGGACAATTAAGTATGATCGGCTTTAAAACAAAACATTAAAAGTGCATTTGACAAATTGCACATAGTAACTTTTTCTTCAAAACAACACAAAACAAAAACAAGAAAGCAGAATGAAAATACCCCTAAAGAAAAAAAAAAAGGCTTCCACTTTAGACGACAAAACAAGGCTAGAAATCGTAGTCCTTTGGGCGTACATATCACTTTACGAACATTGTGAAGTAAGTGGTGTCTCACAGCTACTGAAAAGACTATCTGGATGTCTGTCAAAAAAGCAAACAGATATTTCTTCAACGATATGTCATATATACACACACATGTATTGGAGGTTTGGTGCCTCCAACCGCTAAATAAGCACCTTTAAATGGTGTCAAATTACACTGCAGTGGACCAAAAAAAAAAAAAAAGTCAAAACAGAGTGTGCTTTCTCCCCAACATTTGAGACACATGATATAAAGGCAGAGAAAATTGACAGAGGGAACACATTGCTTCACCAACTCTCTAGTGCTAGACAAAAGAAAAAAAGCTGACTCAAATGATCAGAGAAAGTAAACATCAAAAAAATACATTCAAACACAAGGTTTCGTCTTATGGTTACCAACATCCTGTGCTACCTTGAGCCAGAAGCATACTGTAAGCAAGTGCACAAATGGCAACGCTTAGCCAAAGCATGGTCCTGTTGTACGTAATATTGTGGTTGTAGCAAACCTCCATACTCAAGGGGGCGATAGTTTCTTTTAAATGTCTGTGCCGTTAAACTGGGTGGACTTGCTAATAAATAAACGGTTGCTTTGCTATAATAGTAGTTGACCTGAAAAAGAAAACTCAATGTATAAACAAAATAGTAATGCCTGCTTTAGCCTGCTTGCATTGCGTTATAAATTGCGATCTGACGCTTTTCGTAATGCAACAATGCTTAAAGTCTTCTAACTAGAAGTGCTTGCGTACCTGCGTAGAATATGTTTCTGGCTTTAGGTAACGTGGCCCCATAGAGACCCCATCAATAAGTGTTTTTAGAGACAACTGGGCACTCTAAGCAAAAAATTGCACAGGTAGTGAGACACAAATCTTTTTTTGGGGGGGGCAAAAAGGCAGCTTGTTCTTTATGGAGGCTTCAGAGTGGAGCAAACCTAAAGAGGTTAAAGACACCAAGCTCTCATCTTTCTGTTCTAGTTGCAGAGAAAATAGTGCTAAACTGAGGTAGAACAGAATGAGGGGTACACATGATCCTTCAGATATCTTTACACCAACACCACACAGCAGCAGGACAGAGTCCGAAACAAAAATGAAACGCGTTACGAAAAACGTGAAAATGTTTCCACTTCAAGAATCTAGTAGCCTCTTTGTAAAGTTTTGGTTCACCCCAACGTTTTTGTCTATTCTGCAGAGAGGAGACAAACACGCAAATGTTGACGTCTACTGCATACTCGTGGTTTCAGACAAACCTTATCTACACAAGAAGACACCGCCCATCTCGGACTCAAACGTTCATTGTAGAGTCTGAACTGTGCTATGCAGGGAGCAATTCTGCCTTCGAAACTTGAAGAAATATCCGCAAAGGAATTTAGTAAGAACAATAAGAATATAACGGAAGAAAAAGAAACTCCTCAAATTTTTCTTCCAAACAACCCAGAAACGTTCTGGTTACATTCATAGTCATATCCTTTTCATTTTTTAATTGGTTGAGGTAAACCTAGAGTTAGAAATTAGAAACCAAACCCAATGTTGTCAGCAGTATGTAGTGCTATCTCATAATCTTTTTTGAGGTACTGTACAAATCACAAATCACTTTCCTGAGTTTTTGAAGAAAATCTAACACAAATGAATTTCATAAATTAGGATCCAGATTCAAAGTACAACATGGACCTTCTCCTGCCCTTCCAGGGGTCTACAGGTCAGACTTGATTGAGGAATACTGTTGTTCTTTTGAAAGAAGTGTTGAAAAGAACAAAAAGCAGAACATATCTGTTTTAGTTTCATGTTAAAGCTCTCTATATTAGCACATGCCACCAATGAGATGGTGAGGCAAACAAATCCAAATCCAAATCAATAAAGTACCACTTCAGGCACTTCATAGCAACATAATCTCAAAAACAGCAGAATGATATTTACACACAAAGAAGTTTGTCCTCACTTACAGAGCCCCCTCGGTAAGTGGAGCTCTGCGTCTGCAGTACTGAGCCCAGAAAACAGTATTTCTCTGTCTGGATTATGTGCAAAGGGCCAGACCTTGACTTAAGTACAGTCATGCATCATTCAACTCTATCTGACCGTCCTTCAGGTTCTTCTTTAGGGGTCATCTACATTTGTAATAACCACACTGTTTAACTGCATGTGTCACCCAAAGAATTCTGAATTGTATCCCCTTTTAGAGTAGGGGAGGTCACCCCACCGATTTAGTTATGCCCTCGCTCTTGTCTTTACTGACTACAGCCAAACATCTTATTCCATTCAGTGTATGTATCAAGTTCTTTCTGTGATATGCTGGGCTGGATTTTGCAAAACACATTCTCAAAGTCTTGGTATGATACCGGCCTCATCTGACCCGGCATCATTCCGGAAATGTCTGCACCGGACAAGCCGTGGAGAGGACCGACCATGGCCTCTTGGCAAAGTCGGACCACATCCAGCCCGGAAAAGCCGTCTGTCCGCTGAACAAGCAGGGCAACCTCTTTGTCGCTGAGGCAGTAGTTGTGCTGTGAGATCAGCTGGCTGATTATCTGATGTCGCGCAGTGGCATCCGGTAAGGGGACGAGCAACCGCTTGACAAAGTACCTTCGCAGAGACTCGTCAATCTCTTCAGGTTTGCTGGTGGAACACACCACTAGAACATGTTCCTCTGGTGAGCTTAGAACTCCATCAAGCTGGAGGAGGAGTTCGCTCTTGATTCGGTTCACCGGGCTTTCTTCGCTCAACTGGGCGGACAACAGCAGATCTACGTCGCTGATGAAGACCACCGAAGGCTGCCGGCAGCGAGCGACAAGGAATGAGGCCTGGACGATCTTCTCGCCCTCTCCCAGCCACTTTGTGACCAGTGCAGAGCCACTAAGCAGGAGGAAAGTAGCGCCAAGCTGACTGGCCATACACCGACCTAGAAGAGTCCGACCCGTGCCCTGAGGTCCAAAGAGAAGGATGCTGCGAGGTAATGGGGCCAGTCCGCTGAACATGTCTGGCCTCAGAATAGGCCACAGGACCTCATCTTTGATGGTGGCTTTCGCCATCTCCAGTCCAGCAATGTCACTCCAGTCCACAGGGGGCGTCTGCTGCAGAATCTCAGTGGTGACCATCTCTACCAGACTAGCATCGCTGTTTTTTAACTGCTCCTCAGCAGGGTGGCTGGATGAAGTTGTCGTGCCCATGGAATGGGGGAGATGCTGTCTGCTGTCGTCACCATGGTCACTCAAAACGGGGGAACCAAACTTTCCAAATGACTCGCCTGACCGCAGGGATCCCAAGGAGCCTTTGGAGGATCCGTATGAAGGAGGGGTTAGCGCCCTGCCGGACTGACTGCCAAACTTTCGCTGCTGATCCGGTGGCATTGACTGCTTTGTGGGCTTAAACGCCAAAGATGACGTGTCAGCATTCCTGTCAAATCCATTCCCTCTGGTTGAGTCCACAAGACTGTTGTCTGGCATTCTGTACATGGGGCTTTGAGAAGAACGCTGCTGGCTGTAGTTGAAATTTCCATAACTGGAGTCCATATCTCCCTGGCCCGTCATGTAAAATGCTTTTCTTTTCAGTGTGTTAGCCGAGCTGCCATTCAAAGGGGTTGGTGCAATTGGCCCATGGTTGTGGGACTGGTAGGAGTAACCGGGAAGGGTGGAAGGAGGTAGGGGAGTGGGGGCAGCAATGCCTGAGGGCAAGTAAGCTGAAGGAGGGGGTGCTCCTCCTGGGCTGTAGCCTGGGGGAACAGCAGTCTGTGGGGGATACCCTGCTGGAGGGTAATTGTAACTGGACAGATTGGGGGAACTTGCGTTGTAGCTGGGCACCAGGGTTGGAGGTGGCGGGGGTGGAGGCTGAAGGAGCCCAGCGCTGTGCAAAGGTGAGGGATGTGGGGACGGGAGAGCTGGTGTGCTTTGCCCGCCGCTGTAAGTGGAATGCAAGTACGAGCCATTGTAACTGCTAGCGAATTCCTGAGAGGGGATACCCGAGTGGAGTGCAGTAGACGCATGATTCCCACAATTACTGCTGGAGTAGCTGGACTCGCTCACTCCCGTGGAGCTGCCAACACTTGCCGTCACATCTGGAGGAGGCAGGGCGGGCGTCATGCCAGTCTTACTAGCAGAAATCACATCTGCGGCACAGCTCATTGGGTAGATCCCCTCCTGCCATGCTTCGCTCTCCGACTTGCGTCCATTCAGGAGTCCATGGGCACTCTCTGAGTATGAGCAGAGGAGCGCCCGCTCGCTGGGACCCTCCAGGATACCAGAATACTTCTCTGCGTACTTTTTCAGAAGGTTGGAGGCCGTCAAAGCGGATATATCGTCATTGGCCCAGGCATACTGGTAGGTCCGCTGCAGGTGTCCACGATACGCCTCTGCTTTATGTGCGGGGGAACGTGTGGTGGATGAGATGTCGAAATGTTGCTCGGCCCACTGCGCATGCTCTGGCGTCCACTGCATCTTTAAGCCTAAACAATCAGCAAACAAAAAACAAACAGGTGTTAGAAACTTGATAAACAGCCCTTATGAATAGAGATTGATTAATTTTGTGATGCCATGTTGGTTAATCTGCCAATATTTGGGTTTTTGAGACGTTTGCTTTGGAAGTAGTCACGTGGCTAGGTAGCCCTCAAACCGTATTCACTTTATAGCCCTTAATCCTGTAATAATGGACAAATGTGGCCACAGAGGACTTTTTATTTATTATAAATGTTATATCACTGTCTTCGATAAAGTTTTGTCTATCCATTTATGGTGGGGTTTTTTATTTTGGGGGTATTTTTGAATTTATTTACTTCAAAAAGTACCATATTTTTTATGTAAATTATGCTTATTTTTTTAACCACATTAATATATCACTCCAATAAGTTCTTAGAGCTAAAACCTAAAGATGAAGTGACTTTGCTGTCACCTGATATCTTATTTTGGCTTATTCTAAATTACAGTTTTCCCCATTCATTTCTATGGGTTGACCCAAACACAAGATTAAGGAGTTTTTTTTTTTCACCCACTTAACATTATACAATTGAGTCAAAAAAAAATGTGTGTGTTCAGGAGGCAAACTTAGGAAAAGTAGCCAAGTCTTGTAACGCTCGGATCAAGGGAATAATTTTTTTTTTAAAATAAATCAAAACCATTTTGCCCACATTTGTCCAGAATACGGTTTTAGGAATACCCTTTTTTATTTTCAATATATCAATAGTTCAAAAATATATAAAAAAGACATTTTTCATGCATATAATCAGCTTTCAAATTGCACAAACTAAAATGTTGTGTACATTATACTACACAGAAAAAAAGTACTGGACATTAAAAACACATCAGACAACCACCATTCGTGAATCCCAGGGTTTTCTTTTTGTCACATCAGACTCAAAGATCCAATAAGCAACTGCCATTGAAAAGATTGAAATGCACACAAAACCGCAACAACAACCATAAAATATTATTTCCATTTCCCCCCATCCAGCTCTTCAAGAGTCCTGGCTTCATATAGCAGGCACTGCTGACAGTCGGTATCTCAGGAACAGTGCAGATTTGGGCCTCCAACACCTGGTTAGCACAGTATAATGCACCCTGCACACAGCCGAGTGACACAGACATCGCAGGTCACTCTATAATCCAACTCTCATCTAAAGCAGTCCCAGACAGTTTCAAATCTGCTTGGAGGAGTGCAGCAAAGCAATCTCCCAGGCAGCGCTCTACTGCTTTCATCACACAAACTCGCAGCACAGCATGAATTACAACAGCTTTCTGTCTGCCGCCCGCCTCCCGGAGCACAGAGAACTGGAAAGGGGGGAAAAAAAACATGCCTGCCTCCCTCTCCTCTCAGTCGCTCTAATGCTCCCTTTTCTCTCTTTTCCTTTTACTCTGACGCTCTGGGTTCTGCCTCTCTCTTTCTCACTGTCTTTTCTCTCCACAGCCACTGTCTTTTATTGGCTCCAGGGCTCAAAAGCCACCATCAAGTTTAATCCCAAACTCCATCTGCAAACACAAGCAGTTACATACGCTGTCATCTTAGACACAGCATGGGATTATCAAAGAGACATTTACTCAAGAGCCGACGGGATGACGGGGGTGGTCGCGCGCGAGTGTAGATAGACTTCTGATGACAACAGCGCTCGGCCGCAGCGTCCAGCAGGCGTGTTATTGTGCACACACCTCCCGCTTATCTGAGCTTACTGGGCCTAAGCACTCACAAACACTATTCACGGCACAAAAAGGAAAGGAGATGTCACAGAAAACGATGCCGTTTACGAGCTTTTAGCCATGTACCTTGATCTTTAAAGTCTGTCAAATTACATATAGACTGAACCTTTTTTATTACTCAATTGCAATTTTTTTTAAAAAAACTTTACACACCTCATAAAGCCAAGACATAATAAACAAAGATAGCATGTGCACCACAAATAAAAGATAAATCCTTCATCTGTAAGACCACAATATAGCTTTGCATTAATTTTCCTGATTTCAAAGAGCTGTATATCTTGATATTTGGTCCAAACTGTTTTGTTTTTTCTCTCAAACGAACCACGATTTTGACAATAACATTAATTAAATGCATAAAGCAAAATATTGTTAAAAGCAATCATGTTTATCCACAAACAACATTTAGTAAAAGAAAATACTTTAATATACCGGTGTGAAAGATGGGTAACAATTCTCACTATAAACTAGTTGCTTATTAGCATGGATATGACTAGGATATTATAGGCTGTATATTAGTACTAGTTTATAAGCACATATTCTGCATGACTATATTCTACATCTTTTATTCCTTATAAGCAGTAGTTAGTTTATTGAGGCAAAAGTTATAGTTAATAGTGAAAAATTGACCCTAAACTAAAGTGTGACCGAAAGATGATGCATTGCATCCATTAACATTTTTGAGCAACGACACAAATGAATAATTTTGATTCATTGAAGTTGAGTTTGAACAGGTTTCATTAGGGATGCACGATATATCGGCATCGGCCGATATATGTTCATTTTTAATGTTATCGTTATCGGCCTGGTAAGAAAATGTGGCCGATATATTAAAGCCGATAAATAATGTATTATTCCCTTCAGCTGAGACACTTGTTGAGCACTGTTTATGTTTTTGAATTTCTTGAAATATGATTGAAATCTCGTCAAAAAAATGAAAATCTGGTTCGGGACAACATGTGCAACGCAAATCTGTCATATCGGCTATACAACACTATAATGAGAACATCAATATAATTGTGCGCGACATGGATTTAATTGCGAGACTTTTGTTTTTGTAATCAGGCTCTCAAAATTAGATAAAAATTTGGATTTCAGTTTATCGGCCGAAATATCGGTTATCGGCTTTCAAGTTTATCGGCAAAAATTTTCATATCGGTGCATCCCTAGGTTTCATAAATGCTGTTATAATAAAAAGTTAAATTCTTCTGAATGAGGCAATAAAGGATTATGAAACTAGTCTAATTACATACTCTTACACACAAAATAAAATCACAGCACTATTCTCAATATCACTTAATTTTGTGTTACCAAAAAAATCATCACAAATATAACATAATATTCAGTATATCACCCTGCCCTAGTTGTATTTCGGCATCTACTGTATGATGTCTACTCTCTGCCTCTATAAATAAACCCCCTCTGATACTCCATCAGTGTATTGTGTGTGTATATCAGAGTACTTTCTCCACAATAGAAGATGGGCATGTGGTTTTCCCTCGCCTGAATCCCCCAGCAGCCTGGCCAGACACCACACACACACACACACACACACACACACACACACACACACACACACACACACACACACACACACACACACACACACACACACACACACACACACACACACACACACACACAGAGAGGGAGCTAATTAGCAGGATGATGCTGAGCTAATTGTGTTAATTTACAAGGTTTTAGTCAAAGGGATCGCTGCTTTGGCTGGCGAGGCTGTCAGGCCCGCGAGTTAATGACTAAGAAAGGCTGAAGACAAAGAAAGCTGGCAAGAACATGGCAGACATGCCAGCAAGCCCATTAATAAAGCACAGTGCTGCAAACATAGACAGATGTCAGTTCTAGCACGATTATCAACTGACCAGCAACGCAACACCTATGTTTAAGACTTTATTGCTTGCAATAAATCCATTTAATTATTATCACAGTCCACTGTCCGACACTGACTTTTTATCTAGACTCTCTTAATCAGTTTTCAAAAGCAGGTCTCCACAGTGTGCAAGCATAAGTGCAAAATTGCTGCATGCAAATGTACAAAATAAAACTATTTGGAGCAATTATGCCGTTGCAAGTGACATCTGACATCCAAATCAAAAGTAATTTTTTCAACAGATCCTCACTTTGCAGGCAAATTACGTTTCACACACTGCGATTTGCTGCCTTTCTGGTGCAAAGTCAATAAAAAAAGTGTGTTTGCAATTGCTAATGTATAGGACAAATGTCAGAATAACGTTCGTAAATGAAGGCGTCTGAAGTCCTTCTTCACATATTAAATGCATGTCTTTGACTGCGTCCATTAAAACACATGCATGTGATGAGAATTTTAATATCAGCCTTACGTTTTATTTTTGGTGGTACATATTGGTTTAGCTCCATTAATCACCTACTAAACACCAAATGCATATTTGCAATCATCTGAGGATGAGCTTTTCATTATTTATTTATTTTTGACTGTGGCTGTAGCGCCGGGAAATATTACCTTGGGAATACAGAGGTTCAGCTTTCTCCTTGCCTCTGTACATCCACTTGTTAATACATTTATTACTCTTCTTTCATGTTCCACTTTCGGATATATATATATTTATATATATATATATATATCGCTCCTCTCACAGGCAGGTCTTTGTGAGGAATGTGGGTGTTAACTTGCTCTACAACAAAGTAAGACATTTCAAGAGGTTGAAATCCTCGGCTGCGCACACAGAGAGATTTCAAACAATGCTCTCGTCTCGCTGTTTGATGGGTTTTATGAAATGCACTACTCTCGAACAAAAGAACAAATTCACTTCCCGTCACTATTACCGAGCCATTACAAAAATAAAACCTTTCTCAACAAGATTAAAGCAGTCGGAAATGAGACGGGGATTTATTTTCCAGATGAATAGCGAGAGTTGCTCTGGACACTTTGAATTACAGTACTCACCTCATGTATGTGCCAGTGCCAGTATTTGTAAATTGCTTCTTTTCTATTTTTATTCAATATGCTTACTTTGACCCTTCAGTCAGTCGTCCCTATAGCTTGTTTAAACATAAATTGGGAGCTTTGTACGATGGCACCACTTGAGAAAGATTTGAGGAAAATAATTGAGCGTACAAGTGAACTATGGAGGAGGAAAACGGCAGAGAAGAAAAGGAGTTTATACTCCACTAAATCAACGCTCAGATTTCAGTTCAGCACTGTGACGGAGACATAAATAACACAAAAATCACATCCTTATCGCTACTGGAGTTATAAAAATGTCGTTCAGGTCTCTCTAATCTGTCATCGTAAGCTTGTGAACATGTCGACTAGCACTATGATCAACAATGAGGTTTCCTGCGGCCATACCATCATTTCTTATGATCTTAAGTCATAATTGCATATATGTGTGTGTGTTTATGTATGTATGCATGCATATTTATATATATATATATATATATATATATATATATATATACACACTGCCATTCCAATTTTTTTTATGTTTTAAAAGAAGTCTCTTAAGCTCACCAAGGCTGCATTTATTTGATTTAAAATGCAAAAAGTAATATTGTTAAATATTATTAAAATTTAATATATATATATATATATATATATATATATAATATATTCCTGTGATCAAAGCTAAATTTTCAGCATCATTACTCCAGTCTTCAGTGTCACACGATCCTTCAGAAATCACTCTAATATGATGATTTGATGCTCAAAAAACATTATTATCAATGTTGAGCACAATTTTTTTTGAGGATTCTTTGATATAGAAAGCTTTCATTTATTTGAAATAGAATATTTTGTAACAAATGTCTTTACTGTAACTTTTGATCAATTTAATGCATTCTTGCTGAATAAAAGTATTGATTTATTTTATTTATTGTGTAATAATATTTGACAATATTACAGGTTTTTTTTGTATTTTTAATAAACTAAATGCAGTATAGTGAGCAGAAGAGACTTCTTTTAAAAGCATAAAATCATAATTTGCAATATATAAGTAAGGGGTAATCAGTCTTCGGTTTTAAATTAGGCTGATCTATGTTATGTAACTGACTTAGAAACGTTTTAAAGAAAAGAGTAAGACCTCAAGAGTAAAGGCCATTGCACACCGAGCACGAAATATTCGTATGCGTATTTTCGTGTTCGTCAGCTTAAAAATTCGTCACGCATAGAAACCTTGCACACCGAGTCCGTTGCGTATTTCTTAAACCTTTGCGGGAAAAAACGCAAAAATACCAAATGGATTCGTCAAGCAGTGAGGATGATTTTTGCCCTCTCTCTTATTGAAAAGGGAAGAAAGAGAAAATATTGCGTCCATCCAATCCTGAAATTGCGCCGAGAGGAAGGAGAGTTCCTTATCAAGGAGTTGCGAATTTATCCTGAGCGATTCAAAATTATTACCTCAGAATGTCAGTGGGACAGTTCGATGCTTTGCTAGCGATTCTGGAGCCACATATTAAAAACAAGACCACCAATTTCCGTGAACCAATCGATTCTGAACGGAGACTGGCAGTGTGTCTGAAATGGACCAGGTATGGACACACACACGGACAAACACACACCCGCGCGCGGCCCGGTGGAAGCGCTGGGCAGACAGAACAGCTTGGCTGTTATTGTGTATATTGTGCCCAAATAATACATTAGTTATCGAATAGGCTGCTCAATCACACCTTATTCGATCCTAAATTTCAATCTGATTGAAAGGGGAGGTTTATTAATTTCATAATCCAATATAGAGAAGAGAACATAAACACTTGATCGAATTGAAAACCGAAACTGAAAGCACGGCGCATAATGTTCAATGATTTGAGGACGAGCTCCCCCCGGCCCTGAATTGTCAAAAGACCTCTCAAAATGCTGGCTCTGGATGCGAAAAACGCAGAAAATCGAACCCGATCCGATTAATTTTATGACGGACGAAAGTTTCGGAGGCGGTGTGCAAGCGTGACTGACATAACGTGAGGTCGAATTTTTTTTTTAACGTGCGAAAATTTCGGATGCGAATTTCGGACTCTGTGTGCAATGGCCTTAAGACCTCATGTATGATCTCATGAAATGGCGTATGTATGACACGCCAATTCGTATTTCCATTTTTGGCGTGCTATCAACACGCATAATCACTTTTCAGCGTGTTTATGAACGCCGTTGACTTAACGTTACATTACTGTATATATATAAATATATTACCTACCCCAACCCTGTCCCTAAACCTACCCATCACTGCGGTTAATACCATTTTTGAATAAAAAATTAAAAATATCGCTCCCCAGATGTAGATCTCCATTTTGCTTCGTTTCGCTCGGACATTTAACGGCGTAGACATGCATACACACGGATAGCTCAAAATGCGTATAGATAACACGCTACTTGACTTGAAAGTCATGACTTCATGTTGTAAGACTAGTCTAAGTTTGTGCAGTTTATGCAAGCGGCTCTATGTAGGCTGTAGACACCAAGGCAGCTCACTAGGTTTAGGAACAGAGCAAATAAGAAGCAGTAATTCTTCCCTGTAATCTGAATTGTCATATAATTACGTGTATTTGTATTACAGGGATGTTTGGAGACAGCCTAAGGCCCCAAAGCTCAATTTTCACGGATTGACTTCTCACAAAACCCCCTTTTGTTTAATTTACCACTGTCTGCCGGTCTACTTTACGCCTGGAAAATCTTAGATTACGCTGACCATTGTCACTCATTTGGGTGAGATGCCAAACAAAAGCAGGCAGGACTGATTGATCGCGAGCTGGACTTCATTAGACGGGACATTCTGAAGGTGCATTGACTCTGATAATAATGTGCTACTTTCCAAACGAGCGTTGCACATGATGTGGTGTCAGTGGGTCACAGGTCACAGACACCAGAGGAAAGCCATTTAAAATGCATATGATGCTATAAAATGCAAAATGCACAGTTAGGGGAGTCAAATGTTTAAAAGACAACATCAAACTCGACTTTTCAAGACATTTATCTGGCATTTGATAGAAACTCGATAGAAAATCGTGACCAAAACCGCGACTCAAAATACATTAAAATATGGTTTCACGAGCAGCTGGGATAAATAAGGTTTGTTTTGATGACAGTATGCTGAGAATAATGAATTATTGGCGGTTTATAGGCTGAAACATTATATTTAGAAGCCACAATTGAACCGATAAAGGATTTTGAAGGCCGATACCGATACAAATATTTTTTTGGTTTTAAAATCCGATATTCCGATATATCAGCCGATATATATAGATTTTTTTTTCAGAAACGCGCAACAAAACATTAACAGATTTCCCTAACATTAGTTATTTGTAGTTATTTATGAGTTTTAACTAAAATAATATGATAATGCATTTTAAAAAGAAACTTGTTTGTTTAATCGTCACAACAGAACAGACTGATGATAATAGCATTAGCTAGCTTTATGGTTAGCTAGTCTATGATGAGCCATAGTTTAGCAATGGATTGTCATACTGAGATGATCCGTCTCATTGCTATAACTGTCAGGCGCTATTAAAGAAATACTTCAGTCACATTGTCAAAAGTTAAAAGGACAGTCAGTCAACTACACTGTAACAACGTAAGGTAACTATTACTAGCTAATTCCGCTTCACTCTCGGCTTATTTAACAGAAGCAAATCTGGATATGATAGTCACAAATTGTCATGCTTATGTGAGTTAAGAGAAATGATGGCGATGTTCTTTTAATTGTTATTCAAGCAATATATGTATCGTGACCAACTCAATGAGTGTTGCCAACAGGGACGTGTAGAGTGCCCTCTGGTGGACAAACTATACAACTCCAACACTCACGACATGGTTCAAGCGTGTTTCGTCCATTTTTTTCTTTTCTTTTAGAAATATTCATATATCGGCCATTATAACTGCCGATACCGATAGTTTAGAAAATGCCTAATATCGGCCGATAATATCGGCCTGCCGATAAATCGGTCTGGCTTTAATTGACTTCCATTCAGCCTATGTGATTTTGAATTATTGTTCAGCCTATGAAGTTTATGGTGGTAATTTCAAAACATATCAGCATTTGATTTGGAGGATTTTTGTTTGTTTTATACGATAAAATCTTCAACATACTCGTTCCTGAAGCAGATTTACTGGTAACACTTTACAATAAGGTTCATTATTTAACATTAGCTAATGTATTAACTAACATGAACTAACCATGAGCAATACATTTGTTACAGTATTTGTTAATCTTCGTTGATGTTAGTTAATGATAATAAAGCTGTTCATTGTTTGTTCATGTTAGTTCACACAGTTATCAAGATTTTAATAAAGTATTAGTAAATATTGAAATTAACGTTTACAAAGATTAATAAATGCTGTATAAGTGCTGTTTATTATTAGTTCATGCTAACTAATGTAGTTAACTAATGTACCTTATTGTAAAGTGCTCACGATTTACTTTATACAAACTCCACCATCACACAAACACAACCACACAAGCTATACTTTTCAAACAGATAATGGTCAACTTTGTCTTCCGTACATCCAAGCACAGGCTCATCTGAATGATTAAAGATACGGCATACTTCCTCACCTATTACAAGCTGAAACCTGACAGTAATTACTGATCATCTGTGTTCGTCTAATGGCTCTGTTAGTTCTCAGAGTGATCAACACAGCGAGTTGGGATGGAGGGGGGAGCGGGCGAGCGAGTGAGCGAGAGAGTGAGTGAGTGTGCGGCGATACACTGCAGTGTGTAATTTCAGACACTGTGATCATGGCCAATGAGACAGAGAAGCTGACCTTTTTCGGATCTATTAATCTGGCTAGCCTCGGCCGATTTTAAGCAAACAGCGGCGGCTTGCGCTCTGTCTGTCCAATTTCCCAGTGCGTAAATTGGACAGCCGCTCGTACCATTCTCAATTCATTACTGTGCTGCTGAAAGGAAGCTATGAGGTGGCGGAGAGGTGTGTGTCCTGATGTGTGTGTGTATCATCTAGGGATGTGCAGTTTGGTCATTTTGACTGCTCAAATACTCAATAGATAAATCAGATGAGTAACCGGATGGACTTCTGTCTATATTTCAGTTCATTTGTGCACATTTCCACCAGAAAGAGAACTTGTCTTTGTCTTTTTAATTCTGTTTTCATCTTGCTCTCCTGTAAAATGACCCTTAAACAAGTTGAATGTACTAAATTGCAAAGGGTACTATTTTAATAAACATATGCTTTTATTTTTCTTACAACATTAGCAAATAGATTTCCAAGTCAAGTCACTTTTATTTACATATTTAAAATCAAACGATTAATCGCATCCAAAATAAAAGTTTACATGAAAGTTAAATAAAAAAATAAAAGTTTTGTGTTTACATAACATATGTGGGTGCACGGTGTATAATTATTTTGTATGTATATATATATAAATAAATAAATAAATAAATAAATACACACACATGCATGTATTTAAGAAAAAATATTTATATATAAAATATTTATATTTATATAGTATAAATTACATATAAATCTATATATACATGAAAATATTTCTTAAATATATACAAGCATGTGTGTGTATTTATATACACAAAATAATTATACACAGTGCACTCACATATATTATGTAAACACAAACTTTTATTTTGGATGCGATTAATCCTTTGACAGCTCTAATATTTATATGTAACATAAATTATATATAAATCTATATATACATGAAAATATTTCCTAAATATATAGAAGAATGTATGTGTATTTATATATTTATATATATACACACAAAATAATTATACACAGTGCACCCACATATATTATGTAAACACAAACTTTTATTTTGGATGGGATTAATCACGATTAATCGTTTGACAGCCCTAATTTAAAACAATACAGATTTTTTAAAATTAGCTTTACAGTGATTGCACAACAGACAATTTTGTAAGACGTAAATATTGTTTTAAGGATATTTAACGTATGTATTTCTAGAGAATTAATTAAAATACAAAATGATTGAGATGCAATGCATATAATACTTATTTTTGCAGTGTGCTATTTTGTTATACATATGCATGAGATTTCATGATGTCTTCTCGTTTTTTTCAGCATCTCAAACCATATGCATTGAGTTAAGATGCTGTGAAGTACAAAAAAATAGCTATAATGTCTTGAATCCGCGATTGTTTATTGAAAATGCTATTGTTGCTGTCCCAAAATGTACCAATCCCAATTTCAATAAATGCCACAATCAAGTCACTATAGTACTGAGAAGTGCTAGTTTAGTATTATATTGATGTACTAGTATATTTTGTGTAATTTCAAACTACATTTTAGACTTTCTTTTCATTTTAACATGAAAGTTAAACCCATGTACTCGTGCAAATCTGTAGTATATCCATGCAATCGTTTCTAGCAGCATTCCGTCACATTAAAAGGCCTGGTTCTCGTCTGGTGTTTTGCGCGGGTGGATGGATAGATGGATGATGCGGTTGCCCTAGGAGGAAGCTGTCATAATTGAAACGTGGCCTAATCAGACTCATTACCATTTTGGGCAATTTGCACCACCAAAGATGCTTATTAGGTAACTGTGTTTAATAAAGCGCTCTTTAGAAAGCTAACAGTAATGAGCTCTTTAAAGTCAGCTCGGAGTGTGATTATGCCAGTGGAAGTGTTTAGCCTGCTGCGCACAGACTGCTACATTTAGTCTTGTGCAATGTCATAATTAAGCCATGCAACCTGCTTTCACTGGCTCACAATGGATGCGGCTGCGGCCTGTAAAACCCGGGAAAATATTTATAATTACTGATCATTACAGCCCAGGGATTTTTATCTGCGGATGTAAACACAATTATGAGAGCCTCTTGCTTTCATGTGCCTCAAACAGAGGACTCCATATGACAAGCGTGCAAATAGTGTGGACACACATTAATTACATTTATAAATAAAAACAAGCTTGTGTTTTTGTTTCAACGCTCCACAGACCTCTCTCGCACGCTCGCCTTTTCTCCTTCTCCTCTTTTAGTGCGAGCCTGGGATGTGCTGCTAATTCAATCGCTGCTAGAAATTATTATGGCAATTCATCTTACATATCAACTTAAAAGGTAATTTGAAAATCCATGTCGTCCTCGTTCAAATGCTGGCGGAGACTAGAGGTCATCGTTTAGCCCCTAATTTACTCAAGAAATGTAGTCGAGGCCCTGTAACCGCTGTGGAGCGCACGGTCTTCCTGACCGCACGTGTGCCGTGATGGAGGACGGCGTTCATGGACCTTTTTTCTCTTATCTCGTTTTTTTTCTCTCTTTCCAAGTTTCTTTCTTTCTTTCGATATAATTAGTTTATTATATTTGTGAAGTTTATGCAGCCTAAACAAAATTAGGCCGTGTTGAGAGTAGTATAAATTGTGTAAGAGTTAAATTTTTATTACTCAAACTACCCATAGATAGAACGATAAGTTAGAAAGATAGACAGAGCTATAGATACGATAGATAGGTGGATGTATAAATGAACGACAGAAAGATAGATAGAATGATAAATAGATAAAACAATAGACTGAACGATAGGTAGAATGACAGACAGAACTATATATAGATGGGACAATAGCTACACAGAACGAACAAAATAACGATAGAACGAACGAATGAGTGTACGATAAAACGAACAAACAAACATACGATAGAATGAACGAATGAACGTATGAATGACAGAACGAACGAACGAACAAACGAACGAATAAACGAATGTACGATAGACCGAAAGAACGTACGATTAAACGAACGAACGTACGATAGAATGAACAAACAAACGATAGAGCGAACGAATGAGTGTACGATAGAACGAACAAACAAACGTACGATAGAATGAACGAACGTACGAATGATAGAACAAACTAACGTACGATCGAACGAACGAACGATAGAACGAACGTACGATAGAACGAACAAACGAACGAACGAATGTACGATAGAGCGAACGAACGTACGATTGAACGAACGAACGTACGATAGAACGAACAAACAAACGATAGAGCGCACGATAGAACGAACAAACAAACGTACGATAGAATGAACGAACGTACGAACGATAGAACAAACGTACGATAGAACGAACAAACAATGTACGATAGACCGAACGAACGTACGATTGAACGAACGAACGTACGATAGAACGAACAAACAAACAATAGAGCAAACGAACAATAGAACGAATGATAGATAGAACGATAGATTGGTTGGTAGATAGAATGATAGAGACAGACAGATAATCAGATGTATAGATAGACAGAAAGACCGATAGAAAGACACACAGATAGATCATCCAGTCCTACTTTACACACACACACTCTTTTCTAATTAGTTAATGACCAACAACATCAAATGAAGTAACACACCTGCAGTCACACGGCCTTCTGCGCGCTATAATTTAATCAAGCCGTCTAAACACAATTAATCAATTAATTACTCTTAAATACATGTCGGAGACTGAAGTCCATCATTTAGTGGTTCGGTTAATTGTGGGAGTAAGAGCAGAAACATGACAGGGAAATAACTGGGTCGATGACAAACCCATGAGATGAAGATGAAGACGAGGAATCGGAAAAAAAAAAATCTAAAAGTCTATTCATGTCAATTCCAAGCATATTTATTTAAAAAGCACTGAAAATATTTGACTTGACAACTGTAAAAAATGTCAAGTGGCATAATAATCAAGTAAAAAGTAATACAAATATTTTCCTTAGACCTTCAATACACATCACAATTATTTTCAAAAATATTTTAAGGTAATTTTTTTTTTTTTTTTTTTACAGTTTTCCTGAGTAATTGAAAAAATGAAAACAAACTGTTTTCTGGTTGTCTTATTATACATTACATACATTTTTGGTTATACCATATATAATATAAATAACATTCTTTATTACAATATCCACACAGTTGCACCTCCTAAACATTTTAAGTTGAAGTCCAAATGAATTGGTTGCCAACGCTGAAACAACTGAAACACTAAATTAAAGAAAAAAAACTAATTGTTTAGGTAAAACAAAAGCACACATGGCTAATAATATGTGCATGTGACATATAATTTCCTTACTTATAAATAAATAAAAAGTATCAAATCATCATATTAGAGTGATTTCTGAAGGATTATTAGAGTGACACTGAAGATTGGAGTAATGATGTTGAAAATTCAGAAATAAATGATATTTTAAAGCATATTTAAAAAGAAAACCATTATTTTTAAATTGTAATAATATTTAACATTATTACTGTATTTTCCCCT
The DNA here is from genome assembly GCF_988280905.1 of Pimephales promelas. Taxonomy (NCBI): domain Eukaryota; kingdom Metazoa; phylum Chordata; class Actinopteri; order Cypriniformes; family Leuciscidae; genus Pimephales; species Pimephales promelas. Next base: position 38,221,754 of record NC_142775.1, on the reverse strand, counting down.
TAATTTTTTAATCAAATAAATGCAGGCTTGATGAGCATTAGAGACCTCTTTCAAAAACATTAAAAATAGTAATATTACTTATTTTACTTTAATATAGAAATAGTTTAACATGACTATTGGGGAATATATTAATGTGTGTGAGACTGTGAGTACATGTACATTTGTGTGTGATGCAATATATTATTTATGTATAAATTGTTTTATTATTCTGAATTTTATACCACACACATATTTACATGCACTCAAAGTACATTTTAAATGATGGCAAATAAAAAAAGTTTCATTATTTCACTACTTTAGTGATTTACTAATCATTTACTTTTCATTTACCAATACATTATTAAAACAATAGTTGTATTTGTTGATATTAGTTAATGCACTGAGAACTAACACAAACAAACAAACAATCAACAGCTGGATTTTTATTAACTAACACTGACAAAGATTAGTCATAAAACGTGTTGCTCATTGTTAGTTTATTTTAATACATTAACTAATGCAAATAAACAAAACCTTCTTGTGTTTCTGAAAGTGTTTAGGCAATACTTGCGCTAATCTGCCAAATGAGCATTTATTGAACGATGCCATAACCCAAAAATGGCCAAATATCACATTTACGACAGCTCTGCCTTCCCGTAACCTTGTCAAAAAGAGTCTTTCACAAGAGAACAGTTGGTGCGGTTGACCACACTAACACACCAACAACCTGAAGTGGTCAATCCGTCAATATGTTTGCGAGTCTTGCATATGCGCGGCAGCGAAGCGAAGCTGTACTGAAGAAACTGGAGGCGGATAATGTGATAATTTCTGTCTAATGTACCATCTGCTATTGTATCAATGTCACCGTTAGCATGAAGCAGCTTTACTTTCCGTCTGTAGCCTGATGCTCTCGAAGGCTTTCGGTGTGGACTGCCAAAGCACTTACAACAGCCCTTCACACACACACCAAACAACACGGCCCGACGCTACGGACACACAAGACGACTGCTGGAGGCCCAAATATAAGCATACCTGCCAGAGCTGCCGAGAAACGCACACTGTGTACTTATCTTTAATGTGGTCGGGCCTGTCAGTCAAGCAGTCAATTTCTAGAGACAAGGCCACTCTTTGTAAATCAGCGTAATATTCACGATTCAATTCAGAGGGAAGACGAAGCGCAGACGGCGTGGACTGTGACAGAGCTGTAATCATTTCAATCTGGTAAACACCGATTATGCCTCTCAAAGCGTCTGGCTGTTCAACTGATACAGTAGTCTCGTCTCTTCTCTCGCACGCTCTGTGAAACCACACACACACACGCGGCCTGAGTTTCAGCGCAGGTGTCGCACACCGTTTCAATCAAATCCTGCGAGCTCCACGTTCACGATGCGGGGAATTTCTAGGTGAGAATTAGTACATGAATCCACAAAGATAAAGTCAAATCAATTATTTTATCTTTCAAGGGCCCCGGACTGCGACTGAAGCTACGGTTGAATGCTTCGTTTCTATGCAAATCTTCAAAACACTGCAATGTATTCTCAAAAATCGTCCAAAAAAACGGTTTAAATTTACAGGGAAAACCGTGCTTCTAAAATAAAAAATAAAATCAATTATCAAATAAATAAATATATATTTTTAAAAAAATGAAATCCGATAAAAAACTAATTTTTAATTTTAAAAAAATTTATAAAATTTAAAATTTATGCCACAAATTTAAAATTTAAATTTAAATTTTAAATTTAAAATTTAAAAAAGTAACCTGGGTTGCGTTAAATTTTTAAGTTGATTGAACTGGAAAAAGTGAGTTAATACAATGAAGGAGATTAATTTAATGATCAAAAACTCAAAATAATAAGTTATCTCAACTAAATAAATTATTATAAAGTTGATTTGACAAAAGAAAATATGTTGTGATAACAAATCTTGAAAATATTTTTTTACAGTGTGTACACTTCAGTAATGTGACATACTGAAACATGATATTCAATGAGACTAAGGGAAAAAACTAAAGTGGGACTTGATTTTATCCATGAGGAATTGATTGAAAACTGGAAGCATCTACACTTAAATTCACAAACATGCATGTGATCAGTTAAAGACCAAAAAACGAAGGAACACCTGACCGCAGATTTATAAACAAATATTATTGTTGCGTATTATTGTTGCGTTCTCAAATGTGACCCAAAGTGACACAGCATTTAAAGTGAATCGAACCTGAAAACGAACAGTGCTGGGCTTTACTCTGAAACATGGAGCGCGTCAGACGAAACATTTACGTCGTTACATCAAAACCATTGCGATTTGATGATCACATGAAGCCATATTACATTCTCACAACCAAGCATTGTCAAAATTCATAAAAAAAATGTTACCAGTCGAATATTTACGCCGATTTTTACTCGCATTTGGTGCTTTGAATCTCTGCTGAGGACAGGCGCGCTCAACTCCCAAAACGTTTATAGGTGCGAGTTTTAAAGAAGTTTATCAAATAAAGATGAAATACCGCACACTCTAGTTTAGTGCTGGTTGGTTTGACCAAAAATATATCACGTTTTTTTCCCCCCAAAATTAAGCCGGTTTTCCGGTTTATGACTTTTTTTTATTATGCATAATCAGCTGCATTTTCTACTGGTTGAGAGAGGAATTACTGCAATAAATTGATTTACGATGGTCTTTTTTATCCGTCATTAGTGAATATTGTAGAATAGAATAGCACCCAGTATAACCTAAAATTGTTATTTCTTAACATCCTAATAACATTCTTATAACCATTAAATAACGTTTAAATACAACGTTTATATAACGGGAGAACTGAACGTTCTTAAAACGCTTTGAATAACGTTCTTATAACCAAGCAAGAAGAACGTTAATACAACGTCTACAAAAATGGACGTTTTGAATGTTCCTAGAACATCCAGAAACAACGTTTTTATAACTTAATGGGAACGTTATGAAAACATTCTTATAACCTAAAATTGTTATCTGGGGAAGAGGAGAGATTCGCGATTGCACTGAACACATTTTATGTGCAGGATTCTCTGAGTGAGCCCAGAGAAAATAGACCTATTCTTACAAGAGCAGCGTGTATCATTTTATTAATGTATCGCTATTTCACACTACAATAGTGCGCTCTCGACATTTGACGGGAAAATAACGCCATAGTTCTGTAGTATCCATCTTCCCTGTAACGCAACACCAGAGCACTGCTGTTTGATTTACCCTCGCCGCTTAGAAGTGCAACATTGTAAAGGGTCGCATGGTGCAGCAAATTAAATACATCGGTATGGCGGTATATTAAATTTATATCATAACAAAATATACACCGGTTTTCAATATGAACCGGTAAACTGGCTAGCACTACTCTAGTTACATCTCATTTCATTTTTATTATTACCATGTCCACACAGACGCGTTTCGGCCTAAGTCATCATCAGTGTGTCCCAACACAGATGCCGTCGCAATCCGTGCATCATGAAGTACATTTATTTGAAAACGTAACATTTTCCAGTTTATTTTGTAATCGTACACTATTCTTTTCAGGACGGAAAATATCCGTTTAACTATAGAAAGAAATAAAAAAACACATTCCTGACAAACCTAAAAAGCATCAGCTTCGCTCCTATTGGCTACAGCTGTACATGATACAGCCATTTTCAGCTCGGCGACATTAAGGGCAACAGAATCGTCTCATTTGCTTCGGTCTCATCCATCAGTCTAACTACAGTGAGCTAATTATTTAGCCCATAACCCAGACATGATGCACATTACATCGGCTGAAAGATAAATCATTACACATGCTACGCTTTCTGATATTAAGTGGTTTGTAAGTACAGTGGATGCATCATATTTCAAGAGCAGACAATATACACAGACATGACGGCAGCTAGAGTAATGACCACCCATTATCTTATATTGCTTGCAATAATAATTTTCAAGAGACTCGTTTCGTGAAGGGTGGTCCATCAGATGTTTAGGACAAAGACTTTCCTACGTAATCCAAAAATCGCTTTTTAAAGGTCGTTAAATGAAGACACGGATAAACCCTTGGGGGAGGTTATTTTTACATCTAAAACGTCAGAGATCACAGAACATCCTGCGGTTTATAAATATATCATCTTTTATACACTGCCATGATAATGTTATTAAAACACTGCTCTATCTGTAGCAGGAAGAGGCAAAAGGATGATTCAAAATGTGTCATTCACTATTATTTTTGTGGCAATAGTGAAAAGCATGCATTGATGACTTTAAACAAACTAAGGAATTTACAATTATTCAATTAATCAAATGATCAATTACTGAAAATTAATAGCCCTTTTGTTGTTGATAGCTTTAATAAAATACATGTGCAGTTCCAAGACCATGAATATCCAACAGCATTGATTTGGCCATGGATATATTAACTAAACTATGAGCGACATAATAAACACTTGCTGAGAGAGTAAACAAATGTCTGGCCTTAATAGCCGTCATCTTAAACACAATCAGATCAATTGAAAATAAAAAGTTATGTAATAAAACTAAAAAAAAAAAGTTTGATGAGACAAACTTTAAGTTGGCTTGAGAAAGCCAGACCAGAGAGTTTGAAGAAGTTTAAAGTAGTTTGAAGTTTGATTGATGGATTAGTTAGAAAGAATTGTTAGAAAGATAGATAAATAATAGATAGATAGATTAGTTTCAATGAAAGAAAGATTAGGTAGAAAGAAAGAAAGATAGATTAGGTAAAAAGAAAGAAAGAAAGATAGATAGATAAGTTAGAAAGAAAGAATGATAGATTAGGTAAAAAGAAAGAAAGATAGATAGATAGATAAGTTAGAAAGAAAGAATGATAGATTAGTTAGAAAGAAAGAAAGCAAGATAGATAGTTAGAAAGGTAGATAGATTAGTTAGAAAGATAGATAGACAGAATAGTTAGAAAGAAAGATAGACAGAATAGTTAGAAAGATAGATAGATAGATAGATTAGTTAGAAAGAAAGAAAGCAAGATAGATAGTTAGAAAGAAAGATAGACAGAATAGTTAGAAATAAAGATAGATTAGTTTGAAAGAAAGAAAGAAAGATAGATAGATTTCTTGGTTATAAGAATGTTATTCAAAACGTTAAGAATGTTCAAATCTCCCGTTATATAAACGTTGTATTTTAATGTTATTTCCTGTAAATGTTATTAGGATGTTAAGAAATAACAATTTTAGGTTAAACTGGGCGCTATTCTATTCTACAATATTCACTAATGACAGTAAAATAGACCATCCTAAGTCAATTTATTGCAGTAATTCCTCTCTCAACCAGTAGAAAATGCTTTAAACACCTGATTATGCAAACAAACAAAAACAAACAAACAAAAAAAAAAAACGTCATTCAGTAAACCGGAAAACCGGCTTAATAAAAAAAAAAAAAAAAAAAAAAAGTAATATAATTTTTTGGCCAAACCGCCTGGCACAAATACTAGAACAGGTTGATTAACTTTTTTTCTTATAACAAAGAGAATTCTGAACATATAAATACAATAAAGCAATTCACAATTTATAAAGTATTCTTAAAATGCATTCTAAATAAGTCGGAATAAACAATTATTCATGGTATTTTGAAGTGCCCACGGTAACAATATCGTGCATGTTCATTATCGCAAAATAGCGATTACCGTATAACCAGCACTTAAGACATAACCAACAGTGTTTAAGCGAATACTCAAGCCAGGCATTTTTATTTGACAGATTTCTGTGTGTATTTCATTTAGGGGAACCGTATCTCCAATTCAGTTTAATAACTCTATTAATCGAGCACATCCTGCAGTTTAGCAACAATAGACTATTTTATGACAATACCTTATCTAGCTGATCTGGACGTGAAGTTTGGGCTTTTATGGAGGAACGAAAGGGTACTGATGTGAAGGAAAGAAAGTAAAATATCACAGCTCTAGTTTCTTGCTCTCATTGCTGTAGAGTTGTAATGCGTCTTCTCTCTGCAAATTTATTGTCCTTTTCAGACATCTGGTGGAACTGCTAAAAGAACAATTGTCTCTCGAGTTTTACGTCATCTGATTGGCTCTTCTGATCTACCATCATAGAGATCACCGATCAAAACTATATAAAGCCATCATCGGCCAGGAACGATCTGCGTCTGATCAATAAGAGCACTCTTACAATAAAAGATATTAAAAAAGCTTTGTTAGAGCAACCGCTGTAAAAAGTGTGGTTCAAACATTGAGTGTATCTGGCAGAGAGCTTCAGGCCAAACCCATAAAATGACAATAAGATACAAGTTACAATAAGAAATGCAGAGAGATTTTTAACTACACTACTGTGTAGTGATTCACCATTTCCATCAAGTTTGTATAGGTCCAGAGAGTAGGTGTGTGCATTAGTTCTGAGTTTGACAGCCATGAATAACCTCTGTAGAAAACACCTCTGCCGAGCCACTGACGCATTACAGAAATCAGCCACATTATGCAGATTACCATCGCATTACGCCACGCATCCTTCAACAGCACACTACAGAAGAGCTGGAGTCATTCAGTCCAAAACTTCCTTCCATCAGACGCTTCAACTTGTTTAAACAAGTATTTGGGTTATATTTGTTATGCAGTTAGTAGAAATTAGGGCTGGGTATTTCGATTCACAAGCTTGCAATTCTATTCGATTCGATACCGATTATTTTGGATATCAGTTACAATAAATGGCCATTTTTCTCAAGGGAATCAAATCACTTAATATAAATGCTGTAAACTATGGGAGTCTAGTTGTAGCCTTTAGCCTAATATGAAGGTAATAATGAACTGTTTTGTAGCTATACAAACACTTAAATTACAGCTTTATTTATTTTTATAATAAGAAAATTCTATGAAATATAAACATTTTAAATGGTGGCTGTCATAAAAACTTGCCATATTTATTCAAATATGCATTAAATATTGAAGAACATTAAGATTATAATGCATACGTAATATGGTGTATAGATTTAGCAAAATGCTCCTCTCTAGAGTTATTTTTTCTAGCTGACTAACGAGTTTATGTGGGTTTTCTGAGGTAAATATGACGATACATGACATTGATTACAAGCTGTTTAACTGACGTCTTTCCACGGTTGAAACGCTGATTGAGCGAATCAATGTGACATGATACGGATTTCGATAAGTTATACTCTATCTTTTAACACACTTTCAGATGCTCATTCATGTTTATTTGGCGCTGTGACTGGTATTATTAAGCCGGAAGAGAGATCAGCGCTGCTGCTTCTCTAGAGCGATCTCACGCCACAGCGCCAAAACTCTATTTATGTTTTTGAATTTCTAAGGAAAATGGACGTAATTTGAAAATTGAGACTTTGTTTCATATCAATAGTGACAAAGGACAAAGATTATTGCGATTTTTTGGATGCGCGCAGCCGCGATACAACGATCCATTCATTCAAATGAAACAGGATGACTAATCGGTTCTTGAGACTTAAGAATCGATATCGGTTCGTAAAAATAAGAATCGATTAATATCAAGAAATCGATATTTATTACCCAGCCCGTAGTAAAAATAGTAGTGAAATATTAAAGTGCACACTTCAAGTTTGCATCGTCACAAATATATTTTAATGAGAAGCCTCTAGAAGTAGAAAAGGTGACATGCAAACAATAGAATAACAAACAATTGACACTTTAATAGTCATAATTTTAAACTGTATGATGAAAGGCTAATAAATGCATGTGTGCATTTCAAGTGCAGCGTTTCTTGTACTTCGTAATACAATGCAATAATACATTGATACAACTAAGATATCTGCATTGCTTATGTAAATCACATTTTTGGCTTTGTAATTTCAGAATTACTTGGACAAACAAAGCAATGTTTAAATGTGTATGCTATGGTAATTATGGTAAATACCAAAAGCCGACAAAATTTTCCACTGGGCAACTCGTAGGATATTTTGATGCACGAGTTGCCGAGATGAGATGACCTTTGACCTTTTCAAAATGTTGTGAATGGTAAAAATATGTACTATTCATGATCTAGAAAATATACAGCATGTTACTGTTTGAGTTTTGATAAATCATTTTCTAGCTGTAGCAGATGACTTAAGCAATCTAAAACAGTTTTAGCAAAATAACAGGTCTGGATCTCCATTTTTTTTACCACATTACGACAACAAAAGCACTTGAATGCAACACACTGTTAAATACCAGTTCACAAGTAGAAAATATCCTATTTTCCATAGCACGTGAACACACCATGACTCACGGGGTAACCCCGGGTTCACTGCCTCATCAGTCCGCACCCAAAACACACAAAGTAGATTTTTGTTTATGCTGTCAATTCACCTTTGGCTAAGGCCGTCCTCCTTAGTTACTGTTGCTACATCCGTCAAACTTCATCTGGGCTCTGGTTTGGTATCAACATGGCTTATGATGTGACAGCTCTTCCTGCTAAAATTGTTATCAAACTTTTATAACGCAGCAAATAAAGTGTCCGATAGAAGTAGGCAAAGGGGGCTGCAATATGCGTTCGAAGGCTATATTCAAGACATACAGGTGAAACGCAAGAAACAACAAGGCTTCCAAAATAGAGGCAAAAGCATCACATTAACGGTCACAGTCAAAAAATGAACCACCGCATTTCCTACTAATCGAGACGGAGGCTGAGACTAACAATATCAGGGAGCAACACTGTTCATGAAAGCTGGGTAGGTCTCTATTCACTTCTATAAGCATTATTACAAATCAAACGGACTACACGAGTATAACGTTGTATTTATTAGCAGCGTGTGCTAGCGTATCAACAACCGGTATGAGAACCGAGATCATAAACTAAAACATTATAAAACGGTCTAACTAGTATAACTTCACAGTAAGGTTAGAGCGAAAAAGATGTGCTTGTTGATGTTTGAGGGGTTTAGCTGACTGAGGACGTCCACACAGTTTAATTCAAAGACGACACTTGTCAGGATTTGACTTCGGTTTTGGGAAGGGAAAAAAACGCCCCCCTCCAACCTCTCTGGGAAACCCGTATCTGTGTTACAAATGCCCGAGGCACAACGTTTAACCATATTTTTGATAAAACTACGACGGTAATAGCCTGTCAAGACCAAAAATTTGAGACGCCTGTGTTGAAAGTCAATGGAGTGCTATGAAAAAGTGTCGGACCTCTGTGGGAGCTCGTTCTTGGCTGCGCTGTGATTGGTCAATCTACATTCTAGGGCGTGGCTTAGCCAAAGGCGAATTATAGTTCTTAAGGCCTGTTCACACCGGGACGAATTTCACGCACAAATTTTGCACACGATATTCTGCGACGTTTAGCGCCTCATGACTATACAAAGGGCGAACGACCGACGCGGAAAACGGCATACGTAAAAGCGCCATTTTTTTTTTAACAACAAAAAAAAAACGCCTCAGGTTCATTTTTTTTGTTTGCCCCGCCGCGTCAAAAACTATCCGACCAACGAGATTGGCGCTGTTGCTCACGCGTTTGGAGCTTCTAAAGTTACAGTAACACACAACTCGGGGGCGCTCAAACACAAAACGGTCTTGCCGAGCACACATATGTAACGGCGAAGAAGATCTACGCCAAGTAGCGTCACCGTCTACACAGCCAGGAAGAAATAAGAGAGGATGATGCAAGGCAAGATGAATGTAGAGCTGCTGGTCTCGTTGGAGTGGGAACATAAAGAACTATATGACAAACGCGACAGCGACAAAAAACAAAATCTTGATAAGAGAACTGATATGGAGTAGTATTGCAGAGCAAATGGGCGCCATCTAATGTCAGGGAATGAATTTGCATGTTCACTCGGCTCATCGTCAGCGAAAATCGCTTGGGTGTGATGGTAGGGTTAGGGTAAAGGCCATTGCACACTGAGTATGAAATTTTCGTATGCGTTTTTTCGTGTTCGTCAGCTTTAAAATTCGTCAAGCACAGAAACCTTGCACACTGAGTCCGATGCGTATTTATTAAACCTTTGCGGGAAAAAAACTCAAAAATACAAAATGGATTCGTCAAGCATAATCCAATCGAGAGAAGAGAACATAAAAACTTGATCGAATTGAAAGCTGAAAATGAAAGCACGGCGCATATGTGCAATGATGTGAGGAACTCCTCCGGCCCTGAATTGAACTCTCAAAATGCTGGCTGTGGATGCGAAAAACGCAGAAAATCAAACCCGATTCGAATTTTTTTATGACGGACGAAAGTTTCGGAGGCGGTGTGCAAGCGTGATTGACATAACGTGAGGTCGAATTTTTTTTTTTTATGTGCGGAAATTTTGGATGCGAATTTCGGAATTTCGGTGTGCAATGGCCTTTAGGGTTAGAGTTAGGCCCCGTCCACACTACTGCGTTTTCGTTTAAAAACGGAGACCTTTTGCTACGTTTGCACCTCCCGTCCACACTAAAACGGGAAAAACGAAGACCTAAAACGGAGAAGTTTAGAAACGCTGCAGCTGCGTTTTGCGTTTTGAATCTCCGGAGTGCGTTTTAGTGTGGACGAGACAAAACCATACAAAACGGAGAACTTTAGAAACGCTGACGCAGAGGCTGACGCTTGGCTCTATGATTGGGTGTTATCAGTCATGACGCATCCTTCCCTGATTCGTCATTCACTGTTTACACCGGCACGCGCATGCCCAGTGTTGGTGAATGGTCACGTAATCTGCGTTTTCAGTCGTTTTAATGTGGACGGAGATCGTTTCTAATACGCAGATAAAACGCTGGTGTGGACGGAGATCGTATTCGTTTTAATTCTCTGTTTTTAAACGAAAACGCAGTAGTGTGGACGGGGCCTTAGAGACAGGGTTAGCATCAAACCACGTTGAAAAACGCTGGCGAAAAACGTGCGCCGATATTCGTCCCGGTGTGTACAGCCGTTTAGAAAGAAAATCGGAAACCCCAAAAAAACTGCAATTGTACATCTCTAGTATTGACAATTTAAATGTTGCCTAGTGAGTACACGTAATTGCCTAGTGAGTACAAGTAATCGTAAACAAGTTTACAAACAGAGATTAGTGGGGTATGTTTTACAAGAAAATATTGCTTCAGTTTTTGTACTCGGCTTTCCGTTTCTTTGTAATTCATAAGCGATGTGCAAGAGAAACCATTCTTTTAGTTCAGTGCATTAGCACTGCGCGTTTGTAAGTCTTGCTAGCCGAACCTGTCATGGTTAGCCAGGCGTTTCGGTAGCCACCTCAGATCAGAGCAGTCAGATTGTGTTCGGCTGGTGAACCTGGAAGTAAGCTGGCCCTGACTCAAACTCTCAGAGTAGTCCATGCGTTGAATAATGCATCCCGTGTGTCACAAGAGGCTCTCTGCAGCAATTTCTAAGCCAGATTTAAATGTTCACACTCAATTGAGTCCAGCTATGATACATAGACTCGCTTCGACACACACACTCATCATCATCTACGTCCCACCTGAACACGTTTTTATCTTGCTCTCACTAGGGATGAATATAGATCAGAAACAAACACAGATGTAAGACAAGTTAAACAAAAACCAAAGACTTGAAACACCCCAGGGCTGTTTTTCACAGGATGTTTGCATTTGGGCTGTGATTACTGACGTCTGCAGCCAAAAGAAGGCCATGTGCTGGACTGAAATTACACATACAATTATGGTCTTCGCAAATGCTTTCTTGCCAAAGATTACAAAGCTTACAAGACTTGAGACAATAAAACTAAATGCGCACACCACACACATTTTAACACCTCTTTGACTAGTGAAAACCAAACGCTGGCACCTGAACAATGCTTTAGAAGAAACAATGCCTGACAGAAGAAAAATGACTCGTGTGCTGGATAATAAAATGGTTTGCCTATTTTTTTAACTGCATTTCTCTACAGCAAACACTAGGGCTGCACGATTAATCGGAATAAAAATGAAATCGCGATATGGCTTAGTGCAATTTTCAAGCTCCAAGATTGACATAATTCGCAGCCACAACAAGTTCAAATCATCTTTCTGTACTTGTAAAGAGAAGCGCTTATCAATAAAAGAGAAGCTTTAAAGGCCTCCCTGTGGGATTCAGTCAAAATAAAAGTTTGATGGTTAAACTATAAATATAAAGTATTAATAAATGATTATATTAATAAATAAATATTAGTATTGTAACTTTACAAAACAAGCATTTAAAGAATAATAATTATATATTTATTATTAAATAAATATTTAATAATATAAAATATATAATTATTATAATATCTAAAATATATCATTATTATTAATTTTTTAAATACAGAAATTATTATATCTATTTAAATAAAAACATTTTTTTAATAGACTTGTACACTGAAGGCCTGGGAATTGTGCAATAACTTAGGGTTCTGCTTGTTGTAATTTGTTTTAATTTTATTTATTTATTTTTGTTTATTTTTTTCTTGGATGTGTCATGAGTGTTTATGGAGCCTGTGTGTACGTCTTTAGCTGTTTTTTGTATTTTACGTGTTTTTTATTGTCTGTAAGGGCAGCTACTAATATGCATTACGTATTCTTGAGTCCATGACAAATTTCCCCTAGGGGACAATAAAGTCTATTATATTCTATATATATATATATATATATAACAACAACAGTTAGTTACAATTATATTTATTTTTTAATATATAAATTGTATTATCATATAGCCATATCGAAATATAAATCACAAAATTGTGCCCTACAAACAAGCACAGCAACACGTTTTATTCCATTTTAAAATTGCAAATCAATTTTCAAAAATCAAAAATCTATTTTTTTAATCAGAAAAAGCCCAATTCGACCCCCCTAGCAAACACAATGCATTTACTCCAGTGCTAATCAACATTAATTCTATGCATTTTCTTCTCTTCTATGGCTTGCTTTCTAATCTAGGCGTCTAATAAACCTGGGATTGTGTATAACGAACATAGTTGACGAATTGCCGTGGCTCCTCTTTTGTGAGTCACTTTGGATAAAAATTGCCTGAATGCATAAAATGTAAATGTATAATATTTCAGGCAGCGTTTAAGCCTCGCAGTCATACAGAAGCGCTATTTATCTTGAATAAAAACCAACGCACATGTACCATTAATCAAAAATCTGAGCTGAACAATTAGCTTGCACTGGGTAAAACATTCAAATGGTTCACTAAACATAAACAGCAAACAGATCCAAGAGAGAAAAAAACCCTCAGGCGAGGTGTTAAGTGAGCAAGTGAAACAATCCACAACACATCTCTGGCGAAATTCATCACGGCATGCTTAAAACGTACCCGCGCGTCATCATTCAAATGCAAATTTAAATGCTCCAACCTTTTCACATAATCACAGATGATTTTATAGCTGATGAGTTGCGCGCTGTTGACGGCGCATATGCGAGGACTAATAGCCCATGATGGCGTTCTGCCTGACTAGCGCGTCGCTGTGAAAAGAGACAACTGTTTCACATTTGGCATTTTCTTATGCAAAGCAATAATTCACGGGGTCCTGCGCATACGTGGGGCGTCGCTATTCTGTCCAAGCGATGCTCATTAAGACACGCCACCGGAGGTCAAAAGAGCTGAGCCCATCACTTTACTCTAAAGAACACTAACCACCACACGAGCAGCGGGACAGAGATGCTTCACCGCGATCAGAGATTTCAGACTAATGTCGTCATCACATCAGTGCGGCCTACGGGAAAACTTCCACAACTCACAGAGAGAAATTATCAATAAACTATGGCTGGATGTAGCGAGGTCAAAATACAGGGTTTTGCTATGCCGTTTATAACACGGCAGATGTATTAGCATGGCTTTTGCGCCTGAAAATGATGGGAAACAACATCCATAACAACTCAAGATGAAGAAGAACAAGGTCAGGTTTAGCTGTTTACAACTGCAGTGAAGAAATGATGCTGAAAATTGTATATTTTTCTTCCATTCAAATGGCATTTTAACAAAATTAAAAAATAAAATTTGATAATTCTATGATTTAACAAAAACTTATTCAAATTAGTTATTTTTAACATCTTTTTAAAAATAATAAACGTTTTAGTTTTATAATTACAACAATTTTTGGCAGCATTCAGCACAAAATAACTGTTTACAAGGCAAAACAATCTGAAGCAATGCAAAACGGCAGAGGTTAATACAGTAACACCAAAGTCATTTTCTTCTTAAAGGGATAGTTCACTTTGAAATTCATTTTTTGCTATGTTTTAGATTACCTCAAGGGCATCCAAGATGTAGGTGTCTTGTTTCCGCAGTATTTTCAATTTTGATATTTTTAGGTCAAACCGTTCTTGTCAGTAGGGTTGGGAACCGAGAACCGGTTCTTTTCCAGAACCGGTTGTGTTTTTGAAAAAATACCGGAACCGTGCAAAATTCCTAAGTTTCGGTTCCGAAAACGGTTCTGATGCCGATGCGATATCATCATGTGGGCGAAGTGCTGGGAGTAGAAGACGCCGTCTTATTCCTAAATGACAAAAACTTCACCACTGAAGTTGCGATTTGCTCTCACACGCGCTGCATTTGTCACACACAGACACACGCACGCTGCGCGCGCCGACCGCCGAGTCACTCTCTAGCCTACATTCAAATCTGTTTGCGCTGAGAGAGAGAGAGAGCAGTTGTCGATATGAAACTGCTTTACAATCACACAGTCTCAATATTTATTTGTTTCACATATTCAAATGATTTCCGTTACAGAATTAGTGAGATTATAGTTTGAGTAAACATTGACGGTAGTGGTCAAAACAGATGCAGTCCGTATATTTTTTGTGTTCAGAATTTACTAAATATATACAATGAGCGAGTACATCATAATGTTTTTTTTTCAAACCGTGTTTTTGTCTTATCTTGAATCACTACGTAAAGCCTGTAATAAACGTTAATACTCGGACTTCTTGTTTAGACTGGCAGGCGGATCGCAGCTGCTGCGGTAGCCCAATGCCTGCGTGACTCGTCATGGACATAAACAGAGAGAAGTAGCTCCAGCAACAATGTTCTTCCGCAAGACGCATGCAGTTCTGTTTATTAACTGCTAGAGCGCCGATTTATCCAGTAATGAAATAAGTAAAGTCTTTATAAATCAATCATTCAAACCGTTTTAAAAAATAATCTGTTCTACACACATGTGTGTTAAAGCATATACTAATACTATTCCTTCTGAGAGGGTATTCTTCACTGTTGGAGATACAATAAAGGAGAGGTCTAAATTATTATAGAGAATGCAGAATTTTTTAATTTCCTTATATATATATATATATATATATATATATATATATATATATATATATATATATATATATATATTTATATTTTTTATATTTTTTTTTTTTGCAAAGATTGCTTAATAATATTTTGAGTTTGTTTACATTACCAGTCTGTTAAACTAATTTGTCAAGTACTATAAGAAATAAACACAAAAAGGATTGTGGATTTTTCTCTTACTAATATTTTTAATTGAATGGGAACCGGAACCGGAATCGTTTGGCGGAACCGGAATTGGAACCGGAAAATTTCTCACGATTCCCAACCCTACTTGTCAGTCAGTCATATAATCTATGGTCTATGGTCACCACCTCAAAGAGCATGCACAGAGAAGTCCAAATTAACATGATTTAATGACTTGTAAATGTAAGTACACATTAATGGCCTAAGACACGAAACGAGCGGTTTGTGTGGGAAAACGAAAACGAGAAATCGTTTTACCTCTTGCAACCACAGCCAAAGCGCCTTCACCCTCAGATCAGTTGGACGTGGCTGTGGTTACAAGAGGTAAAAACAATATAAAATCCTGTTCATTTTGTCACACAAACCGCTCGTTTCGTGTCTTAGGCCATCAGTGTGTACTTACATTTACGAGTCATTAAATCATGTTTAATTTGGACTTCTCTGTGCATGCTCTTTGAGGTGGTGACCATAGACCTCCATTATATGACTGACAGACAAGAACGGTTTGACCTAAAAATATAAAAAACAAAGACACCTACATCTTGGATGCTCTTGAGGTAAACTAAAACATACCAAAAATTCATTTCAAAGTGAACTATCCCTTTAAGAGAAACAAAAAGATGTTCTTAAATAGGATTGCAATGATATTTTAGGTTTTTGGCTGCAAGAGAGTGTTTAGCATTAAGGTTTCACTCTCGCTCAAGCCGTTCTCACTGTGCGGCGGAAATATCTTAAAGAAATAGTTCACCCTAAACTGAAAATGATCCTATAGTTTACTTACCCTGAAGCCACTGGTGTATGACTTTCTTCTTTCAGCCAAACACAATCGGAGTTATATTAAATAAAATCCTGGTTCTTCCCAGTTTTGTAATGGCGTTGAATAGTGTCTGAGTTTCTGAAGCTCTAAAAAGTGCATCCATCCATCATAAAAGTAATCCATACGACAAAATAGCCATATTTATACGTTTATAAAGTATTATCACTGGCTTCTGGCAACAGCCGTACACACGTTCACAATAGTCGAGACAGTTCTGACAGAAGAGTGACCTCTGACCTGACTCCTCTTCTCTTATATTAAAATCCTCTAATAATAATAATTAATCATCTTGTTTTAGACTTCTAATTCATGCCCAGAATTTTGTTTTGCTCTATCCTCTGCATTTTCTCATTCGTCAGTTCTCACCTAAGCTTAACATCAAGCGTAAGGTCAAAGGTCACCCTTCCTTCGCGAACACGAGTACAACCGTGCGATTACGGTTTATAAAGTTTTGAATATGGATATCGCTTCAGAGGCCATTTATTAACCCACTGGTGTCACATGGTTTACTTTCATGATGGATGGACGCACTTTTCGGAGTTTCAAAAAGTCAAGAAGTCATATACGCAGGATGACTTGAAGGTGAAATGATAATTTTTAGGTGAACTATTCCTTTAACTTCTTAAGTTTTGTGGAAAAAATGCAATATCAATGCAAGAAAATCTACAGGCCTGTATTTCCCCCTGAAAGCGTGTTCACTTAGTTCTGCAGCACACTGATGCAGTCGTGAAGATCGAAATCAGATAGACGGACTTAGAGGTTTGGATCAGTTGTCCCACTCCAGAGATTACTTACACACTTCAAAGACGAGGTTGCCAAGACTGCGACCTTGCTACATGAAGCCTCATTGACCAAAATCCACTTCCTACCCAACACACACTTCCTCAGAACTCGCCGTAATCTCCATTAGGATGTTCACACACAACTTCTAGCGGAAAAAGCGGGAAGTAGGGCAGGAAGGAAGAGCAGATCTCGTCGAGTGTGTTCTAGCTGTTGTGGCGCTTCTCCTCAGCAAATTTAATAGCAGCAGTGGGCCATTATGTGAATTAGGAGCCAACAGGCCCGGCCCGCCGCAAATGAACAGATTACCTTGTTCAGTGGTCCGACACAGGATTGTGATTACCTCACACTCTCCCCTCATTACACACACAGGAATAAAAAGCCACTGTGAATGGAAAAAAACACTGATCGGAATAATCTGATTGCTGTTAACACGCCGTTGATGGAATTAATAAACAGCGCCGCTGATGATGTTCTGTTTACAGTGGCGATGCGCTGCGTTTAGCATTTAGTCGGTGTGTAAAAGACCATCAGAGCGGATCTGAAGTTAATTTCTGGACTAGAGTAATAAAAACTAGTTTCCCCTAAAATAACTCCTGATACAAGACTTGAGTGCTATAAAAGTACTATAAAATGCTTTCAAGATCCATCTATTTAAATGCTTTGATGATTGTGGTGCCTAAAACTAAATTCACAAGTTTTACTGTAATTATAACTGTAGAGATTTTGATTTTGATGTAAATTAGTTATAGTATAGTATATTAGTTATATATATATATATATATATATATATATATATATTAGTTAGTTTCATCGATTCATCGCAATTAATCGCATCCAAAATAAAAGTTTGTTACATAATATATGTGGGTGCACTGTGTATAATTATTTTACATATATAAATACACACACATGCTTGTATATATTTAAGAAATATTTCTATGTATATACTGTATATATATTTATATATAAAATATTTATGGTAACACTTTACAATAAGGTTCATTAGTTAACATTAATTAACTACATTAGTTGGCATGAACTAATAATGAACAGCACTTATACAGCATTTATTAATCTTTGTAAACGTTAATTTCAATATTTACTAATACTTTATTAAAATCTTGTTAACATTAGTTAATGCGCTGTGAACTAACATGAACAAACAATGAACAGCTTTATTTTTATTAACTAACATCAACAAAGATTAACAAATACCATAACAAATGTATTGCTCATGGTTAGTTCATGTTAGTTAATACATTAACTAATGTTAACTAATGAACCTTATTGTAAAGTGTTACCATATTTATTTATATATAATATAAATTAGATTTTTTTCTTAAATATACATGCATGTGTGTGTATTTATATATATATATATATATATATATACAAAATAATTATACACAGTGCACTCACATATATTATGTAAACACAAAGTTTTACTTTGAATGAGATTAATTGCGATTAATCGTTTGACAACCCTAAAAACGTGTGAATTTTAATTTAAAATATCAATATATATTCAATCTTATCCCCTTGAAGATGTATATTTGGTCTTAATACATATTTTAAAACATAATATTGTGATAATATCATCATTAATATTACTTTTACAGTAAGTATTATTATTACAATATTACTCAATATTGATAATAAATTGTACTTTCTCACGCTTATAAATACAAATAATATATTGCGTTAGTTTTATCAATAAAAACAATAACATTTAAATAAAATCTAAATATTAAACAATATTTTCAACATTTTACCACCACATCTAAAATATAATTTTAATATATAAAAAGTGATTAGACCAAACATAGGTAGAAGATGATGATTCTTTGACAAAACATCACCCATTAAAGCGGATTGAAAAAATGTGTGTGTGAGAGAGAGAGTCTGAAACACACCATCACCAATGCAGTAGTAGTGTGTCTTTCAGAGTTGAGTTCCAGGTGCCATGATCATCTCACATAAAGGAGTGAAACTCAATCTGTGGTCAGCGGCCTCTCTCTCTCTCTCTCTCATCCTCATCAGATCCTCAACACCTTCTTCTGAAATGCTACACTTCTCTCTATCACTCTCCTGTGTCCTGGGACGTTGAAATATATCTTAAGGCCAGTCTAAGACAGGTAAACAGGACAGCCTCCACCAGACCAGGTGACCGGCTCATTCAGCAATCTCCATCAAGTCCAGACACATGTCATCATCATCAACAAAAACTAGTATGAAGACAAAAAGCAGTAGTGAAGATGGTATTTGTCAAACATACAAAGACTGAAATAGTATTTTCTTGAAAAACAAACTAAATACGAATAAAAACGACACCAGATAATTACATTTTAAATCTGATATAATTAAAATGTTGGTGCTGTGATAAAAACCTATTAACTAGGCTATAAAACAACTACTAAACTAAAATCTAAACGTGCAAATAAAAAAACAAAACTATATTAACCCTGATCGGCTCCATAGAGAATCTCGTCCTGTCTGTGACGTGCCTGTCATCCATAAATATGTATTTCTGTAAAGCCTCTCCACAGCCCTTCTGTTTGATTGCTTAACATTTGGTTTCTTGCTCTTAAGAGACTAATAAAAACTGAAGTATGTGGTGGCTAAAGCGTCTCAGGCTTATGAAATATGTACAGCCAAGTGGCTATTGGATATCTGAATGGAATTCAAATAGCCTCAGTGCCACGGCGGATCTCCAAAACATCGTGCGGCCCTTTAGCTTGCTGAGATCGATAGCCCTTAAAACAGCCTGTGAGAAGGACGAGACGCAGACCATCAGTTTGGATGAAATTCATTTTTAAAACCCTTTCTGCGTTTCAAACTACACGCCTCACAATTTTTAAATGAAACTTGCACTGAATGGCATCAATATTTTGCTTTATTTGACCAGTATTTATTTCTGATCTAGAGGAGCATGAGTGACTGACTGATATAATAATATAATAATACATTTAATTTCTAGTGCACTTTACATTTAAGACAAACCTCAAAGTGCTACAGGTATGACATCAATGTAAAATATAAAAGGTGCAACAACGATATTGTACAAGGTTAAAATTCATTAGTTCTGCTAAAAGTAATGTTTTTAGTCCTTTTTTGAAAGTCTCAATAGTCTTTGGTCTCATATAGTCGAGTACATCATTATTTCAAGTGTGAACAGGTCTGCTTTTACTATTACTTTATATACTTTAGGATAATGAGCATGAAATCAAAAGAATAATTTACTAATTTATTAATTAAAAAAGATTTGTGTAAAAATATTAGGGCTGGGTATTGAGACAAATTTCACAATTCGATTCGATTTCGATTCACAAGCTTGCAATTCGATTCGATTTCGATTACGATTCGATTCAATATCGATTATTTTGGATATCAGTTACAATAAATGCCTAATTTTTCTCAAGGGAATCAAATCTCTTAACTAATGCTGTAAACTATGGGAGTCTAGTTGTAGCCTACTAGGCTTCATTAACCTAATATGAAGCTAATAATTAACTGTTTTGTAGCTATACAAACACTTAAATTACACTTTTATTTATTTTTATAATAAGAAGATTATATGAAATATAAACATTTAAATGGTGGCAGTCATAAAAACTTGCCAGATTTATTCAAATATGCATTAAATATTAAAAGAACACTAACAAGTGTGGACTAACGAGTTTATGTGGGTTTTCTGAGGTAAATATGACGATACATGACATTGATTACAAGCTGTTTAACTGACGTCTTTCCACGGTTGAAATGCAGATTGAGCGAATCAATGTGACATGATACGGATTTCGATAAGTTGTAGGGATGTCCCGATCCGATCCACGGCATCGGTATCGCGCCGATACCGGCCCAGAACGCTAGATCGGAGATCGGAGGGGAGAAAAAAATATGAGCGATATCCAGTTTAGCGGCGCAGCCTGTCACGTGATAATTGTTGTGTTTACGCACACGCGCGCAGAGAATCACTCTCGCTTTGCGTGTCAAGAGCGAAACTGGCGCGCGTAAAAGGGCCGTTACATAGTCAACGCGAGCTACGCGAGAAAGCAACGCGAGTGACGCGAGCGACGCGCTTCCTTTCAAGTTTGAAGCGAAATTTACGCGCGTGACGCGCGTCAGAATCAAAATCCGTTGGCGGTCATTGTTTTTATGTCGACCGAGCATTCATCAAGAGAGTTACCGCTCTGTATTTACTCTGGATAGCAGAACAGCGGCGTGGGGATCATCGTCGCCGTATATTTGTGTCCACCGGACCCTTCGGAGCCGAACCGTTTGGCGAGTTTCACCATTTGCTCGCTCCAGGAGCTGCGCTGGATGACGGCCGCTGTCAGCGGTACTTCCGCCTGTCACGCGCCCAGTTTGATGACCTGTTGTCCCGCATCTGAGCGAGGATCACCCTCGCCCGGCCCCTCATCCATCTAATCTAGCTGTCATTTATTTTTGTTTTGATAATAAATAGAGCCAGCCTTCAAAAGTTATTAACCTGTCCTGTGATTTTTTTTCTCTCTCTCACGTCCAGACACGAATTTATGCACATATGTTGATTGTCTTTACAACATAATACTATTTCCAGATATGGAATGAATAACATTCAATACAAAATGAACAGGTCTCCATATAGAAATAATGTTTTAAGTGATGAAACATTTGCTTTGTTGTGCATAATCCCACCATGCATTTAGTCATATTAACAAAATAATTTATTGAAGCATCCAGACACTTCACCACGTGAGCAAGCAGCTAGGCTCCTGATTGGTTAACGCGGCGCGAATTCACGCCAAAGTTCAGCCAACTTGACGCGCGAATGAGGCGTATTCGCGTCTTCCGCGCCGCGCTCCACGCCTTCGCGCCGCAGGAATTTTTCTTGCATTGACTTAACATTGAAATCATTCGCGCCTGACGCCCTATTCGCGTCCGGTGTGAACGTAGCATTAGTGCGTCGAAGTTGTGATAGCGCTGTCGGCTAACGCGAAATGCTACTATTTACATTCCATGGATGTTTATTCATATATACAATTGTTTTGGACTAAAAACTTCTTCAAATTGGATTGTATGGACGCTTTACAGTGAAACCAAACCATTTTTGTTGGAATGTGGACTAACAGATGGCTAATTGGTGAGTTTCTTCCAGTTTGTGTTGGTTTGTTTTGGCTGTTGGTGGTCTGACAAAGAGACAGATTGTGCCCGCTGTGTTGATTGTATCTTAAAATGGTTTACGTCGTTCGAATCACGAGTTTCTCAGCTTTCCAAAGATATGTATTATGTTTACTTTTGTGTTTGTTTTGTTTTGTCTTTCACAAAGTTAAACCTATAAACCACCCTGTGGGCCGTATACGGCACGTCGGACCACGAAAAAAAAAATATCGGACTAATATCGGTATCGGCAAAAGCCAAAGGTGCGGCATCGGTATCGGTATCGGAAGTGAAAAAGTGGTATCGGGACATCCCTAATAAGTTGTACTCTATCTTTTAACACACTTTCAGATGCTCATTCATGTTTATTTCGCGCTGTGACTGGTATTATTAAGCCGGAAGAGAGATCAGCGCTGCTGCTTCTCTGGAGCTGCGCCAGAGCGATCTCACGCCACAGCGCCAAAACGCTATTTATGTTTTTGAATTTCTAAAGAAAATGGACGTAATTTGAAAATTGAGACCTTGTTTCATATCAATAGTAACAAAGCAAAATCAAATCACTAATCAAAACTAATAGATTAGTGCGATTTGTTGGATGTGCGCAGCCGCGATACAATGTCTCATTCATTCAAATGTAACAGGATGACTAATCGATTCTTGAGATTTAAGAATCGATATCGGTTTGTAAAAATGAGAATCGATTAATATCGAGAAATCGATATTTATTACCCAGCCCTAAAAAATATTAAAATAAAATTGAAAATAAATGAATAATAATAATAATCATGTAACACATGGACATGGAAAAAGATTTGTTTTGTTCATTTTGATGAACGAGTTTGAATAGGAGAGTCACGAACGCACATCACAGAACAGAGCAAGGCGACCATTTGAGCTTATAAAACGTAAACTTTGTAATTTATTTATTAAATGAGCGATCGTTTTGCTTGATAAGACCCTTATTCATCGTCTGGAATCATTTAAAGCCCTTTGAACAGTTTGCAGTTTGCACTGAAACCGTCTTTTGGACCTTGAACCGTTTGGTTCCCATTGAAGTCCATTATATGGAGAAAAATGCTGGAATGTTTTCATCAAAAACCTTAATTTCTTTTCGACTGAAGAAAGAAAAACATGCACATCTTGGATGACATAGGGGTGAGTAAATTATCAGCAAAAGTTTTTTCAAAAGTGAACTACTCCTTTAAGACATTCTAACATGAAAAATGATTCATGTAGTTTTTACACAAATGAATTAAGTAAACTTCAGTTTTAAATTAGAGCGGTCAGTTAAACGCGTTATTAACGCAAACCAATTTTAACGCGATACATTTTTTTATCGCGAGATTAACGGTCTTTTTGGCCTAGCAAACTTTGTCGATTATTTTCACATGCTTTTGCAACAGCGCTGCGCTATGAAACCCATTCATTTCAATGGCTAAACCGCACACCAGGGTCAAATTTCAAAATAGTTCAACTTTTGCCGCTGTGACGATTTCCAGCGCGCCCAATAGAAACTTTTTGGCATCCAGAAAACAAAAAGAAATCAAGAGACATTTAGAATAGACAAAAATGTGTGAATAATCGTGAGTTAACAATGCCATTAATGCGATTAATTGTGATTAAATATTTTCATCGTTTGACAGCACTATTTTAAATATATATTCGGTTGATTGAACACAATTAATTTAAGTCTGACAAAATGTTAAAAAAATCATGTTACTTTAGCTTATTTTAACTAATTGAATTGAACTTGAATTTTGAGCGTAGCACAGCAACTATATTAACCACGCAAGCGTGTTAACCACGATAGTCCAAAATATCTACTGGCTGACAAAGTTCATCATGTCTACAGGCATATCGCCCACCCCTTTTTACTGTAGTTCTGCTTACAGTAGAAAAACAATCAGAGCAAGTTTGGTACAAACGTCCAGAGAGTGACCCACGGGTCTCCGGCATCGAGGCGAACGTGATGTAGAAGTAGCAGACATCTTTAAAAAAAAAAAAAAAAAAAAAAAGAAATCATCTAGGTCAGACTGAGTGGAGCGAGACTTGAGAAAGAAAAAAAGAGAGAAGGGTTAAAAAGAAAATAAAGACAGAGGGAAGCACAAAATCAAAGGCGTCTCTATCAATCCCGACCGAATAAACAGCAATTAAGAATCTCAATAATGCTTTAATTAAGAAAAGAGCCGTGAAAAGAGAGAAACAAAGCTTGGACAGTTGCGGTCCCCTGCTGTAAATTGCACCGTTGTGTCCAGGGCCCCCAGAACTCGCAGTCACTATTGACTGCAGCCACTAAGAAAGGTCAGCCGCAGAATACAGACCGCACAAAAGGTTGAATGAGGCAACCGAAGCAATCTTTGGTCAGTATGAAATAGAAATCTCAGGGCTGTACTCTGTTACAAAGTTACTGAAGTGAGGTAGCCTTGCTGTACAGCAAACTTTTACAAATGAAAAGAGCCTGTCGGGGAAATTGGCTCGCCCACTGGCACTCCGACGATAAAACACGGCGCCATCGGCACTGATTACAGTTTACACATTAGCCATACGGCCCAGATTCATCGGATCATTCGTACGGCTATAAAAGCATTCGTTTTTCATAATTGGAAATTATTTTAATGACTGATGTTCATATATCACGCTCAGTGCTGGTAGTTTCTGATTACATGTAATATGTTAGTTATGGTTTTACAGATATTAAATGCAACTCTCAATTTTACACAATAAGGCCTTAAAGGTTCTATAAGCGATGCTGGGCCAAAACATTTTTTGTCACATACATCAAACGTCTCCTCACTATCGGCTAGCTGCCTGTCCCCTAAACACACTGTAAAAAAACGCGGTCTCTGTAGACACCACAGGCTCCACAAACGGCAACAAAAACAATCATGTCTTACCCGGACCACGAAACCTAACAAACAGTGTTCCAGCCAATCACTGGCAAGAAGTATTTGAGGGTGGGTCTGGGGGGTTAGTGCGCGTGCACATGAAGGGGGTGTGTGTGTGAAGGAGAGCGACGCATCAGAGGGAAGTTTGAAAAATGACCGACACACGACCAAAGAGACGTCGTTCTGAGGAACAAATTAAAAAGAAGGAGTCGGATAAAGAACGTGCGAAGTTCCGAATTTACATCGGTAGCAAAGCTTTTGAACGATGGCGAGAACTCCGGCGGCAGAAGGGCTTCCAGTCCGACATTCAGGTTGCTCTGTTTTTGCTTGACAGGTGGGTAACGTTAAATTGTTTTTTTTTCTTCTAAATTGACGCTTATGTTCGCCAAACCCACACAAGGATATAATTAGCTAGAACTATGCACGTTCACAATTATTTCAGGAAGGACGGAAGGGAGGGGGAGGAGATGAGATGCGGAGGAGATGCGGTCTAGCTCCGATTTGTTTGAAAATATTCGAACGTCAACACCCAGGATCGCTTTGAGAACCTTTAACATGGTTAAAGTTCCTTGTAGTAGATGTATAGCATTCATCCAATGTTTCCCCTACCATTGTTTTATAGGGGGGCGGCCCACCCCCTCCAAAAACGACCTCCACCCCCCCTAAAACGCTGATGAAATCCAGTCATAAAAAAGGAATTTTCTGAATATTTGAGGAATAAATGGAACGAAATTAAAGAGGGTGAAATAACAGTGCCTTTACCCTCCGCAGTAGTTGATTGGGAGTATTATAATAACATTATTAATAATCAATACTAGGGGTGGCACGGTTCACAAAACCCACGGTTCGGTTTGTATCACGGTTTTAGGGTCACGGTTTTCGGTTCTGTACGGTTCTTGTTATTTTTTCTTTTAATCTTTAACACTCCAGAAATGTACTTCAGCATGTGATATATAGCTTAATTATCCACACTTTAGGATACAGTATTAAAAAATATATATTATATTCATGCAATCATGCACAAACTGAATTTTAGATTTCATCTCAGATTTAGATACAGCAAGAGAGAAGAAATTGACATGCTTTTTGTTTATTTGGCAAAAAAGGAGAATGTGTATCACTATCTCTACAAGAACTTGTGCATTTTTATCACATAAATCTTATTTACACAAAGAAATTAACTTTCATGTATCAACTGCTAACTTTTGTAGCTCTTACCAAAATTCTATCTTTTAAAAGAAAAAGAGAGGAACTCTTAAAACACTGTCTTTTAAATGTCAATATACATGAAACCTCATTGCCTATAGATAATTAAGCTATAGCAATAGCAAAGGCCATAAACATAAAGTGAAATTTAAATTCAACCTCAACACAAAAACAGTATCAACAATGCTTCTATTCCCAAAATGTGAGGGTACCTTTTTTCCACTTAAAATTAAAGTGCAGGGTTTGGAAACGTATGACTGAAGCTCTTATCTATACATAAAGTGCCACTGTAGTTAAATTAAAATATCATAACATGAAATCCAAAATGTTCCCACACACCGGACTTATACCATAGACTTATACGACGCTGGCGCATCCTCCAACTCCCTCATCTCTCCCACTTGCCATTTCTCCGCGTGCCGTGACCTGCAGCGCTCCATACTCCACTTTTACTGGCTTGTTTATTAACTTGAACCGGCGCTGCACAGAGCGATCGGTAATGACATCAAATACCGCGAAAGTGATGAATGCATACGGAGCCGAATCGCGCTAGATTGATGTTATTGATGAGCGCCGGTCCAAGTCGAACAAGTTTATGTCGCGCGAAAAGAAAACACACGTCACATACGTGCACGAGGTTACATTGCGCATGCGTCGAACCGTGAGACGCACACGCGCTCCGAACCGAGACAAGCGAACCGAACGGTTCGGGTGTTTTTTCATGTACCGTGCCACCCCTAATCAATACTGATCAAGGCATGTTGACAGACAGTTGTGCGAGCTGACAAACAATTAAAATAAAAAATACACACTTAGTCATTGTGCTTTGGAGTTTATTCAGAATTATAAATGAATGTGCTACTTGAATACATTAACTGGCACATTTGGTTTTCTGTCACCTCAGGCTTTGATCCTGAGTTTAGGTGTAACATCAGTAGCGAACAGCCAAACACATGCTGATAGAGTTTATAGAACATTAAGATTTTAAGCAAATGTACACAGGAAGATTCGTTGTCTTTTGGGAGGTGATGGAAACTACAGTCATTGGCAGGATCAGAGACGGGCTCTGGCAGGATCACTCTGATTTCGTTTTCAGCTTATGTTCAAAACAATCACGTTTAAGCAACTGAATTAGTTTAGTCCGGTTATACACACAACCGCGAACAGCGCATGTTGTCCCTGTGCTCCGTAACGACATCTCTCATAAAGATTTGCGTCTTTAAATAGTAAAATAATTCTCCGAAAAACAGCTAGCCTCTTCGCTAACTAACACACAAAATACCATTGGAATGCTACTTCCGCCGCCTCACCGGAAGTTTCACCCACTTTATTTTTTACATGAGCGCCCCTCGGAAACTTGTGGACAGATTAAACGGTTTTCAAAAGCACGAGAAACAACTCGGTCCAGAGCGTCCAAACTTCCGAGTATTTATAGGAACATCAGAGTAACACATTTTGACAAGGAAGTCTACTACGCTTGTGAGCAGTTTGGATTTTGCTGCCCACATATCATGTTGATTCAGAGTGTTGATTCATCCTGCGAGGTCTAGGACTAGACAGCAGTTCTGACAGAACAAAGTGAGAGGAGATGCACTCGGTACACTTTTTGGCAGGTTAAACAAAACCAAATCTCCTCGTCTCCATCAGTGTAGAGTTTCCCACCGCGCGGTGTGTTCCCAGCAGGCTCGGCGCTCTGCCGGGGCCCTGACACAGATAGATCTGTCTCACTCTGCGAGAGCGATACCTCACGGCCGGGGTTCTCCTGTCATCCACGTATTGATTTGACAAGAGAGACAAAAGGTATAACTCAGAGCTAATGCAATTGTGAAGACAAATGCTCAGCTGAGCAAAAAAAAAAAAAAAAAAAGGAAAGTGCATGAAGAGATGGGACACTCAGATAAACATTTATATTTTATATGTAAAATGTCATTCCACTGTAAAGGCAAACCAAAAGAGGCATGTATGTATATGCATGAAAAAGTGCATTTATACTTTTTATCTAAAAAAAAAAAAATTAAGCAAAAAGCTGTTCACACAGATGATTTTTTTTTTACAGGTAAGTCATCAAGTTCTTATTGACAATGATATAATAGTTTTGTAGGGCTGTGAAACGATTAACGTAATATATGTGTGCATAGTGTGTATAATTATTTTATATATATATATAAATACACACACACATGCATGTATATATTTAAGAAAATATGTTCTTAATATATCAAATATTTATATTTATATATAATATTAATTATGTATAAATATATATAAAGTGTGTTCTTAATATATCAAATATTTATATATAATATTAATTATGTATAAATATATATATAAAGTATATACATGCAAATATTTCTTAAATATATACATGCATGTGTGTGTATTTATATATACAAAATAATTATACACACTACACACATATTACGTAAACACAAACTTTTATTTTGGATACGATTAATCGCGATTAATCGTTTCACAGCCCTGTTTAAAAGATGAAATTATTATATCATCCTTGTTCACGGAAACAAGCAGTTGCTTCTCCACATGATCATTTTGTGTTTTAAATTGTATGTAATTGTTAACTTGTATGTATTTCTAATGTGGATGATTGGACTGACCCCTTCTATTGGTAATCACCACAAAAAAATGAAACCAGTTCTGACGGACAAAAAAAAAAAAAACCAGTTAGATCTGCATTAAACACGTGGAAACCGAATTCTGTGCAAGTTTTCCACGGGCCGACGGGACAGGACAAGAATCGATGCCTGTAACCTTCAAAGTCACGGATGTAAAGACCATCAACATTGTGATTAATCAAACGGCCAAACGCAACACGTCGAGAGGCTGCTTTTAACCTTACGCATCAGAGTGTTAATAAATATTAATAGCTTTCATTTGCACACCACTTTTAAGTCTATTTAAGAGCTATAAAGGCAGCGTCAGTGCGCATTTGGCGCTGCACTCAGATCATGGCTGCCAGCTGTAAAAGCCGTCTGACAGGAATACTGAGGATCTAAGTGGCAGAGTATTGAATTGACATTTCCAGCATGCCTCTGATCAACCACAGTTCTCCTTTACAAGTCTGTGAAGGATTGCAAATAAAGCGCCTCGTTACTGTTGTTCTTTCCATCCAAATAACACATAACCGCGCTCATGCAGATTAACAGGCGAATGACTGATGCAAATCAAAAGAAAAAAAAAATCGGACATGAGGAGATAACCGACTAAAGTATGTTGGATAATAAGCACTCAGGGTCCAGTTGATACACTTTAAATCACTTAATAAACTAACAGTATTCCCCAAATGTTAACTAGCCTAGACTGAACTATGTTGCTCATTTGGCATTAAAAACTAAATTTGCGATATTCTTTTCTTCCCAATTGAAACAAAACGAGTGAATGAAAAAAAAAAACAACAAAAAAACAACAACAAGAGAAACTGTGAGGTGGGACTTGATTTTGTCCATGGGGAATTGATTGGATGGTTGTGGTTTGCTATTGGTCCATCTCATGTGATTGACAGGTTGGTTGTCCCGCCCTTGCGCCAGTAAATGCATATTATGTCGGGCTGTCAAACGATTAATCGCGATTAATCGCATCCAAAATAAAAGTTTGCGTTTACATAATATATGTGGGTGCACTGTGTATAATTATTTTATATACATAAATACACACATGCTTGTATATATATTTAAGAAATTTTCATGTACAGTACTGTATATAGATTTCGATAAATATTTTATACGTTAATTATATATTTTTTAAATATACATGCATGTATATATATACACACACACATACACACAAAATATTTATACTCAGTGCACCCACAAATATTATGCAAACACAAACTTTTATTTTGGATACGATTAATCGCGATTAATCGTTTGACAGCCCTAATATTATGGGCCTATTATGTGGTTCTTGAGATAATGAATGATAAACGCATAATTAAAGGGATTTGGATTGAAAAACAAAGAGAGTAGAGAACTGAACTGTAGACATGCTGCTTGTCTTTCACACAAAAAGCTTCCTGAGATATCGGTGAGTCATAATTAACAACATACTAGCAATAAAGTGATATACTAGCCACAAATATTAAGTTTTGGTTGCAAGCCATAAGTATTGCAAACATAAGTAATGCAAGCAATACTTATGCAAACCCTTGCATTTTCCCACTACTCTCTTGTGGTGTGTCATTCTCATTGAAATCAATAGCTAAAAGACTAAACTCTAGTATACAAGTTCCCTTTATTCCCAAATAATAACATCCTTAAAGAGCAGCGAGTGTGTTTTTGACATATAAAGCTGATTACCAGTCGCCAGTTAAATGACAACAATCCTCTAAGATTCGCCACCTTCCATTAAACGCAAATGAATGTACAATTATATATGCAGTTAAGTAAGGACTGCATCTGATTGTGCTGTATTCGCATGTTCTGTATTCTTGCAATTAAAAGCTAATTAATTAGATTCAATTCTATTAAAGGACAAATCCCACTCTTCAATATCCACAACCTGAGGTCAGCCACCGCTCAAATGTGAATCGCTTTTTTTTTTTTTTGCATGGTGTGAAACTAAAAATAGAAGGTGCTTTACATGCTGGAACATATAACAAGCAGACATCATGAATATGATTCACTCTTGAGCAGTGACAGAGATATCGGTTCACATAAATAACTAGCAGTAGAACATGAGAAATGTACCAGAGATATTGGTGCAAAATGTACATTTAAATTTCTTCATGTAAATATCTTATTTTTACATTTGTTGGGAGTTTTGCTTAAATACTTTATCTTGTTTGTTTTTAAAGAATAGTATCTGAAGAATCTGTTGAATCTGTTTATATATATAAAAAAGTAAGCATAATGTAATTTTTTTTATATATATTTGTATACTTTTACATAAAACAACAGTAATTGTAAAATTTAATTAAATCAAAAACAGTAAAAATGTTAGTTTATAATGCTAATATAAAGTTAAAAAGGAAATAATTTACAAACAAGCTAATTATATCTTTTCACTAAAGGAAAAAAGTTCTAATGTTTGCAATTGTCTAATCTGTAGTTTATAAATAATTCTAATTCTAGGTCCCATTAGTTAACAAGTAAATGCATTGACAAATATTATATAACAATGCGAAATACAGGTGAAACTTGAAAAATTAGAATATTGTGCAAAAGTTCATTTATTTCAGTAATTCAATTCAAAAGGTGAAACTAATATATTATATAGAAAAAATAGCAAAGTTATTTCAAGCCTTTATTTGTTACAATTTTGATGATTATGGCTTATAGATATGAAAACCTTTTCACAATATTCTGATTTTGAATTTTTGGTTTTCATAGCTAATCCATAATCATCAAAATTATAACAAATAAACTTTAAGAGTCTATATAATATATTAGTTTCACCTTTTAAGTTGAATTACGGAAATAAATGAACTTTTCTACCATATTCTAATTTTTCCAGTTTCACCTTGTTACAGTAGTTATTAATTTGTGTTAATGCTTGTTAATAAAAAATAAAAATAAAAAACCTGTTCATTGTTAGGTCATATCAGATCCGGTCTATTAAATACTATTCACATATACAACTTTAGATTTTAATAATATATTAGAAAACGTTGAAATTAACATTAAGAAGTGTAAGTATTTCTCATTGCTAGTTCATGTTACCAAACGAGACCTTATGGTTAGTGTAAAAAGTAAATTTTTACAATTTTTCCTAAGTCAACTTGTTAAAGTTAAGACAGATTATATAGCCTATAAAAAATACACATTTTTTAATTTTTCAAAAATGTTTCAAAACCCCTGTGTTCAGTTCAATTAGAAACCTATACATCATATGATCTTTTTATCTAAAGATTTCGGACTTTTCTTCCCTCATTGTGTTTCCTTCAGAACGTGTCCTTGAGCAGCGTTCAGCATCTCCTCTCTGCAGTAAAGCAACACTTCTGCTATTAATCTGTTGTTGCTGTGCCAGCTTCAGACACCCCTGCCTGAGAAAGGGCCGTTTGTTGAGGAAATGTGAAAATGCTTTATAAACAACTCTGCGAAAGACGAACAATTTATCTCAAAACTACTTCCAGCATGTGGGCGCTGATCTAAAATATGGCTACAGTGTTTTTGGCTGCTACCAAAATGCTTCGGGTCAGTGTGCTACTACAAAACAATGTTAAACGAGAAGGAAAATTCCCGGTGTATTTCGAGCGTTCGCTGCCGTGGCTGGAGGAGAGGAGGTTCATCTCTCCGTTTCGTGCCCATCACGGGCAGATGTGACTGTGAGCTTCCTTTATGAATGTTAAAGAGGAAATTGAAGCATACAAAAACGCTACAGTGATATCACACAACACAGCTGGCTCTTTCAGACAACTCTTCTGCACAAGTACAATACTATCGCCTCAAGAGTCTCTTTCACCATCTGTGAAATTACGACAGCTGATTGCATTGCCGGCTTTCCTAAACACTCAGGTTAAAGACTTGAGCCGAAGATTACACACACACACACACACCTCACGGGCTGGAATCCACCTCTCCAACGCCGGCATGACGTTGCAGGTTTTATTTCCATAGAGACGGGTTCGCAGCGAGGCGGCAGTGTGTAACACTGACCTGAGTGACCTCTGACCTAGTAAAGCTGCCCAAGGCTCCTGCTCGGCAAATCCTCATTCGTTTGCAATTACCGCCCGTGCCCTTTCCTGACGAGTGCACTACCTAAACCTACAACAGCGCAAATAGGGATGGCAAGCATTAGGAAGTTAACGATTCCGGTTCTATTTAATGATTCCATTAACAACCCCAAAATGCTTTCCGTAAGCACAATCACTTCCTAGAAATATACTTCTGCTCTAGCTTCTGTACTACAATGCACAAAATATGAAAGATGAACTTTTGAAGTTGATCTTGATCAAAAAACTTCAAAATTTCGCATTTAATTCAATGTAGGGTTGGGCGAAATGGCCAAAACAATTAGGCATATCATGATAAAATGTCTCTTTAAAATGCACAATAGCTTGAGTTAGGTCATTTATATAGGGCGAAATTCGGTTCATTGATTCATCAGGTCAGTGTTTTTGGTTGGAAGTCTATAAACATCATGGTATTACCCGGTCTCCCCTGTATATTGTCGCAGCTCACAATACAACGAACACCCATGATTGTAAACTATGTTTTTACTATCTATTCAAGAAGTAGTTCACTTTAAAAAAAAAAACTTTTGCTGACAATCCAAGATGTCCATGTTTTTCGTTCGTTCTATCGTACGTTCATTCGATCATATGTTCGTTCTATCGTACATTCGTACGTTCGTCCTATCGTACATTCTTTCGCTCGTTCTATCGTACGTCCGTTCTATCGTACATTCATTCGTTCGATCATATGTTATTTCGCTCGTTCTATCGTACGTTCATTCGATCATATGTTCGTTCTATCGTACATTCGTACGTTCGTCCTATCGTACATTCTTTCGCTCGTTCTATCGTACGTCCATTCTATCGTACATTCATTCGTTCGATCATATGTTCTTTCGCTCGTTCTATCGTACGTTCATTCGATCATATGTTCGTTCTATCGTACATTCGTACGTTCGTCCTATCGTACATTTATTCGTTCGTTCTATCATATGTTCTTTCGCTCGTTCTATTGTACGTTCATTCGATCATATGTTCGTTCTATCGTACATTCGTACGTTCGTCCTATCGTACATTCTTTCGCTCGTTCTATCGTACGTCCGTTCTATCGTACATTCATTCGTTCGATCATATGTTATTTCGCTCGTTCTATCGTACGTTCATTCGATCATATGTTCGTTCTATCGTACATTCGTACGTTCGTCCTATCGTACATTCTTTCGCTCGTTCTATCGTACGTCCGTTCTATCGTACATTCATTCGTTCGATCATATGTTATTTCGCTCGTTCTATCGTACGTTCATTCGATCATATGTTCGTTCTATCGTACATTCGTACGTTCGTCCTATCGTACATTCTTTCGCTCGTTCTATCGTACGTCCATTCTATCGTACATTCATTCGTTCGATCATATGTTCTTTCGCTCGTTCTATCGTACGTTCATTCGATCATATGTTCGTTCTATCGTACATTCGTACGTTCGTCCTATCGTACATTTATTCGTTCGTTCTATCATATGTTCTTTCGCTCGTTCTATTGTACGTTCATTCGATCATATGTTCGTTCTATCGTACATTCGTACGTTCGTCCTATCGTACATTCTTTCGCTCGTTCTATCGTACGTCCGTTCTATCGTACATTCATTCGTTCGATCATATGTTATTTCGCTCGTTCTATCGTACGTTCATTCGATCATATGTTCGTTCTATCGTACATTCGTACGTTCGTCCTATCGTACATTCTTTCGCTCGTTCTATCGTACGTCCGTTCTATCGTACATTCATTCGTTCGATCATATGTTCTTTCGCTCGTTCTATCGTACGTTCATTCGATCATATGTTCGTTCTATCGTACATTCGTTCATTCGTACGTTCGTTCTCTCATACGTTCATTCGCTCGTGTTATCTTACGTTCATTCGATCATATGTTCTTTCTATCGTACGTTCGTTCGTTGGTTCTATCATATGTTCGTTTGCTCGTTCTATCGTACATTCGTTTGTTCGATCATATGTTCATTCACTCGTTCTATCATATGTTTGTTCGATCATGCTCGTTCTATCGTACGTTTGTTCGTTCTATCATACATTCGTTCGTTCCATCACATGTTCGTTCGCTCGATCATATGTTCATTTGCTCGTTCTATTGTACGTTCGTTTTATCGTATGTTCTATCGGCCTGTGTAGCTATTGTCCCATCTATATATAATCAGTGTTTCCCCTACAATGTATTCAGCAGCGGCGCAGCGCCGCCGCTGGATTTTCAGCGCCGCTGCAAAATCTTTTCATGATCAGCAATATCATGACATTCACTTCATTCACTTATACACCTAAAAACACAGACATGGCGACCGGCAGCGCTGCTAATGTGGCTCTGAATCCACTTGTTGACAAGAACGGAGGAAAGAGCCATATACGGAAATATTTTCGATTAGGCTAATGTCATGTTGCCATAAGGGGCCGTTCGTTAATTTAAATAAGCCATACGCGCTCCACTCAGAATAGAAGTGACGCGGTGGCGGCGCGCTCGTTTATCCAATCGCGCCTCTGTTCAAGGTTGCATAGCAACGAGAGACTCCACGGGACAGCGAGCACTTGTGGAAAGGAGAAAGCGGTACGAACTGTTTCCATGAGCCGGACGAGGAAGTATCACCTACTGCTCATAGTCCTGATCTCTCTTCCGGCTTAATAATACCAGTCACAGCGCGAAATAAACATGAATGAGCATCTGAAAGTGTGTTAAAAGATAGAGTACAACTTATCGAAATCCGTATCATGTCACATTGATTCGCTCAATCAGCGTTTCAACCGTGGAAAGACGTCAGTTAAACAGCTTGTAATCAATGTCATGTATCGTCATATTTACCTCAGAAAACCCACATCAACTCGTTAGTCAGCTAGAAAAATAACTCTAGAGAGGAGTATTTTGCTAAATATATACACCATATTACATATGCATTATAATCTTAATGTTCTTCAATATTTAATGCATATTTGAATAAATCTGGCAAGTTTTTATGACAGTCACCATTTAAATGTTTATATAATCTTCTTATTATAAAAATAAATAAAAGTGTAATTTAAGTGTTTGTATAGCCTAGCTACAAAACAGTTCATTATTACCTTCATATTAGGCTAATGAAGCCTAGCAGGCTACTACAACTAGACTCCTATAGTTTACAGCATTAGTTAAGAGATTTGATTTCCTTGAGAAAATTAGCCATTTATTGTAACTGTCTGATATCCAAAATAATTAATATTGAATCGAATCGGAATCGAAATCGAATCGAATTGCAAGCTTATGAATCGAAATCGAATCGATTTGTGAAATTTGTGTCAATACCCAGCCCTACATTCTAATATGATGATATCTGCTCTTTTTTTAAAGTTTCTTTTATTATTAAAAAATAACATCATGTAATAGTATTTCACAATATTAGGCTACTGTTTTTTCTCTATTTTTGATTAAATAAATCCAGGCTAGATGAGCATAAGGCTTCTTGCACAAACATAACATAAAATAGTATCACTGTCACTCACACACATCTGAAAAACCCAGAAAAATTAAGTGCTCACAAATTGGGTGTGGCCTTTGCCATTAAGAAAAAATGTTCAATAAATTGTAAATAATCTTTTTCTGGGTTGTGACGTTTCATTTTTCCCCTATCAATTTCTACATTTTAGTTTGAGTTTTAAAACTTACCGTTATTTTTTATAGTATAACGACCTCTTAACTGTCAAAATATCATTAAAGCTACATTATGTATTTTTCTCCGCCGCTAGGGGTCGCTAACCTCTTACAATAACAAAGGCGTAGGTTTAGGACGCAGTGAATAAGCGTAATGATGGAACTTGTCATGCAGATGGATCTAATGTGTATGGAAAATGTATTTATACATTTTTCAAACTCATGGTTGAAGGGGTTATTTAAAAAAAAATTCTCCCGGAGGTGCAATTCCCCAAACCGCACACCGCCCCGCCCACAGCCCCACCCCGCCCCGCCCACCGCGGCTTGGTAACAACCTCCGGCACCTAACAGCACCGCTGCTGAAAAAATTTCTAGGGGAAACACTGATAATTATGACTGTCGTTCTACCTATCGTTCAGTCTATTGTTTTATCTATCTATTTTTCGGTCTCTTTCTGTCGTTTTTTATTTATTTTTGAAATGAGCGATCGTTTCGCTAGATAAGACCCTTATTCATCGTCTGGGGTTTAAAGCCCTTTGAAGCTGCACTGAAACTCATTTGGACCCTATTGATGTCCATTATATGGAGAAAAATCCTGGAACGTTTTCATCAAAAACCTTAATTTCTTTTCAAAATGGACATCTTGGATGACATGGGGTGAGTAAATTATCAGCAAAAGTTTTTTTTTTTTTAAAGTGAACTACTCCTTTAATTGCTGACTCTATTAGTCCAACTCTGAACAAACTCTGTGCTCTTCACCACGGTGCGGTTATCACTCCGCCCAAGTAGCAGTGCTTCGCCTTCCGAGAATATAGTTCCCAATATTTGCATATATTTTATATTTTAATGCATTAAAACAAAGCCCTTTGCTGTGGCTCTGTTGGTGGAAGAACATCAATGTTCAAGAACGGCTAACTAAAATGGTCATTAAAACATCCTTCGTTTCCAGAATTTAAACAATAGACAGGTTCCTCTAGTGTTAGTAACATTTAGCTCTAAAGGACAACATAAACAAAAGATCTTTTATTAGGGTGACACACTATAGACAAACATGAGGGTGTCTGACCAATGCAAAGGCTCTGTTGTTTTGTTTTATTCATCTGTGTGTCTGAGCTGTGGAGGGGAGATGAAAAGAGAAGCAGTGTTTTTTCCTCAGTGACTGGTCTCTCCAGTCTGCATGTCTCCAGTCATCTGTCACTGGTTTACATACATACAGTGACACCTCCAGTCTCCAAGGGGAGGCAGTGTCACCGCGCGCCCGAGCTAAAGGCTGACTGGGTGGGTACGGATCTCCTCCAGGTACCCCTCGGGAGAGACATTAGGGCTTGGTGACAGCATGACAGGCCCACACACACACATAGATTTGTTCTCTGTTTCACTCCCTCCACAACACACACACAATCCTGCGATGCACACTGAGGCCTCCTACACAACCCCACGGTTGCATAAAGCATAGATTTTGCATAAAGCGCTGACTTAGCTCCACATAAATTTAGTCAGACACAAAATTATTTTTCAACCCCCCCCTCCCGGCCTCCAAACGCCGAACTTTTTAGGAATGAATAATGGAAACAAAGAGGCGAAAGGCTTTGGGGAGCATTAAAATGTGGAAGAAATTTCGTCAGGGTACGGAATGGGAAAAAAAAAATGCCTGTAAAATCCAGACAGACTGGAGTAAAACAGAAAAAAAGTCAAATAAATGCTAAACAGAACTTGAGGCAGTCCTCCCTAGATATTGCCATGACACATAACTTATACAGTGATATAAATATTGCATTGTTAACAAATGCAAAAGATGTAATGCATCTTTTCAAAAGCTAAACGGAGCTTGTTGACCACTAGGGACAACTCGAGTACTCGACAGAAAATTCAACAGAGCCACTTCCACTACAGATTAGAGTCAGACGGACATCTTTGGCATCGTGTATCAAGTTAAAAATAGCTGTAAAATAATAAATGTTCAATGTGTAGTTCACTTTTCAAAATGTCATCCAAGATGTCCATGTCTTTCTTTCTTCAGTCGAAAAGAAATTAAGGTTTTTGATGAAAACATTCTCCATATAATGGACTTCAATGGGGTCCAAACGGTTCAAGGTCCAAATGAGAGTTTTAGTGCAAACTGCAAACTGTTCAAAGGGCTTTAAACGATTCCAGACGATGAATCGTGGACGTGGAGCTCTCGGCATCTCCAAAGATGTTGATCTTTGTTGTAGTCCTCTTTTCGTCTTAAAGTCCGCTTGCCATGGTCCATAATGCTTAAACAAAACAGCAGCGTGAGCGTCTTGCTAGGTATAACGGCAATAACCTGGTTGTCAAAGTCTGTCGCCATGGTTACTATCGCAGCGCGAGCGCAAACTGAGGCTAACGCGGATATGACGCCATTGACTGGCGACTCCTCACCCCTGCTTACACGTTTCCTTGGTTAAAAAAATAATAAAAATTCGCAATTTTCTCACGATTTACAAATAGTTGGAAACATTTGGGATATTGTAAGTAATAAACAAAACAAAATATATAACATTGGCCTAATAGTTTTTGGATATTTTATTTTATTTATATGGACCTCAATTGGTGAAAAATCATGTCATTATTACATTAATTAATAATAATAAAATACACATACACACACAGTACAATTAATGATTTCATGATCGATCATCTCTGTCACTTCTAGGTACTCGAGTACTAGTGACCGGTGCTGGAAACACTGCTGTGTCCTCAGTAAAGAGCGGCGCCGCTGTCTACGGTCGCACATGAGAGTGTTACACAGCACATTAGCAGCTATTCTGGACGGTGAAAAGTCAACATTCCTCCCTGAGGTGATTTCACGATAATGAACACAAAAGAGGTGCCAGCCCTCATAAAGCTCAAGGATGATGCTGAACTCTATATGAGCTCTTTCTCTTTTAAATTAACGCAATTCCATGCGGACATTTAAAGGGATCGTCAAATAGGCCAGATCCTAAACATGCTTTACATAGAAATCTATCTTTTAAAGAGGACAGTGCACCTAGATTTGCCATCTTTGTGCATATTAAAATAGCATCTCAGAATAATTCACCATATTTTTTCTAATACGGAGATAATTGCTTAAATGGCTTTGTAGAGTTACACTTATTTCTCTGCAGGGTCATAAGTTTGTACTTTCAAAATAAATGTCACTAAATGCAAAAGATTCAGGCAAGTTTTGATGCATGATATATTTTACCAATGACTTTATCAGCCAATACTAGCATTTTCAGATTAGCAATATCAGTTAGATTTGGCAGATGTCGTAAGCAAACAAATATAATATTTCTATGCCGAGTTACAAAAAATACGTCACCAAATCTTACCAATTGTAAATGGTTTAATATGCAATTTTACATGCAAAATGTAAAGCATGTAAAATTCAAGATTCAACAGATTTTCACCATGTCACTAAAGTTACTAAAGGCAAAAGCAACATTATTCTCAAGTAGGGATGTGCAAAATATAAAAAATTTTCTGTACTTGTCCAATTTTGCTTAAAGCAACTGAACTTATGATGGTAGACTTCATGTGAATAATTTTAAAGTGACAATAGTAATGCACATTAGGGCTGTCAAACGATTAATCGCATCCAAAATAAAAGTTTGTGTTTACATAATATATGTGGGTGCACTGTATAATTATTTTGTATATATATATATATATATATATATAAATAAATAAATAAATACACACACATGTATATTTAAGAAAAAATATGATTTATATATAATATAAATTATATATAATATAAATTATATATATATATATACACACATACAGTATATACATGAAAATATTCCTTATACAAGCATGTGTGTGTATTTATATATTTAAAATAATTATACACAGTGCACCCACATATATTATGTAAACAAACTTTTATTTTGGATGCGATTAATCTTTTGACAGACCTAATGCACATCATATAATAGTAATCATATAATTAATAATCAATCAAAATGTGTAGATCGGTCAATGCATCCAAAATGCTGATAAGACAGAGAGTATATTAATAATAAGACAAATAAAAAATAAGAGAAATATAGAAAACCAAGCTTGAGACGACCACCACCAATAAAACTCAGAACATCATCAGCTTTTCACAAACAAACGTCATAGAGAAGATCTGCAAAACTCTCTGTGGAAATGTGGCGGTTCATATGGGAATCTCATTAAGAGAAACCTTCGGGCTCATTCCAAACCAAATTGGTTCTACTTAGGAGTGAGGAAACAGGGTCATCCTTAACGCCTGCTGAACGGGGTGAAAAGGAAGGGTGTGTGTGCGTGCGTGCGTGTGTGTGGGGGGGTTGTTCAGACATCCTAAAAAATAAAACCGAGCCTAAGCCCAAGGGAATGACCATTATAATCCACTCCTGCTAGGCCTCTAAACACTAAACGCTCCACATATTAATCAACTAAATCACAAAAGGGAAGTCTTTGTTTAGTAGCAATTACACCACTGAATATACAATTAAACACAACTACATTTTTGATCTTGTTCTATGCTGAATCAATCTTCACGCTAACTTTAAAAGTTGGAAGTCTGAGCAATGGGCAGCTTATCACTTGTGTCTTAACTCAATATTAACATATACATTAGCATACAATACAATTTCTACAATTAAATTCATGAAATTTACATCTATCCCATAATTATCCATGCTGAAGGGCATGAATGAAGGACACTTCACACAATTTATGCGACCAGGAGATTCAGTGATGTCCTTTTATGCTAATTTGCAGGGTAATAATTTATGTGAGTTTCAGCAGATGCACCTATATGTTTTGTGTTTAATGTCTATGTAATACCACACATTTATTGAAATAATCAATAAACATCGATACTTTTGGCAAGTGGAGAATAATAGCATAATCAATTTAATATCTAATTTCCTAAAGCATTGGTGCATTGATTAAGATACTTGACATTATAATAATAAAAGGTTATCCAGTATAAGAGAATATAGAATGATTTAATAATAATCAATACTTTGGGGAAGTGGAGAATAAATGCATAATCAATTCTATTTATGCTCCAATTTCTAAAACTACTGATGTTTTGATGATATACAGGTGAAATGAAGTTCATTTATTCCAGTAACTTAACTTAAAAGGTGGAATTAATATATTATATAGACTCATTACAGGTATTTCAAGCCTTTATTTGTTATAATTTTGATGTATAATTCATAATTTTCTAATTTTGACTGGGGTTTTCAAATCTGTATGCCATACATGGCTGTCAAACGATTAATCGTGATTAATCGCATCCCAAATAAAAGTTTGTGTTTACATAACGTATGTGGGTGCACTGTGTATAATTATTTTGTCAATATAAATATACATACATCATGCATGTACATTTAATAAAAAAAATTCATTTATATATAAAATATTTATATATAAATCTATATACAGTATATACATGAAAATATTTCTTAAATATATAAGCGTGTGTGCATTTTTATATACAAAATAATTATACAGAGTACACACACATATATTATGTAAACACAAACTTTTATTTTGGATGCGATTAATCGCGATTAATCGTTTGATAGCCCTAATGCCATAATCATCAAAATTATAACAAATAAAGTCTTTAAATCTCTCACTTTGCATGTAATGAGTCTATATAATATATTAGTTTCACCATTTAAGTTGAATTACTGAAATAAATGAACTTTTGCATCATATTCAAATTTTTCGAGTTTCACCTGTACAAAAAAACCCTACAAGTTACACAAAGAATATAAAAGAGCAAAATTTGTAGATAATGTAGACTTTCCCTTAAAAATCAACATTAAACACTATGCTCAACCCAATTTGCTTATGTAATCTCACGTATTTCCAAGTAAAACAGGATATTCAAATTCCAGAAGCATCCCTTTAAATATAAAATATAAAAAAAGAAAAATGGGAGCCATTGAATCATGCACAACCCAACCAGGGATGTGCATTAAGAAAGTAAATAGGGTCAATTCGGATTTTCCCATTGACTCGGACAAGAAATTGCACAGGTTTTGGAGCCAAAAATCAACAAATGGCGAGGCTGTCAGCCCTTCAGGGCACTAAATGCAGGGTAATGCCTATGAGAGAGAGGTAGGCCGTGAAAGGCTGGGGTGAGTCAGGGTCAGCGAGAGCTGGTGAGCGCGACAGCTGAAAAGCGCAGCTCTACAGACTGCTGGGATGAGCTAATTACATTAGCACCCATCATTAGCACAGCCAGCCTGCCACCTCAGCAGCCAGCGCTCGTACAGCATGCCTCAAGATGACCGGCCTTGGTGGCTTCGCTACCTAAACCAACTCCTAATGGACATCACGGTCATGATGGAAGTCTCCGGGCAGCTGTCGGCTTTGTTTAAATCATCCAAGATTATGCTACAGAAATAAACACCTCATTTAAGTCAGTTTAGAGGGAATGGTTTTGCGAATGGCTGCTAGCATTTCTAACCTACAAACACACATCTTTTTTTATGCACGATTCCAAGATTCTATTAATTATGATCTGTGGCTTGGAATCTTGAACTTTCCCTGACAGCATATAACGTGCAATGGGAGAAATGTCAACCGTTAGAGAATTTGCAATACCTTTCATATAGATATTTAAACGTTAAGTTTAGTCATTTA
This sequence comes from Pimephales promelas, assembly GCF_988280905.1. NCBI lineage: Eukaryota > Metazoa > Chordata > Actinopteri > Cypriniformes > Leuciscidae > Pimephales > Pimephales promelas. The sequence continues at coordinate 38,178,629 of NC_142775.1, read as the reverse complement.
GGGTTCAAGACACAACTTTTACAACTTATAAATAATTCAATTCATGTGCAATAACATTTCTGCGGAATTTAAAGCGATATCCACTGCACGTTGTTATTATTATTATTTAAAAAAAACTTTTAAAGTTAAGTATCAAGTGAGAAGTTGCACTTATGGCAGCCTTAATAATTTGTTATAAATAATCTGATATTTTGCTTTGCATCTGGTAATGTTGATGGATATATATATATATATATATATATATACACACACTTTCACCACTTCCAAAAATGTGATGTTTAGATATGCAATAAGGCATTATTTAAATAAGTATGCACTCATTTGCATATATTTCCAGAACAAAAATCATGAAATCAGGTTCAAAATATTAATTTCATTTTGTTGACATATTAGAGATTCAAGTTTTTCCGAAGGGGATATGTTTCGGATATCTCTTTTTAGTAGTGGTGTGACGAGATGTTGTGATATTAAAACGTTGTGAAATTAAAATATAAAAAATTATATTGACGATATTTCTCATGATATCAGTAGGGGAGTCGAACGATTAATCGCATCCAAAATAAAAGTTTGTGTTTACATAATATATGTGGGTGCACTGTGTATAATTATTTTTTGTGTGTGTGTGCATATAAATACACACACATGCATGTATATTTAAGAAAAAAAATATTATTTATATATAAAATATTTATATTTATTTATAATATAAATTCTATATAAATCTATATACATGAAAATATTTCTTAAATATATACAAGCATGTGTGTGTATTTAAACATATATATATATATATATATATATATATAATGTAATCACAAACTATTATTTTGAATGTGATTAATCGCAATTAATCGTTTGACAGCCCAAGATATCAGCATGACTAGGTTGAGTTTGTGGTAAAACCTTCTACAGTGCTTTCAGTAGCCGATAAATTAGGACATATACTTGTAATTATATTGTTCTGTCTTTTACTGCATATCATACTCAGAAAGTAGAACTGAAGTGACATTCATTACAAGATGATTAGTGTAGGGCTGTCACGATTCCTCGATTAAATTCGAGTACTTGATTTAAAAAAAAAAAATCCTCGATTACAATTGAAACAGAAGTGGCGCTTTCTATATAAGAGAAGCCATGAAAGATTTCTAAGGCTGCACATAAAACTATTGAATATAAAACTGTTAAAAAAATAGGGCTATAGACCATTTCACAAGATGTAAACAAAACTGGTCCAGAAGCACTTCCTGTTTCAATTTTTTAACACTACATAAAAGCTGGGATAAAATACAACCAACAGAACATGTAAAACTGAATCAAAAAGTTAAACAAACATCTTTAAGATTTTTTCTTTACATGTGAAATAAAGAAAACAGTTACAAACCAGTGTTGTTTACATCTTGCAAAATGGTCTATATTTATAAACCTTCACTAACACAGGAGAATACAAGTGAAACTTGAAAAATTAGAATATAGTACAAAAGTTCATTTATTCCAGTAATTCAACTTAAAAGGTGAAACTAATATATTATGTAGACTCATTACATGCAAAGGGCCTTTATTTGTAATAATTATGGCTTAGATCTATGAAAACCCAAAATTCAAAATTAGAATATTGTGAAAAGGTTTAATAGAATTATAAAAAATAAAATCAAGCATTCTCTGGCATTACAACATGGTTTCCGATATAAATCATTTTTGCTGCATTTCCAGTCAAACTTTAACTACGACATTAAATTCACACAAGATACTGTTCATACCGCCCACCCTAAACCTTAACCCCTAAAGCCAGCGAGCTTCGGCACGGCTGCGATGCTCAAACCGTTGTCCTTCCAGAGGCCGGACGCCTCAAACCTCCACCGCACTCGTCCCATCTGCGTCCGCTCCTGCCGGCGGGCCTCACACACGGCTCCTCGCCGCCACACTCAAGGTTTCTCCTATCAATCCTTGGCACACTGCCAACCTGTCAGCCGAGGACGAACAGAGCGCCGGCAACGGCACGATAGCTCACGTCTCCCCATGATCATCAGCCTAATTAAGATCTGACTGCTTTTATGTGATCTTTAGTAGTACATCAAAATATCAATTTGAGACAATTAGCTGCTGAACGTGATAACTTAATTCATCATTCCTGAAGGATTTTTTTTTTCATTCTTTCTTTCACAGGCACAGAAAAAAAAAAGAAACAGCCAAAATATTGGCTCTCATTTTGAATGTTTTCCGCCATGCATATCAATGGACAGGTTTTTTTTTTTTTTCTCAGAGGCTAATTTCTAGACATTAATTACAATTTTATGTTCTCATTAGATGATATAATTCCCTCTCCAAGTCGAGCTTCAAATGACTGTGATCTCCACTCGCCATGTTTTCCCCGGCTTAGGGTAATTCACATGAATTTAAATGTCATGAAACATCAAATAATGAATTAAAAGGAAGGGATTTCAGCAGCCTACAATAAAGACGACGGTGAAAACGAACCGGGCGGTCTTCCCGTCAAGGCTGCAATAATAGGGACAAACCTCTTTCAATTAAATCCCTCCAAAATCCAAGTCCAAACTAATAAAAGGATATTATGTTTTTAACAAAAGACACTAAAATCTCAGATGCATTGTAGATCGGCTAAAGCCTTGAGCTCCCAGTCAACAGCAAACTTGTTGCACATGCAGCATATCCCCGAGAGCTTCATTTTGCTTCAGTTTATTTCTTTACAGCATTAATGTTTCTTATCTTTATGCATTTGCAGACACTTCAGCAGGCATAGAAACCCCTCGCTGAATACACAACAGAACGTCTTGAAGTGAGACTGAAATTGCTCGTCTCATTTCTCAAGGTTGTCCGATGATAAAGGACGCGTTTCTCGGATGGAAAGAAGGCATGGACAATTCTCGCTTGACCCTGCAGTGAAAGCAGGTGACATTAGTTTTTATATGCATTTGTGATTAACAGTTATTCAACAACGACTAATCGCAACAACACGAATGAATCTAAGGACTTACGGTTCTGAGAAAAGCGTTGAAAGGGGCCTTTGCAGCGGCCACGACAATGAATTGTGGTCAGTTGCAGGTATTCGAGGTAGCGAACAATACCTCAAAAGTAGGCTACACTTCAAAACCAGATAGTTTGGCGTCAAAGGTCAGAGCAGAAATAATTATTGTCGTGCGTTAAATATTCAGAAAAGCGCAGATTGACTTTCATGGCGATGCTCTCAGCACGTCTCCTTCATTTCCCTTCAACTAAAGAAGGGAACGTGTCTTGTTCCGCAAAGCCCATTAAAAATCAAAAAGTTTAGTATGTCTAATTAAAATGTAAACAGAGTAATGAAGACATCAGTGATTTAAGGCGATGGCTCTCTCCTTGCCACTGGGGGTATGATAATTACTCAAGCAAATGTGGGAACGCAGGAGAATCTGTGCGCTGCCTAGATTAACGGTTCTGCTGCTAAAACTGGTTTTTCCCACCAGGGGATTGAGCGTTCGCAACCAATCCCCAGCAGGCAGTGCGCTGCCACTTCGCTTTATGTAGCCAGACAGCTTTAGTGACCAGGGACAGTGAAAACAAAAGCTCAGACTCATTGTTTGAAATGGCAGAAAAAAGAAAAAGGACCAAAGCGCCACTTATGTTCAGTTCTAATAATTCAGATTGTTTGTTTGAAACACTGGCGCTGCATTAACTTTATCGTCTTTGTTTTTTTTTTTCCTCAGGGCTGTCGTGTATTAGTGAGTCTATCTGAATAAACAAGACAAAAAGGACGTTTGCACGGTTTATATTTCTCTGAAATATGGCTGAGCGGTATAATAAAGTGCTGGATTTAAACCACAACAGGCTTAATAGTGAATCAGTTCAAACTTTGATTCAACAATTCATTCACAATGAATTGAGTCGCTTGAAAGTGTTTCACACATTACAATGTTTTAGTAAAAATGCGTACGAGTAAATTGCTGTGATTATTCGAACTGGATCTTCTTTTAAAATTTTGAATCGTTTCAGTGAATCAGTTCAAACTGTCCATTTCAATGAATCAATTCAAAACTCTGATTCCACGATTCATTTGCGACGTCGCTTAGAAATGTTCACACTCAGTGTTTTCACACATTGTAATGTTTTTTCGTAAAAATAAATTGCTGTGAAAAATCGCGATTAATCGCATCCAAGATAAAAATTTGTGTTTACATAATATATGTTTGTGTAATTATTTTGTATATATAAATACACACACATAAATGTATATATTTAAGAAACATTTGAATGCATATACTTTAAACAAAATTAATATTAAATAAATATAAATATTTGATATATTAGTAACACATTAGGGATGGGCAACGATTAATCGCGATGAATCGCATCCGAAATAAAAGTTTGTGTTTACATAATATATGTTTGTGTAGTGTGTATAGTTAATTTGTATATATAAATACCCACACATGCATGTATATATTTAAGAAACATGTGCATATATATATTTATTCACAATTAATATTATATATAAATATTTGATATATTAATAACACATTTTTCTTAAATATATACATGCATGTGTGGGTATTTATATATACAAATTAATTATACACACTACACACACATATTATGTAAACACAAACTTTTATTTTGGATGCGATTAATCGCGATTAATCGTTGCCCATCCCTAATATATACATTCATATGCGTGTATTTATACATACACGCTACAAACATATATTAGATGTAAACACAAACTTTTATTTTGGATGCGATTAATCGCGATTAATCGTTTCACAGCCCTACTACAATGGCTAGCTGAAATTAAGTTAAAAATGAAAATAAACATCACACTTATAAGCAACTGAGTGCATTAAACGATAAATATTAAATGATCAAACATCATCAAAAGGGTAATACATTATTTTCAGAGATATTTAGCTGTCTGAAATCACTCATACAATCATATATTTCTCCTCCAAGCCAATTGATAAACGATGATCAACGATGACCAACAAAAGCCACGATGTTCTATAATGTTATTCACATCCGTCCTCAACGAGTTAAAGCTTTTAAAACAGAGCTTTGCTTTGACTGTTTTTATCCTGCCGTGTGTGTGTGTGTGACGTATTATAATGAAACGTCCTCGCCGCTGACTGTCAATCACGGTTACGCTCCTCTGATCAGATCACCGGCTAACTACAGATCAAACCGTCCTGACAAATGTTAAAAACGGCACATTTACATGGAGCCGGCTAGCGTGACCCTAATGAAAGAGAGAAGACACAGAGACAAACACCTTTCAGTGTCTTTTCTCGCACACGATCATCGACTAAAAATAACCCAAATGAATCAAATCAAGTATTCTGCAAATCAATACGCGTGGCGCGTTTAAGTCCTCGTTTGCTGATTCGCCCGATAAACTGTTGAGAGATGAGGGCACTTCACCTCCATTCAGGTTTACGATGAACCGCAACATCTTTTACATCATCAGACAGCCTTTTTGTCCCAATATCTCAATGGCAGGAACATTTACTGGAGCAGAACGCCTGGAAAATTTTTGCTTCACGCCACCGCGCACATCCCAACGCCACGGTCGATACCATCATTACGCCCAATAATGAAATTCCAGTAACGTTGACTTAAGCAAACAAAAAGAAAATATAATGCGTTTAAGATACATGGAAGAGGAAGACAACAGGAAGAGGGCGAATACTTTCTTCTTCCGCGACTCAGAGCCGAGAAAGATAATCAGGCCTACGGCACGGATAACGGACATATGTGCATTTAAAAAAAACATACAACCCTGTGTGCTGTCAGTCACAGCAAGGGAGGTAGAGAGAGGCCGACAGACAGAAAGTGTCTAAATGAGCTGGTGGAGAGGAGCGGGAGGGGGATGTCAAGGATTCACGGTCCTTCATCTTTGCAGTAGAGCAAACACATCTCTCGGTATAGCAACAGACAGCTGCAGCCACTTCCAAATGCACTCTAACTTAGATCAGTGAGAGAATTGTCAGCGCACACCGAATCATACGGAGATAACACAGCCAGCTGCCGCGCACGAGAGAGAGAGAGAGAGAGCGATCCCTGCGTGGAAATGAAATTTGTTGCGTTTGCACGCGTCCGTCTCCCTTGGGGTTCTTCCTCGGCGTTCGGATGAAAAGCGCGCGCGACTACGCTTAACATATTTGCTTAAAGATGACAAGCCGCTACTGATTTCATTTGAGCCGGGCTTTTGTCTGAAACGGAGACAGGGGGTACCGAATAAGATTTGTTACACAGACTGACAAATGTATCCGTCTGTACGGATGAGTGTTTCATCAATTTGAAACGGCCCCCGAGATCCCCCAAGGTGCTCATCCGCCAGCGAGCCGAGTTAGTCTGAAGGTTCCCTTTAATTGTCACCATTAGATTGAGATAAAACCTGTCATTCTCATTTATACAAACAATCCCAGGAGGCCCGGGCCACTTACACGTCTAACGCACCAACGGCATCGTCTTCTGAACAACGCTGGGCTTCTAAACCGCAAATCCTGGTATACCTACTGCATGACGCTTGCTGTACTGTGGCACATACATGGACCATGGTTTACATGAGGAAAGATTGCAATGCCAAAATACACAACATACACCATTTGTGAATCAATGTGGCTCGTCCAATTAGAATCAATCAGTCTTTAACTCAAGATGTTTTCTGAACTAATGCCTAGTTATTTCTTAGTTGACATCCATTAACTTCCAAACAAAGTTTCATTTGTAAAATTTCTAGGGCGGTCAAGCGATTAATTGCGATTAATCGCTTCCAAAATAAAAGTTTGTGTTTACATAATATATGTGGGTGTATGGGTGTATATATATAGAAATACACACACATACATGCATGCATGTATATTTAAGAAAAAAATATTATTTATATTAGGGCTGTGCAAAAGTTAATTGCGATTAATCACATCCAAAATAAAAGTCTGTGTTTACATATATATTTGTGTGTGCTGTATATAATTATTTTGTATATATAAATACACACACATGCATGTATATGTTTAAGAAAATGTGTTATTCCTATATAAAATATTTATATTTATATAATATAGATTATGTATTTATATATATATACAGAATTTAAGAGCAAATAATTCTTAAATATATGCATGCATGCATAGGTATTTATATATACAAAATAATTATATACAGCACACACAAATATATTATGTAAAACAGACTTTTATTTTGGATGCGATTAATCGCAATTAACTTTTGCACAGCCCTAATTTATATATAAAATATATATATATATATTTATATGTAAATTTATATACATGAAAATATGTCTTAAATATAAGTGTGTGTATTTATATATATAAAATAATTATACACAGTGCACCCACATATGTTATGTAAACACAAACTTTTATTTTGGATGCGATTAATCGCGATTAATCGTTTGACAGCCCTAAAAATTTCATTCAGAGATTTTCAGAAATCATTTCAGATAGCATGCATCACCGAATGGTTATTTATATAATCCATTTGTTTTAGAATTTCGCACACAAATAACTAGCCTATATCCTGTGATATACTGGGATTTCAAAATACTTGTACCATGATATACGCTTTGGGCTGTTCGCCCACCACTAACTGACTTGCTAAAGACTCACCTACAGATTTAAAAAAAATATATCTCTTGTATTATTAATCTCCTAGAATCCTTATAAACATTCTGTGGTGAGCTTTGTAACTAAACAATTAGTAAGGCTGCAATCTACTGTAATAATAAATAATATTACAAAACTTGTTGAGTGAGAGCTCACAATCCCAGCCTGATGCATTTGCTTCAATAAGCTCTACATGCCAAAAACAAATCAATCGAATGACTAAAAAATTAATACATGCAACTTACACTTTAAGTGTAACCAAGTTGAGCTTGATTTAGACTCGTTGAATAATGTACGGTAATTGACCTGAATAAACCCAGATTAAATGTTCTAGGTTTTTTGTCTAAACATTTTTACAGTGTGATGATAGTCTATTTAAAAACTACAGTACCTTTCACACAAAAACCCTCCAAACGTTAATGGCCAACATGAATATGTAAAAGAGCGGTTTGTAAACCACCAGAACAGAAGGAAATTGAAATATTGAACCACGTATGACTGATCATTCAGATTTGATCATGTGAGAACTCAATCATTTCCTTGATGAACAAATGCTACTGCCTCACTGTTGCCAATATCAATACATCATCAGACCAACAAGAAAGTCAACAAAACGCTTGTTTCAAATGAATGCAAGTTTGATGCATGTGAATTAAAACGCTACGAACACATCAATGTTTTTAGATGCATTTGTTAAATGCAGTGTATACAACATTGCTTTCACTAGTGCAAAAACTCACAAAAAATGAGATTATTCAAAAAATCCATGTAAAAAAATTAAAACAAATTGGGAAACTGCACAGTATACATTGAGATTTGTGAAATAAATTTCCAAAAATAATGTGTTTGAGCCAACTGACTAGGAGATGCATACAAATGGCAGTATTCAAACATCATAATAATACAAACTAATGAACATTACAGTCACTAAGTTAGATGTTGGAAAAAAAATGCATGCAAAATAACTGTGAAAAATAATTATTCAACATGCTTTTAGATCCTTTGCACTGCACGACACTGTTAAAACTGCACGGCATACTTATTTTTATCACAGAAAAGCGGTCTAGTTCTAAATAGGTTTAAACTGCCTGACCCTGCAACAGATTTGTGCAAGAATTTGACAAAAACAATGTGTTAAAGACAATTAACTGCATGATGCAGACAGGCTAAAAACAAATGACAGTACATACAAACTAATGAACAGCTAACAATATCACTATATGTTTGAAACGTGTCAAAATATTGCCCAAACGCAAGCGTCAATCTAATTGTTTGCACGCATCTGCTAATTGCCGAATCATCCGCGCGGGCTGAACGTCTTCTATAGGTCTGTGTGTAGCGAGCTGCCTGTAGCCCTGTGCTAGAATGTCAACACCAGATACATCAAGCAAAGAGGGTGCTGAAAAGGGGAGGGGTCAGCATCTGTCATCACGCACACCACAAAACTCAACATGAGGTTTCATGTCAACCCTGCGGACTCACACGCACAGCTACACACACACACACAGGCACACTCGCGCAAACTGACGTGCCACGCAATCAGGAGTGTGTGAAGCCGTCGTGTCGTTTAACATGCTCATAAAGCCCAGCCCGGGGTTAAACCGGGACCCAGTTAACGATAACAGCGCTTTCACACGTCAGCCGCTCGCTGCGCCCACAAGGAATCACTCCGAGCACCAACCTAGCACATCACTTTGTCAAAATAGTATCATATTAAAAGCTTAAAGTATACTTATTAATAACATTTACACCTCAAACTCATATCTGCAAAGCTAAATTAGGTCACCGATGCCTGTTGTGTTAATATACCTCTGCTAACTGTAGTGCATTACACATCTAATGGCTTATTAGACCTCCCTACAGGAAAGGAAAAAAAAACACACGCTCAATGTCCACTTTGATTAAAACACATCACAAAAAACACTCTACAGTAATGAAATCACTCATCATGTAGTGCATTTTTCTATTGATAGAGCTGAAGAGGCTTGGAAAACACACTTCAGTCTTAGTCAGGCCATTTTGATTGTGTTTTTAAATAACAAAATGCAAATGCAAAAGGAAAATAACTAACATTATACATGAAAAAAATGGGAGAGGAGTTGTTTTTGTTGGTTAGTTAGTTTGTTGAGAGTGATATGAAAATGTAAAACAAATCGGCATTCGATTGCCTTCAAAAAACACCACAAGTTTGCAATGACAGTGGCGTAACCTTCAACAAATCGATTTCTGGCCTCAAGTTTCGAATCTGACAACATCCACACAACTAAGAGTCAGAGCTAAAGAATTGGGAAAGAAATATCCACAAGTACAAAGAAGAAAGGACGTGCATTGAATAGCTAAATGTGCATAATGCAGTGTGCACATCAAAAATTCATGCAAATATGTGTTCAAGAACTACATAAAATGTAGTAATATACAACCTCACTGATGGATGAAGTCCCAAATTAAGGCTGAAAAATATATGCGGCCACATACAGTAATTCCTTCTGGTAACTTCTCTATGCCCGCTTAGTGATTGATACTAAAAAAGTGAATATTTACAGGGAGAAATTTCAACCTAATCACTAAACATTGTGTTTTGAGATTGATTTAGTATATCAAATAACATAATCGGCTTGAATAAACCAAGTCTTTGTATATATTACTATATATATAGTACATTTTAAGCTGTTTTGAGAAACACTATACAAAAACGGATAATGTGAATGCATATCACTCCAGACTGAAGTTTTATGCAAATTTACATTTAAGCAAATACCAACTTCATAAACAGATAATTAACTCAAACTTAAAATGCCTAACTTATTTATATCTAAATATACAAATTCAAGCCTAGATAAAAGAAAATAATCGGCAAATGTAAAACAAAAAAGTCATTTTGCTTGTAAAAAGGGCTCGGTTAGGACATTAGAGTAGCCTATATTTTCAAAGATTACAGTAAATATTAATGTTCCATGTCTTCTTTAAAGATATGAAAGGCAATACATATTTAAAAACGTCGTGTTTAATTAAAAAATAAGTCGCTAGTCATCATTTTGACGTCAACTTAGTTCTGACAGACTGAGGTAAATGTCGCACGCGACTCTTATAATTATGCAAAATATGCTAATTTACACAACTTTTATACAAACACGCTCAAGTTAGATCAAGATGTATACATTAGGAATGCTTTATACGTGTGTAATTATAGATTCATGCATGCATTTTTCACATACAATCTAACAGGTTACGTGAATATAGCTGTTGTTTATAGGCTAGCACGCATTTCATGACTAAAACAAACCACACCATGCAAGTACAAGCACAAATGTAATAGTGTATGCCAAAATATAAACAATAAATCAACGTACCATGTACACTGGAGCTAGTGATCATCTTCTCAAAGGCGCAAACAGGAGAAAGGAAAATGTGAATTCCAAAGGTTGCTTACAGCCACTTTTTCCTCTCAGCTATCGAATTACACTGTGAAAACCAGGGGCCTTTTCGTCAGGTATTCATTTAACCTACATGCATATAATTAAGAAGGCAAAACCAACAAAAGCTCTTGGACAACATGTGAGAGGAGGAGAGAGAGAGAGGAGGAGAGAGAGAGGGAAGGGAGAAAAAAAAAACACATGACCACGACAGCGAGCTCATGTCAGTTTTCCTCCCCAGGTTGAAAGAAACGATATTCTCTGAATGGAAACACGCATTTACTTTAAAAACACATATGCGGTCCTAAAAAGTCAGGAATTAAAAAAAATGCACATTTTCTATGATACGCAAAAAAGGAAGGGTGCAAAAACTTTTTCAGATGATTATTGTGCAGGCTATAATGCGGCTCTAGTGCACCAGAAAGTTACTTTTGCGAATTTCAACCCCACCCACTCTCACTTTCCAATGCAAAACGTAATTAAATATATTCAACTATCACTGATCAACTTCATCCGCCTGCGCGTTAACATCCCGTTGCACGCGCGATCACATCTCCCGTATCAAAACACAAGCCATGGATTTAGGTATGGACAGCGCGAGCGTTTCATTTCAGCCCGGTGATGCATGGACTGGACATGCGTTGCGATAAAGGCAGGCGCTCGCGCTCCTCTCCTCTAACGTTAGTCCAGTTTAATTCCTAATTTCGGTGGAAATAGCCGGGTTAACTCTTACCTGTTAGTATGACAGGATAACCTCTCGGGTTAGAGCGGCATCGATCCGACGGGCACGCTGATGAATGCTTCTGCGGGTTAAGCGACTTGAAACCATTCCAAGTTAGTGTGGGGAAGACTGACCACTGCCTCTGCCATGTTGGAATTTCAAACCCCAAACAGCTGCTCTAGAGAAGCACAGCGTGCCGCAGATTGCGCATGCGCGCTGCGCGAGAGCCAAATTCAAAGCAACGGTCAGATTTGCCTAAACACTCTGAGTGGAGTAGCGCTCTCTGTCCTGTCAGAGTTACACTGACAGGAATTATTCAACAAAGGGCTGTATATGGCTCTATTGACGATGTATATTTAACACAAAAGTAAAATAAGTGAGTATAATATTTAATATTATTGATATTGTAAAATCCAAGTCGTAAAAGCGAACTCACTGCGCAGCAAACGTGGGGATCGTTAATTTTTTAATCTAGGCTATTTTCAATGAACTGACAGAACAAAGTCAAATAACATTCAGAACTAACATTACAGTGATATAAAAACACAGTCAGAGGGGGTAGGCTAATGATAATTATATAAATAAATAATAAATAGTAAACATTTGCATGCATGTAATGTTAGCCATCATTATTTCTATATGGAGATTCGTGAAAATTACGTTTTTTTAAAAGTATGTCATATTGTAAATGGATATAGCACAGCCTCTTGTCTCAAATGTCTAAATATTAGTGCTGTCAAATTGATTTATCACATCTAACACAAAATGTATAACTATGTATACATTTAGCTAAGTTATATTATACAGACACACACACACATATATATATATATATATATACACACACACACACACACTCACACATATTATATAAACAAAAACATTTATGTTGGATGCAATTAATCAAGACTAATCAGTTTGACAACACTACAAATATAATCAAATGAAGAAATAAGTGATTTACTTGGCGTTTTACTATTCCCCATCCTTAAGGCTATCATCACAACTACACCCACAACAACCTAGCATTTTACACGAGCAAGCACCAGTCACATTTTCTTCTAAAAAAGGTAAAAATGCACTTTATTGAATGATACTTATGATTAACAATAAATCAAATCATGATTAACAATAAAAACAAAAAATGAAATAAACAAATACTTATAATGATTTCAATATGAATTTCCCATTAGTGTAGTAAAAGCAATGTTTTAATGCTTGAATGCTTTAATTTATTGTAGGATTTAATTACAACATTAAAACAATTATATTATTTCTATTTGTGGACAAAACTGTAGATATCATACCTTTATGGTGTATATCTATCTGGGTTTTTTTGGGGGGGGGAAATGAAGGGCAAATCTTGATGTGTCTTCTTGAATCTGAGTTTGACATCCTGTCGTATATCACACCATGACAAAACCACTCCACACCTCTTCTCTGTCGTCTCCCAGTGCTCTTTTGACAACCCAGAGGGACCTGGCTGAGGACCTGGAGTTTAGACACATGATGTGTACTGTGGAGCCCACAGTCCCAGCATGGCCTCTCGCGAGTCGCATTCGTGTGCCGGGGCCTTGGGTTGATGCATCGATCTGGCCCTGAGCGTTCCCCGATGAGTTTGCAGGCCATTTCCAGTACAGCCCCAAAGCCTTTGGAGAATTTCTGCCCGTCGGCAGTCAGCACCACTCCATTCAGCCTTTCCCAACAAACGACTGCTTACCGCAATCTAAGGTAATAATTACTGTACTACTTCAGACTCCGATCGGTGGAGACCGATTGTGTCACTCTTTCTATTGTTGCATCTCAAATTTTGATTTGATTGAGTCCCACCACACCTTGAAGCCCTCATTATGTCTGAACAATATGTATGTGATGAGGGTAGAGGAAGCGTGCAGTTTAGGGGGGGAGGAAAGAGCATCCGATTAAATGCTGCAGACACAATTGGTAAACTGGACCAGACAAGAAAGAACAAAGAAAGCGAGAGAGAAAAAATGGCACTGTTAGTTTCTTCCTATTGCCTACATATAGGCAGATGCTTTCTAACTAAGTAAGAACCTCATAAGTGACTGATTTGCAAAGATGTAAAATCATATTTGTTGTTTTACTTATAAGGCCCATTCTGTATGCGCTCACTTAGTACAGGGAGGCTATCATATAGCAAAATCAAGTCCCGTCCTATTGTTTTTTCATTTTTTTTCACTCAGATATACGTCACAATAGGGAAGAAAAAATATGATCACAATTTGCGTGTCATGCCAACTTTAAATCACACACCAATATTGTCTACATATTTAATAAGATATTTTTTTTAATTTTGAATGTTGAATAAAGTAGATGATTATAATAAAATTTCGTCCACAACTTAGCTGATGCATGGATTGCATTCACTGAAATTGGCATTTTTATTTACTTTAATCCTACTACCTTTTGGAAAAGTGCAAGGCATTGCAACAGAGCGTTCGAGTGAGGGAGAGAGACAGTAAGCTCTATCGGTACTGTAGATGCAATCAGGACGGTTATTAATCTCCAGGTTGTCAGTGTAAGAAACAGCTGAAGAAAAGCTGTCCATTAGTATTGGTGTTTCTCTTCCTGCGCGCTGCACGGGCACGATGCAGGAGTAATGCAGGAGAGCCTTGCTGTCTGCTGCCTTCGACCATCACTCTAAGGACGAGAGGTCAGAGAGAAAACAACCGCTGTGTAGACTCCAGCCAGAGCGGCCGCCATTGTCTCCCAGCCGCATATGAGAAAGTTCTCTCTGCGCCTTTTGTCCTTGTGTCAGCAGGCAGGACATTCTAAATTATTTTGCTCAGCTGCCTCCCTGAACTCTTGCTACGGCACGTCAACACACACATCATCCAGACACACACACACATACGCACATCGGAGACGTGAGTGTGTGCCTTGCACTGCCCTTACATCCACCACAAATCCTCAAAAACACTAACACACAACACACTAGCATAACATTAGCTACGGATGGAGCACGGCTCCGGTTTCTTGTTAGTGTATTGATTAGTCGTTTAATTGGTAATTACTGTTCAAGTGCACACCGTTCCCTTGTTGCGAGGAAATTTTGATAACATATTTAGTCATTTGAGCTTGTTGAATCAAAATATTCTGATGAGATACAACAATGCATATTGACATAATTGGCTGTATATTGTTAAACCAATAAGCCACTTACAGTGATTTTACAATGGGATGTTTATCAAACCCCCATAAAGGCCTGTTTATGCTGACAGCGTTTAAATACCCGAGTCTCCGGTTGCTCGTAGGTGTTCCTACTCGAATGCAGTCTCCAGTTTTATCCCGTGGTGGATCGCTCTCTGCGCTCTCATTGGTCGCTGTCAAAAATTGAAAATGAATAACATCTGTTTCTGCAAATTGCGTGTCATCGTGAACAACCCTTAACTGTGGTAACAATCAATTCCTTTTACAAAATAGTGGCAACAGCAATACGATAAAAAAAAAAAATACCAAGAGTATACACTCTTAGAAGAAAAGGTTCTCTATAGAACCTTAAAAGGTTCTATCAGCGCTACGTATTTGGAACCCCTAAAAGGTTCTATACACTCTTAAAAAAAGGGTTCCTCTGGGTTCTATATAGAACCCTGGGGTTCCGTACTTGGCCAATAGAACGTTTTACCAAAAAAATGGTTCTATATAGAACCATTTTGGAGTTCCATATATGAAGCGGGGGATGGAACCATTTCTGGTTCTAAATAGAACCATTTCTTCTAAGAGTGTAGCGGCACAATTCATCTGTTAAAAAATTGCGTTCTCGTATCAAAGACCCACGCAAAGTTATTACAAAATTACAATTCAGCCATGTCTATTAAAATTGTGAAAAATACAAATTTTATGTAGTAAATCCCTAAAAATAAATATTTTACTTCAGAATGGTCAGACTTACATGATCTCTATTCTAAGCAAAAAAAAATGTTTCTTAATTTATCCATAAAGTTTCAATGTGCAATTTAGCGCTGCGCCACCTAATGGAATTGCAAAAAATACTGTTTTCTATCTATCTATCTATGCTGTTCCCATTCTCATTGTCTATGAAAAATGATTATGCTCTGTTATCATATGCGTAAACCATCACTGTAGTGGTTAATACCACACTCGGTGAAGTTTAGCACCAATGTGAGCTATACAAGTACTCATTAAAGAGGGTGATGAAATAGTCCTTAAATGCATGACATTACACCTTAAATGTGTTTTTCCTCACTTCAGCCGCTCATCCATGCTGTGGTTAACAACAGCCATTTATCTAAATGGATTTCAACTGATTAACCATTTAAGTAATAATGATCGGGGCAGTGTAGACTCTGCATTAGTTGCTAATTTGATAGGAATGTGTTTCTAAGGTTGTTTACTTAGACAGACACACACAGTGAAATTGTCTGGTTCCTCAGGACTGGGGTTAGGGGTTTGTCCAGTCACGTGATGTGCTGTTTTTTAACCTTCTGCCTGCAGACTTTGCTGTCAGCTTCCATCATTTCAACTGAGCTTGGCAGAGATTTCATAAGATTTTTTTTTCTTCCGTTCTTTCTTTCTCGATGGAGACAAATGCTTTGGAGAAACAGCCCGACAATGCCAGCTCTGAAAGCACAGCTCATGAAATGATGAGTTTAATTTAATACTTGTTAACGTGGTCTGTAATGCTTTAAATCATGGCAGCATCATTAAAAATGTCTTCATTTGGTATTACGACGTTCTCCTTGAAATGAGTAACAAGTCTGGTTCTGCTTGCGTTCAGATGAACCAAAATTACACAATTGAAAAAAAAAGTTCACACAAAATTGAACATGTTGTCATTATTTGCTCACCCTCGTGCTTCTAAATCTCATTCTCCAGCTCTTTCGAAACTTTAACAAATACTTAAATTTCAGTGTGTTTCACACACAATGTTATTGCGTGACTGACAAGAAATGTTCAGTGTTGCATGTCATATGCACTACATGGTTTTTATTGTGATTTTTTTTTGTACATTTATGAGCTTGACAGTTGGACACTCTTAAAAAATAAAGTTTGTATTGATTTAATTGGCATACATGGTTCCATAAAGAACCTTTAACATCCATGGTACCTTTCAAGTAGGGCTGAACGATTAATTGCATTTGCGATAAAATCGCGATATGATGAAACGCGATTTTGTAATCGCAAGAGCTGCGATTATACTGGTCACGTGACACGCGAGAGAAAAGCAGTCTGCAAGATAAAGCATCAACTTCCCACGCTACGCGGTCTGGCGTTCAGAAAAGAACAGTTTATTGTGTTATTTATTCTCTCCTCTCCTCAACAATCCTGGATCGATTCAGAGAATTTCAGAATCGAGTATGAGCTTATAGTTTTTAAACAGAGATGCGTGATGACGCTGCGCGTGCTTCAGAAACGAACCGTGTTCTGAATCTGCTTGCTTCTATTTTCTCTCTCTCTCGCTCTCTCTCTTCCTCACTCACACACACGACACCGCTCGAACCTTCCAAAACATAGTAACGTTATTTCATAAAGTTCGGGATTGAACCGAATTACAAGGACATTCGCGGGCTTCATTGAACAGGTTTTGCCGCTTTGCTTGATGTTATAACGTTACTCTTGCAGTGCGCGTTCTCTCCCGCGGGAATTTTCTTTACAAATGCTTCAGTTCACAGAGGCATTATTTATGTCTTTTGGAATGCAGTTGGCTTGTATATTAAAACCATGAAAATCACTGAGAAGGCTGCTTTCATTTTAAAATAATAACGCGTGCTTTGTGAAGAGCGCTCGTGCATGCGGCCGTGAGCGACTCATTGGTAAATGTACTTGGATGTCAAAATGTTTTTATGACGCGAAATTAATGTAAACGCGGTCAGTTATATCTTAAACCAACAGGACAAACCACATTTACAATTTCAAAAGAGATATATGCATTAGTGTGAATGCAGCTTATCATATCTAAACTGAGGGGAAATCACTCCAGCTCTTGAATGAAAAACATTCAGACAGCCTACTTTTAAATACAGAGACCACTCTTTCTTTATTGCTTTTAATGTTTTTTTTTTTTGTTTCTCTTTATTTACTAGCTTTTATATTTTTAAGCTATATTATTTTATATAGCCTATTTAAAATTCTTAACATGTAATTGCTTTAATTAAATGTTTTTTTTATATTTATTTTTTAAAGTATGTGTTTTTACACATGTAATTAAATACATATTTTAAGAGTTATTAAGATTAATTAATAAGAAAAAAAGTAGATCGAATCATGAGCTATCTAAAGATTCCCATCCATACTGTACAATGATTTATTGCTTGTCTTTGTCGACTAATACAGAAGGTAAATAACTTTTTTTTTAAATCGCATATTAAATCGCAATCGCAATATTGGCTAAAAAAATCGCAATTAGATTATTTTCCAAAATCGTTCAGCCCTACTTTCAAGCGCTCAAAAGTTTCTTTATAATGTCCTTAACACAGAGAAAAAAAAATATTCTTTTAAGAACAGTTGACTGAAACGTTCCTTGGGGAACCAAAAATGGTATATGGTAACTCTTTACAATAAGGTACCATTTCGATGTCATTTCGGTGGTAAACAACCTCATAGTGTGAATCATCCTGGTAGTAAAGCTTGGGGGGGACGCGGCTGGAAAAACCAGCAATGCAAGTTTGAGAGGATGAATCTCGCGAGAATCACGGCATGCTTTACTTTTACACACATCAACAACAACATATGAAGCACGAAGACACTTGCGGACATTTCAGACGTGATACTCGACGATGGAAAAAGCAAAGAAAATGCGGTTGGAAGAGACTAGGAAAAGGAAAAGAGAAACTGACCGCGTGAGGAACCGCGGGGTTTCACTAGTTGGCGTGAGCTAAAAAGCAGCACTAGATGCAACAGCGATGCTGACCTGACGATCTTGTAAGTCTATGTTGTTGCGCTTGCTTATAGTGTCATTTTTTTATGATGCTGTTCATTAATCCATTGTTGATAATTAGACCAGTCCAATAATTTTCACTTGTGTCTAGCTAGCTATTTGCAAGTATTCCACATCGACTATAGGGGTCGCTGTTTGACAAAAACACAATTTCTACATAGTGTGTCTTTAACATGAACTTTATAAAAAAGCATGTATTATTGTTATTTCCAACATTTAGAAAATACATTATTAAATATTTAATGTACCCAAACTAACATTTGCTAATAATTAACAGTTATGTTTTTATTAACTAATTTTAACCAAAGTAAATAAATGTGTTGCTCATTGTTAGTTATTATTAGTTCATGCATCAACTATATTGGACCTTATTGCAAAGTGTTACCAATGGTTCTTCTATGGCCTTTTGAAAAAAAAAAAAAAAAAGGTTTTGGAGCCTTCATTTTTAAGAATATGGAAAAGAGCTGCATGTTTCTTTAAAAAAAGGTGAGTAAATTATGACATCATGATTTTTATAATCAAAAGCGCTATTCTGATAATAGAAATGACAGCGAGAGTCTGAGGTCGCGATTGTCGGCGAATGGACTTAAAGAGGGAATAACGGGCAGGCGACAAAGACGAGAGTGAGAGCGCCTGAACGAAAGGGAGAGAAATGAAAGGTTTGGTTTCACATTATATGATGATGTGTAGCCAAGTCCCTTTATGGTCTCGGGCTAACGTCCTAATGGGGACAAGCTCGCAGAGGATGAAGCCCACAGAGGATAAGATACTAAATCTCGCAATAAAAGCAATGTGATTTACAGTAAATTCCAGCAGGCTGACAGCGCCACAGCTGAGGGCATAAACACGCTCCTTTCGGCAGAGCTCCTTCTCTCGCTGAGAAGTACAATTGTGCGGCCAGGCATGCTGGCTCACCAGCAATGACTTTGATAAATAACCAGGAAGTCCCACTGTTGGCTTAAAACTAGAAGTTGTTCAGTTGCAATTCTGCATTTGTCCTCCTTTAATGGGTATGGAAGTGGCTTTAGCCGTAATCTGGCATTGATTGATTAGGTCTCACTACGGCTCCCGCCGCCCCCCTCCTCGCCGCGGAATAGACGCCCGGCCGCAGCTGGGCTCTTGCCAAGCGATGGCTGTATTAGGGCCCTACACGCCTTATTTACCTGCAACACAAACACAGTTAATTCCACTTGGGTGGACGGACAGAGGGGTGGACTCCAGGAAAACAACAAACGAGAAGTGACATGTTTTCGTTGGTGCTCGAGATATCTAGTGAAGAGGAAAACAACCATGTATTCATAGAGCTGTAGCTGGCAGCCGTTAAAGAGACAGAATGGCCACAGTTTACTGCAAATCCAATGAAGTTTCTGAAGTCTTTTAAAGCAATAGCCACGGGTGAGGGTTAGGCATGCATGAACAAAGCATAAAAGACACCATTGTTCAGTAAATCACTAAATTAATTCATTATAATTATATATTTAAAAAAAAATAAATCCACCAAACAAAAGGTTGACAGGCAACATATCACATATATGTGTTTAGTTGCTCTATATCTAGTCAGTACACTCACGTAAAGTGATTTGGATATTTAAGTATATCCAACTTTATCTGCATACTGTACAAACTCGTGTAGGGTGTGTCACTTCACAATATAGTAGGACCGGACGATTTTGCCTAAAATCATAATCGCGATTAATCGAACAAGTTACCTCGATTACGATTATTGAACGATTATTTATTTTCTTTTTTTTTTTGTATACTGTAAATATGTTCAAGGTTATTTTTTCTAATGAAAGAGTGCATAATCTTATCTTTGTGATTCTAAAAAAAGGAAACACACAGATAGCTATTAATGCTTGTTCATTAAATATTTCAAACAATTGAATCAAAAGCATACAAAATAAAAACGTAACGTAAGTTTTAATGTAAAAAGAAAGTTTCCTAAAAATTTAGAAAATAAAGTTATTTTTGTGAACAAAATAAATTATTGTAAATATTGCCATCTTATAGCATTTGTAAATGCTTGTGTTTGTGGAGGCACTTGTTGCTCGGCGTCTCTTTTTTTGAGTCCTGTGCTGTTCATATTCGGTAATGTGCTAAAACAGATTGCTGGTATTACCTTTGGTCACTATAACAGTTTTCTGCAGTGTTTGCATTTGACTTGAGTTTGTTCTGTGTCGTCTTTATTGCAGCCAAGCGACGGACGGACACTGCGTGTTTCTTTGGTACAAGCAGCTTTCAGACTGAACGGGGCGGAGTCACGTGACTACACACACAGTAATATATTTAAAGGGAAACATTAACATACAGTGGGCTGAAATTTTAATAGGATTAAAAAAAAAATAATAATAACCGACATGCTAAAATAACGTCGGTTATAGGCTCTGAATTTCGGTTTCGATTACCTGGCGATTAATCATCCATCCCTACAATAAAGCATATTTCAACTGCTTATATCATCTTAAAATTTAAACTATATTATCGCCCGCCTTTTTATTTATGTTTTCCAACTAAAAGTCGGTGCACACAATGCATCTTTACCATGATTTTACCATGTTCAAGGCTGTTCGTAATCTTTAGCATAAGAGTCACAATATTTAAATCAATAGTTATATTTGTCACAGCATGTAATATAGTCATCTTATAGTCCCCACATTAATATAAAATATGTCACGTGCGTTTCAGCGGCTTTGAATGTGTCAGAATTTAGTTTAGTATTTATTCCATTCAGAATGTAGAATTAGAAACAATCCCTCAGTTGTAAATTGTATAGTCCACTACAGTTTAATGAAAACCAGCATGCACAAGTTATAAATGAATCTGTCCATTTATACTGTACAATAATGGTCTCAAGGCTGTCCTTTCTCGTCATTCATCTCGAGTGTTCATTCAGATCCGATATATGCATGACTAAAAATCAACTCGTGCATATATTGAACCGAAACAGCATCAAGAATTGACCACAAACAAACAGGGTTTGAGGACGATGTTCGACGTAATGAAAAACAATGTTTGTTTTGAATGAGGCGCGGGAGGTTGAAAATGTAATTTCGACAGAGAGCCGGATATTGATTGTGTTTTACCAGCAGCAGATCCATTTTAATTAAATATTAAATACAAATGCAGAACACAAGAGCTACAAGTTGTTCTCAGCTGATCATCGAGCATCATCTAAGAAATCACAATCTGTGCCGACAACCCTATTCTTTAATCAAGTATTTAAATCAGGGTTGGGCTGAAATGCAATTCATTTCACATTCAAAGAATACGTTTAGTTATTTTTAACAGGAGGCCTTCGTGTATGAATTTTAATGGAGACACTTAAATGGTAATTATTCTACTCAGACTCAAACGCAGGTAACAAATGGAATTCAATCAGTGGCTGTGCATAATGACCATCATTAGGAGACAGAAAATAATAATGACATCCTCTCCGCATTAGAGACACGCGCTCGGCGAACTAAACCCGTAGCCATTATTGATCGCCATGGAGATAAGCAATTGTCACTTTCCCGCAGCATTGTGTGTGAATGTTAAATACAGGGGAACAATCCTCACCCCCCACACACCTTTTGTCTGCTGCTTTTTTTTACTTCCATTTTACAGAGTGACAGAATGCGTTTAGTGTAAAATCTTAACGCGAGTCCGGTGTAAATGGATGGATGTCACCGCACATGTTGTTTTTTTTTTAGTCAATTGTGGTTATTGTGCAAAGGTCACGTGACCCTCTTCATGCTGCTTTTGTGCTAATGTGAAAGGTGCACTGACATCACTTTAAACGGTATGTAGAATATGCAAATGACACCATGGAAGTAGTGCTGCACCTACAGTAACACAGGTGTCCAATAGATTAGTGCTGCACTCATTCAGGATCTCAAGCGTGTACAAGTTTGCAGACCTAAAGTTATGACTGATTTTCAGAAATATGCCTTGTATAAGATTATGTGGTAACCTAGTGACAGCAACTTTACATATAAGGTGTGCTGTTCAAAAACATCAATTATCACTTTTAGATTAAACTGTTATCGTATGAAATTACTGATCACACATATATCATATGTCTGTCCAGCCCGTTCTCATCCCAAGGCGTCATATACTTACGCTTTTGCCAATGAGTATACATCCAACGCACATGGCACCCTTTAGCGTCAATATGAGACGCAGATATATTAGGGCCCTATGAAATCCGTTTTATTTTTTCCCAAATTCCGTTTTTTTACGTTTTAATTTTTTTACCCTTGACTGTTATTTTAGTCGTAAAAAGAGTGTGCTTTTAAAATTAATGATTAAAATGTATTAAAAAATACAAATAAATTAGGAATGACCTTAAATTTAAAACTCAGTAGCCTTTTCAGGACAACTACTGCATGATGCAACATAACACTGCACTCTTCAAGTAACAACAAAACATGGTTATGAGCTTTAAACTGTTCAGTAATATAAATTATATTAGTTTATATAAGTTTAAATAAAGTCACACTCTGTCTCTCTCTCGCCCAGTGTCGCTCACGGAGTTCGCTTCGCTTCTGTCCAGTCCGGCGCCTCATAGACAGACGCGGTGTGCTCGGTGTGTGTGTCTCTGTGTTGTGAGACGCGTAACTGAGAGAGAGAGACTGAGGGAGAGCGGGGAAATACAACTGAAAGAATACGCTGCGTGTTTTAAATAGTGTTACAAAATGAAACGCAGTATGTGGCGGCGAATTAGTCTGTGTGGGAAACACTGCATAAGTCACATGCGAACTTCTCGGCTCGGCACTGACAGCTTATAGCGTCGAGTTTCTTAACTTTTTGCCGACGAAAGCAGAGCCGTGGAGAGCTGCTTCCTTCGCCATGCTTTCATTGTTTTGATTTCGTCATTGTAGCTGAAATGACGGGTTGGGGGGGGTTTGTGTAGCCCAGATTTGCTTCCCCCGGTCTGTATTTTCACCAGACATACGTTCTTCTTCTTCAAACCAAATATGTAAAATTCCACGAAATTCCGCGTTAACACTAGATTCCGCGTTAATTGGCCAATTCCGCAATTCCGTCCGCGATTCCGTGATCGCGGAAATCATAGGGCCCTAATATATATGGGCTAGAAGGCGCCTCCTAGTGGTCTAACCCTAATCCTACCCCAGACCTAAACCTACCCATAACCGAAGCGTGTTATATTGACGTTGGATGTCTACGCATTGGCAAAAGCGTCAGTATATGACTCCTTGGGATGACAATGCGTTGGTTTGTCACATTAATATAATGAAAAGCCAATCAGAAAGTATACAGTATAGTCCTCTGCAAATGTGTGTGTGTAAACAGTAAATACTCTGAAGTTTAAGCCAAATATCCACTGGTTAACAACAGCCTATTACCTAGAATAGGAAATATCCACACCAAATGTTGATGCTGAATGCAAGCATTAGTTATGGGTGAATATATGAGAGCTAAAGACACTTGTTATGAGTGAAGATTGAAGAGTGTAAAGTTATTGTAATTGCGTGTCAGGCGGATGCTGTGGAAGGTGAAGGACAATGGTGTTTCGTCTGGCTCTGAGCCAGTGGACAGCACGCGCTCACTCGCTCCCTCCGTCCTACAGCTTTTTTCTCTCTCTCGGCATCTCTGTCTTTCTTTTACACATGCACATATTCACAGGTCATTTTCCCTTACACACATAAACGCCGTCTCTCTCTCTCCCGATCCGCTAGCTGCTGCAGACCGTTGGCGGCACGCGGTGCGCTGCGTTGCGATGCGATGCCAGGGTCTGAGCCCACCCCAGGTGAGACAAGCTCGGCTGCTTTGATGGATCTGCCATTTCAGCCCTGCTCTGTCCGACAGCAGGAGCCCAGGCCTTCACCCTCTCCCTCTTTCCCCCGCCCGCTCATCTCTTAATCTCAGAAAGAAAATATATATCCTATATCTCACAGATACATCCCTCTGTGCCGGCTGGAACAGCACTCATCTGGAATACAGACCAACAGGCTATTATTTATTTAATGCACTGACAGAGAGAAGGAGGAAGAAACAAATGGCAGACATGAGATGTAGGCAGTGAGTGGCACTGGCAATTAGTCAAAATAGTCGAGAACCTGCGCACGTTTAATGCGAAATGGATTTAAAGAAGTCGGTAACACTTTACAATAAGGTTCATTAGTTTTACAATAGTTAATGTATTAACTAACACGAACTAACCATGAGCAATACATTTGTTACAGTATTTGTTAATCTTCGTTGATGTTGGTTAATAAAAATATTATTAACTAACGTATTCACAGCACATTAACAAGATTTTAATAAAGTATTTGTAAATATTGAAATTAACGTTTACAAACATTAATAAATGCTCATTAGTTCATGCTAACTAATGTAGTTAACTAATGTTAACTAATGAACCTTATTGTAAAGTGTTACCAAGAAGTCAACATGAAATGTTTCGGTTATTCAATGAGAAAAAAACTGAGACGGGACTTGATTTTATCCATTTTGGATCTTGAAAAATGAACGTTACATAACAGTATGGATTGTGAATGGTTGATTGCAAAGGGTTAAAGATAAAGAAGTGGGTGTTTACAAACACATGATTTAATTGCTGTAGCCAAGTTGTTTTTGGCTTTCATACTGCTGGATGTTATGCTAATGTTATTGTTTTGCTGATGTGCAAATCTGATCACAAGCGGGACGTGCTGTTGTAAAATAAGATTTCTGGTTAATAAGATTCTCTGCAGGTAAATGTGGCCCAAATCCACATTTATTTTGCTCATATGTGAGTCAGATCAGTTTTTGTCATGACAGTGTGAACAGCATAAACACATGGCATCTGACATCTGATCTATTACCTAAATCCGATACAGGTCTGATGTTTTGCAATGTGACCTCACATCGTAATTCATGTGACTTTTACGTCACTCTAGATCGACATTCGTCACAATTCTGCTCTCATGGTGGGAGTCACTTCAACGATTTTACATACCCCAAGTTATCAAGACAGTTGTGAAAGATAGTCAGTGAAGGACAATGATGTGTCAGAAGCTGCTTTGATAAGTAAAAAGCGCTATATAAATAAAGGTGACTTGACTCAGAACTCATAAGTATTACAGTGACAGCTCTATATACAAGCAAAACATCATAAATGTTTAAAAACTCTGCTATCTTTATTCACATCCGCGTCTTTGTTTTTAATATTGCCTGGGCATAAATTTGCTGGGTTCTGCAGCAGATCACACATTAAACAAATACGTAATCTCTTACTTTAATGTCATCTGTGTTTACTTCCGTATGACAGTGTTCTGCGTGACGTCTTTTTATCGTTCTTTTGCGCATGCGGGTCAGTTCCTGTTCACACTGGAATCTGATATTGGTCACATTTAAAACAACAATGTGAATAGCTATTCTAATAAATCGGAATTAAACGTAGCCTAATTTGTAAGTCTTAGCACTTTATAAAACCAGTTCCCAGCTCAGAGAAAAGTGGTTTCACAATTATACAATATGGTGCAGTGGATAAGACACATGCCTTTGGTGTGAGAGACCCGGGTTCGAATCCACTGTGAGACACCAATGTGTCCCTGAGCAAGACACTTAACCCCTAGTTGCTCCAGAGGCGTACGACCTCTGACGTAATTGTAAGTCGATTTGGATAAAAGCGTCAGCTAAATAAATAAATGTAAATGTTATGCTGCGTTCATGTGCTACGGTAATTATGGTAAATACCAAAAGCCAACGTGGAAAATGCACATGAACACCCCCTCATGTGGTATTTTCCACTGGGCAACTCGTAGAATATTTTGATGGACGAGTTGCCGAGATGAAAATAACCTTCGACCATTTCAAAATGGCGATCTAAAATAGTTTTAGCTAAATAACAGGTCTGGATCTCCATCTTTTTACCACATTACGACAACAAAAGCACTTGAACGCAACACACTGGTAAATACCAGTTCACAAGTGGAAAATATCCTACTTTCCATAGCACGTGAACGCAGCATAAGACCAAAAACATGCATTGACCAAAAACAGAGCTTGTGTTTTACACTCATATAGTATTTAAAGAAATCAACCAAAAGTATTAGATAATGCATGTCAGATCTTGCTCATTTATGGACAGACTAAACAAATGCCTTTTTGAGACTTGTTGTGAAAAGGAAAATGTCTTACCCTCGCGAATGGATCAACTGACAGACAAGTTTTTTTAATTGTTTCTTTTTTTCTTTTGATGTATTGTGCAGTCATGTTTCTTTGGTTCATTCATATGATTATCACTGGGGCCTATTATATTTAAAAGCCTTGTTGAGGTTTCCTAAGAGAAGGTCACAACTGTTAACCATAAAATGTCATTTTCAGCAACAATGGTCAGTGTTCAGGGAGACATGGTCAAAGCACGTGGTTTTAAAATCCCCACTAAAACACAATTTTGTCTTGCTCTCTCTGCATTCGATGTTGAAGTGGAACTCCTGAAAAACCCACCCATGCCAAGGTCGTTCAATTAACGCCTCTCCCTTTCATGACCACCAGGAGTGTGTGTGTGTGTGTATGTGTGAGAGAGAGAGAGTTAGATTCTCTGTCTATCGCGCTAAAGTGCTGTGTCCATAGCCGTGGCGGCACAACATCCTTTTCACAGCTGGAATATTTTGGGAAATGCCTGATATGCTGTGAAAGGGTCTGACAATCCATATGAGTGAATAGTACAGGGCCAGAGATGAAATAATAATGCTGAATGCAAGTAGAGATTCTAATTCAAATTTCAAGAGATTTATTGCTTTATCTGAAGCAAGGTCATTCACATTCTTAAATTCACTCCAAAAAAGCCTGTGAAGATTAAATAAATATGACAAGATAACTAAAGGGAGACTCTGTAGTGTTTTTGCTTTGCCGCTCAGTTTGATTCAATCCCAATATGATATATGAGTTAATTGGGCTTGCTTGATTAAGCAACACGAAATCAAAATTTACCCTGTTCTAAATACCATAAATAAATACAAATATTTGCAATAATATCTTTCAACAAAATATAATAACTAGCTCCATTCCGGTATGTAACTAGCCATATTTATGTGGTACAACAACGTGGAAAAGCAGAAAAGACATGCGTCTCGTCATCTGAACCTTTTCATTTCCATTAACCATCTGAAAGGAGTAGTTCACTTTTAAAAAAAAAAAAAAACTTTTGCTGATAACTTACTCATCCAAGATATCCATGTCATTCTTTCTTCAATCGAAAAGAAATTAAGGTTTTTGATGAAAACATTCCAGGATTTTTCTCCATATAATGGAATTCAATGGGGTCCAAACGGTTCAAGGTCCAAATGAGAGTTTCAGTGCAAACTGCAAACTGTTCAAAGGGCTTTAAACGTTTCCAAACGATGAATAAGGGTCTTATCAAGCAAAATGATCGCTCATTTAAAAAAAAAAAGTTTAAGTTTAATAAGCTCAAATGCTGTTGCATGTTCATGACTCTCCTGTTCGAACTCGTTCATCAAAATGAACAAATCTTTTCCCGAGGCAATTCGTTCATTTCGTCCGTTGAATGAACCAAATGACTCGAAAAAAGATTTGTTCATTTTGATGAACGAGTTCGAACAGGAGAGTCACACAAAAGGCGAGCATTTGAGCTTATAAAACTTTTTTATTTATTTTTGAAATGGCCGATCGTTTCACTTGATAAGACCCTTATTCATCGTCTGGAATCGTTTAAAGCCCTTTGAACAGTTTGCAGTTTGCACTGAAACTCTCATTTGGACCTTGAACCGTTTGGACCCCATTGAAGTCCATTATATGGAGAAAAATCCTGGAATGTTTTCATCAAAAACCTTAATTTCTTTTCGAATGAAGAAAGAACGACATGGACATCTTGGATGACATGGGGGTGAGTAAGTTATCAGCAAAAGTTTTACTACTCCAACTACAGTTGAATGAACTGATTCAAATTTCCACAATGTTAAAAATAAGAGCGTAAACTGGTTGTTTACTACATGAATGACAACTAATAAAACTAAAAACACACTCAATTATATAAAACAAATTAATGAACAGCAGCTTTTAATACAATTTCCCCTTTAGTACAAAGAGCACATGTTGAGGCTTGTTTTTTTGAACCTGTTAATTTACATGAAATGAACTGGAATCAGTCTTGTTACATATGATATGAGAGAGTAAACTAATTGTTCACTGCATTTGCAACTATTGTAATCAGTTTGGAAATATAAATGTGCAGCTTTTGTTGTCTCCATAAAGCACTAAACTGAAAATAAGAGGATATTTGTGATTACCGCTTTGGCAATTAAGTTGTACACGCAATAAATGTTATCAAAAACAGCTGGTAAGAGTAGATTGTTACATAAACTGCATTGTATAGAAACCAGCTACTGTTAGACCAACATAGATAAGTCAATAGCATCACTAAATCAGTTCGTTACTCCCTAACGCTGAATGTCTGTTAGTGTCACAATGTAAATCTGTGCTAATCTGTCATTTGGTTTCTGTGTCTAATTAAATAACTTTATTCCCAGCATGAAGATCAGTCACTGGTCCTTCAATTAGAGTCATTAGCATATGCCAATAGAGACGTTTCATACTGGCAGAATGATGTCAGAGCTTCACTTCACCTCTGATTTTATCTGAACGAATTCCAACCTTATAAAGAGACAAAGACTTTGAGGGTCACTTCTCATTAAAGAGTTGAAAAATTAGCTATGAATATGTAAACAAGCAACACTCCATTTGATAAAAGAAACACTTATCACAAAAAGAGATGCAATAGGAAATATTTTAAATTGTAAATATGATCTTAATATTAAATGGATACCATACAGTAGTTCAAGCTTTAAATTCTGATGTAATGTTTTATATAACGCATTGATAAAAAGGGTCAGTGAAGACATTACAACGGTACAAAAGATTTTTCATCCAAAATGCCACAAAAAACATGAAAAATATGAAGCAGCACAACTTGATAACATGTTTATGTTTCTTGAGCAGCATATTAGAATGATTTCTGAAGGATCATGTGACACTGAAGACTGGAGTAATGATGCTGAAAATTCAGCTTTGATAATAGGAATACATTATATTACAAAAGAAAACAGTTGTTTTTAATATTTCACAACATTACTGTATTTTTGATCAAATAATTGCAGCATTAGTGACCATAAGAGACTACACATAACTACAAATTTGCATCAAAATGGTATATGATATATCAGCCCATCACTAATTATTTATTGAACATTGATACCTTTCATGATGTTGACAGTGACTTCACCACAGTTTTAGCCATTGAAAACCCCTTACCATGCGGTAAAATGACATCAATGCCTCTCATGGCTTATTGCTTTAACAAAACAGTGATTTCAAATGCTAATTTTATTTGCAATCAGGCACAGTAAATGTGTCCCGTTAACCAGTGTTTCCAAATGCAGTTACTGAACGATCTACATCAGCTGAGGATCTGAAAGTGTTCCCTATATCTCGACTTCTCTTTAGCTAGCACTTACCATGCCATTGATCAGTGTAAATATTAATTCAAATAAACAGCTATAAATAGAGGCTATAGCAGCCTCCTCTAATACCTCCATTACACATATATACACTTGCTCAATATATTGACTGCAGCAGTGAGGGCGAGCTGATAGAAAACGCATGTTTTCAATGTCAAAAAAACAAAGCGGGCCAGACTCCTGCTGCAGATATTTTGCATTATAGATCTGAACAGCCAAGAGAAAGATTTGGAAGTGTGTGCGAGGCTTACAAATCACCTGCTTATTATGAAAAATAAAGGGAAGTAGCAGGGTATGCAAGACAACACAAGAAGAGTGTTAAAGTTTCATGCAACTTCATGTCTTGGTTTCTTAAAGACTAAATTGCAAAGAAACAGACAGATAACCGGGATGATCTCATTCGTATTCGCAGGTAAGCGTACACATACATTTGCGTATGTTGAAGCAGACCCTGAATCATACACATTGAATATGAAAATAAACAGCGATACATTGACAGCATGAATTTGAATGCAATTGAGGTTAATATTCATACAGAACCCCATAGTCTAACATTTATCAGTGAGTGATGGAGAAACCGTCAGAGAAATACTAGAGGCACATTTATTGACAGATGAAATCCAAATGCTAATGAGAGACATTTGGACTAGTGTCGTCATCATTAACTTAAAACTAAAACCATTAAAAAAAAATACTTCAAAGAAAATAAACATGAACTGAAAAAAAAAATTATTTAATTTTTCTTTTTCGTTAATGCTGAAATACTAAAATAACACAAATTAAATAAAACCTAATATGTATAGACATTTATAAAAATTAAAACATAAAATATAAAAAATAAAATAAAAGCGAATTAAAATGAAAGTAGTTTACTTTAATTCTAACTTAAAACTAAAACCATTAAAAAAAAAAAACTTGAAAGAAAATAAACATGAACTGAAAAAAAAAATTATTTAATTTTTCTTTTTCGTTAATGCTGAAATACTAAAATAACACAAATTAAATAAAACCTAATATGTATAGACATTTATAAAAATTTAAACATAAAATATAAAAAATAAAATAAAAGCGAATTAAAATGAAAGTATATGAGGAATATTATTATTGCTCATATACTATGTATCATGTAAATAAAACAGATTATTGGAGTATATTTTAAATACATGTCAAAACTTTAAAATTTCACCTGCTGTTTCTTTCTTCTTGAAATTATGAAATTTACTAGCAATTTGAAAATTGTTTCTATATACATTTGTATCAGTGCACTGAGAAATATTCTTTCAGTCATTTTTAGACAGATAGTTAGAGGGTAAAAGATATATATGTGCAAAAAGTATTTTTTTTTTGTAGTCTTTGCCTTTCTCTCTCTCTCTCAAACACACACACACACACACACACATAAGTCATGGTGAGCGATGGACTCCTCAGTGTTTACTCACTCCAAACCAAATGATCTCTCTGCAGCTCTGCCACTTCAGATGTGAAATGGAATTTGCCGGCCTGTTCTATTCCGAGTCCATTTCTCTCACCGTGCGCTTTACCAATTCCCAAATAGAGTTCACTCGCTCACAGATAATGTTTGTGAGGATTGAGCCCGACTCCTCGGCCGTTCAGCGGGCCCTGGGGAGGGACCTCCGGAGAGCCTTGCGAGTGGATTGGAAAGCGCACGACGCTCGATTTCATTTTGTACTATTTGCCAAATTGTGTTTGTTCATTTGAAGATGGTTGGATATCTACATTTAGTTGTGTGATTGAGCACCGGAGCAGGAATTGCACCGACGGCCCCCGTTAGCTTGTTTTTTTGGCTGGGCATCACAATCCACCAGACCATGTTTGAAATGTCACCTGAAATTAACTCCTCTCTGTGTCTGCTATAGCGAAACCAGAGTGACGATCAATGTCCAATCTGACTTTTCTTACGCAATTCTGCAGTGGCGGCCATTGACATTTGTGGTGTACAATATTTGAGTTTTTAGGCCATTTACTTTTGCTTGATTGCATTATATGCATGACGACGTGTTAGATGACCGGGATAATCTCATTCGTATGCGGACACATACAGTACATTTGTGTATGTCGGGGTAGATGTTGATTCATACACTTTGAATATGAATAGCAACACACTGACAGCATGAATGTAATACTTATATAGAAACACATAACATAACATTCATCAGAAAATGATGGGAGAAACTGTCAGATAATTTGTTTAAAGATGAAATCCAGATGCTTATAAAAGTTTTTTGGACCAGTTAATAACTTAATAATTTAAAACAGTTAATAGTCAATAATTTTCTAGATGTTTTTAGTTTTAATTAACAATATTGTTAATTAAAACTAAAAACATCTAAAAAATCATTACTTGAAATAAAATAAAACATATCACACTGAATTACTCTGCAAATAACACTGATTTGGATATGTTTATGACTAAACTGCATTATTATAAAAGCTCAAGTAAAATATTAGTGTGTATTTTACAGTGTATAGTGTGTTTCACTTATGCCCTTTTGTCTGTTTATGTCCAAACCATCTTTGAAAGTCAGACACAACAGAAAGACACCGTGAGAATGTCAAATCAGCTCAATACATTATGTAATCTCATTTATTAGATGTATATAAAACCATCAGTTTATGGATTCCAATAAATGTAATATTATTTATTAATCCTCACAAGATTCATTTACATTTGTACGTCTTTAAAATTGTACATATATAAAAAAAGGTTTATGTTACAGTGTGTTTTAATATCAATATCTGCACATCTATAAATAGCAATGAATATTAATGAGATCATGTTTGAACGTTTGTCACAGGGGAACCCACAAGTAATCATCTTGAATCAAATCTCAATATATCATTATTATTATTATTATTATTATTATTGTTTATGTTATAGTTATTGAACATTTCTGACTGCTAGAAGGATTTTTGATGAGGAATCATTCTAGTTTTAACTAAGGGATTGATTATTAAAGCTTTAGACTTTTTATTGAGTCTCATGAATTATTATTATTTATTTGTTTTATGTTAAACGTGGAGGAATGTCTCTTTTTGGTCTTGTTCTTCATTTTAAGTATAAATTTAGTGAGTTTATGCTTAAAAAGTAAGTAATTAGCCAAATATGTGGAAATAAATCTAAACATAATTCATAATTTTGCTTTTCAAGTTAATGCATCTTATTTGAAGGGGTTTTCCCCCCAAAACAACAATTTTGATCAAAGGGATACTCCACCGTTTTTCATATAAAACTACACTCTTAGAAGAAATGGTTCTATTTATGGCGCTTTTCCACTGCATAGTACGGTACGGTTCGGCGCAGTACGCTTCGACTCGGCGCGGAACAGTTCGGATCGCTTTTCGTTTCCACCGCAGTAGTACCCCTTCAAAGTGTGTGGGACTGATCGTTATTTGCGCGCGCCTCTACTGCCATGACATCATCTTAAAAGCGCCACATTTTCAAACCCACAACACAGGAACAATGGAGAGACTATCGAGGGGATGGTGTTCCTGATTCTCGGTATGTGGTTGTTTTTAACTGCTAGACGGAAAAATGTGTTTAAAATGAGGCTGATGGCAGCAAAACAAAAATACTGCTAAAAAAGTGTCTCGTGTCGCAAATCCAATGACGCTAGTAGTGACGCTGGTAGTGACGATTCTGTCTGACCAATCAGTGATCTGCAGTGTTTCACGTCACATTTTAGTACCGGTACGGTACGCTTGGAACCTCAACAGACCAGGTACCATTTAAAGCGACCTGAAGCGAACCGTACTGTACCGTACCATGCAGTGGAAAAGCACCACAAGTGAGACGTACCGAACCGAACCGTACTGTACTATGCAGTGGAAAAGCGCCTTTAGAACCAGAAATGGTTCCATCCCCCGCTTCATATATGGAACTCCAAAGTGGTTCTATATAGAACCATTTTTTTGGGTAAAAAGTTCTATTGGCCAAGTATGGAACCCCAGGGTTCTATATAGAACCCAGAGGAACCCTTTTTTAAGAGTGTATAGAACCTTTTAGGGGTTCCAAATACTGATAGAACCTTTTAAGGTTCTTTATAGAACCTTTTCTTCTAAGAGTGTATGTTATTCCCTTAACTAAGGGACCTCTCTCGTCTCAGTACATGCACTTAATCGATCTGGCGCGCAAGATAGCACTTAACTTCATTCAATAGGATCCAAGCAGAGAAGCGACCAGACACATCCACGCTTTCCCTATTTAAATACAGTTACATGAGTAGTGTATTGAAAATAAACAGTCCAAACATGGATCTCCCTGATCCGCCCTGGCAGAACCATAATCATCTATTAGTTTTCCATTGTGTTGCTGCTCCAGCGGTCCTTCCGTGAGGACTAAACCTGGGTTTTTGTCTGTTAATTGGAGAGCAGAGGGGACGAAACACCATTGATAGGTTCTTCTCTCAATCAGTGCCTCACGCTGTGGAGAGAGAGAGGTCAGAGGCTGGATCGGCCCGTGTCCCCGCGGACACCTTGCTGCGGTCCGACCAACACAGCAAACAATTAAACACACGGCTCTTCTGGCCCAAGTGGCTGGAGCGGTCGAGCCAGGAGAAGCTGCAACCCAGCGGGTTGTTGTTAGTCACTCCTTAGAACAATAAACTAGTGGCCTGAGCAATCAATACAGCCACAGCCGCGACTGCCTCCATTATCAGCCACTCTGAGGCTCGCGGATCCGCATGCATCCCTGAGCACCTGTGTCTCTGTCTATCGCTTTCAACATTTCTCCATCTCGGGGTAATCTCAGAGACTTCAGTCGTCTCACACAGGGACTAAGCGCTCGCTGTCTTTCAGACAACAGTCACTGCATCGCTACAGGTCATTTTGGCACGTTTTGTCAGCCTTAAATAGCATGCTGTTAGTCTGTTAACAAACCTTATAATGCTTACTGGAAGAAAAAAAAAGAATACTAGAAGCACTTGTGGAAATTGCAAGCTCCTATTAGATTGAATTAATAATTAAAGTCAAATGAAAGCTATGTTTACAAGATATTAAGTTGTTCAATAAGCACGCCTGAGGAAAGTTATCAGTGGGGTTGCCAGTAAGTCTTATAATGTATAAATGGGATAGATATAATGATATACGATATGTAATGGCATGATAATGCTATAAATCCACCCCTTTTGTATAATAATACAAAAAAACAAGTCAGATTGATTGCTGCATGTCTATTCAGTATTCATGTTTAAGTTTGTTAAATAAATGCATATAATTCTTTTTTTTTCCAGAAAAAAATCTAAACATCCTATTAAAACTATATATTAAATGTATGTTTATTTTTTTACTCCAATCTTTTTTTTCTTCATTTTTTAAGTTTTTTTTTTTAAAGTTATTTTGTCCCCCCTCCAAATAAAATGATGAATGTAATTAATTAATTCATTCAGCTAAAAACTAAAACTGAAATTTAAGGTGATATGTGTAATACTTCCTTTTAGACAGAGGGGGTGTTTGAGCAACTTGTTTGAAAACAGACATTATTTGTGCAATTCTGTTTGGTTTCATTATATACAGAAGTTGCTTAATTCTGCTTTAAATGTAAATAAAAATACATTTGCAAAATGCAAAACAACAAAAAAATAGCCTTAAAGGCCATATTGACCACCACTGCCGATTAATGGGTACACAAGATAAGTATATCATTTTTAAAATGTCTCAAAAATCGTCTTAAAGACCTTTTTTTTTAAACATTTTTGGAATTAACAGGTTTTTTTTTTACGCAATTCGGTGATGATGTCACGTTGGGGAGAAGTGGAGGAAAGGGCACCTCAGCCTAGTATTAGAAATATGGCGACTGACTGGGATGAGGAAGAGGTGGCAAGAGCCAACATGTATGTACATGTAATTT
Organism: Pimephales promelas; assembly: GCF_988280905.1. Classification (NCBI taxonomy): domain Eukaryota; kingdom Metazoa; phylum Chordata; class Actinopteri; order Cypriniformes; family Leuciscidae; genus Pimephales; species Pimephales promelas. Next base: position 38,142,635 of record NC_142775.1, on the reverse strand, counting down.
CAAACTTGCCAGACGTGAGAGGGCAAATGAGGAATTGCCAAGAACTGATGGCCGTCAACGCCAATTAAATGCATGGTCCGAGGAGAATGAGTGGAGAGTTGGTGAAGTGTCCTTTGAGCTGCTATCATTTAGCAACGCAGCAATGAGCACTGGAGCTAGTCTACGAGCAGCAACAATAACGGCACAACATTTTTTTACTGTCATTGAATAGCACCGAGTGAAAAATCAACTTTTTTTTTTATATCTAGTGGCAGTAATCATGACGTTAGTTCAGATAAGTACTGGTAACCTTTGTCATAGTGTCGTAGTACTGGTAAACCTTGTCTTTGTCATCTAGAAACAGAAGGCATCATGCTAGCTATTTGGACGTTTATGCGTTTATCTCTTCCTCCGGTGAAAATGTTGTTGCAAACGTAGCCGCCGCGTCCGTGTGTCTGTCGCTGTGTTTGGCAGGTGCTTGTGTGGGCGGTGCCATCCCATGGAAATTCCCATGGCTATTTATCTATCTAGCTTCTAGCTATCTATGCTAACATTATGCTATCTGGCTGTCTACATCTATCTATCTATCTATCTATCTATCTATCTATCTATCTATCTATCTATCTATCTATCTATCTATCTATCTATCTATCTATCTATCTATCTATGTAAAATATTACGTCTACTCGTCTCTCTAGCCACTCTCAATGCTCTCAAGATGGGCTTTGGTAAATCTCTTCCCAAGATGACGTAATGCAATGCATTGTAGGGGAAAGGAGAATCATTGCAAACCGTTGTAAGATAGTTCCTACTTTTTTCGTATTATATTCCGTTTTGTGATACCAAACGACATAAAATACAATGGAGAACAGTTTAAATGTTTATTACCAATAAGCAAATTGCGCAATTTCATTGAAAAATGAACCCTGCAACGCAACCTTTAAGGCCCGTTCACACCAGGGACAATAACTATAAAGATAACGATATAGTTCTAAAAATCGTTATCAATATTAAAGTTATCAATATTGTTAATCAATATTTCACACTCACAATTATACCTATAACGGCACAGAGAAATATATCATTGGAATCACTTTCAGAATGATTTTGTCCAGCTGCATGAATGATAAAAACATTGACAGCCAATCATCCTCGAGCTCGAGCATTTAACGTGACAGACAAGTGTGTGCTTAGAACAAATAGAACGATCTCATCCGCTGATATGGTATCTTTATAGTTATCGTTCTTGGTGTGAACAGGCCTTTAGTCTTGGAATTGTGGAGGGATGCCAAAGAGATGACAAGACCTGAACTTAGAAGATAATTTCTTAAAACATTGAATCCAGCACATACACTTCACCTTTTCAGTGTCTTCCTGTGGAAACAAACGGAAAGATAACACAAAAAGACACACAACACAAAAATTCAGTGGATTCAGATCCAGCTGTATTCACACTCACAGACAGAGAGCAAGTGTTACTTTTCTTCTCTGGAAATAGGTATCTGCCAACACTGTAAAAGCAGCACTGTCAGAGCCATTGTGAAGCTCAATGATCATATTGTGTGCTGGGTAGAGCCAGGGGGCATTTAGCACAGAAAGAACATGATTGTGTGTGTGTGTGTGTGTGTGTGTGTGTGTGTGTGTGTGTGTGTGTGTGTGCCTGCTCAGAAACACAGGCGTCTTGCCTGAGGGGGAAGCTAACGGATCTGCTATCAAAGCTCACACACACACACATAGGTAAAGCACACTCAACTCTGATAATGAACACAAATAAAGAGAGGAAAAAAGGAACATATTTGTATTCACAGGTACAAAGCAGTAAAGTAAAAGAACAAGAGAGCGCGAGGGATGAATGAAGTCAAACGACATTCCACTCTCGTTGACTTTGTTTTTTCACTCTGCGCTGCCATTGTTTGACTGCTGGATAAAAGAGAGTGTTTGTAAAGTGAGACCAGACTAATGTGATCATTACACGGCCCTCATCAACCTCTGTGCCAGAGAATACACAGAAAAAACACATTATAGGCTATACTATGTGACAAAATCAGTGTTTTGTGGACATACTGGGTCTGACAAGTGAATAATAAGTCCCTCCTATTACCTCACTGAAGCATGAAGCAACATGATACAAACAAAATCGGATATTTAACCCTGTAAAGCCTGACATATGAAACCCTCTTTTTGTTTAATGAACTTTTAGAAACATTATGTTTTTTTTAATGGCTCATACAGTGTGATATAGTGAGAATAAGGAGCTTAATGGCCAAAACTGAGCAAAATTACTATTTGCAACAGATGCTGATATTTATGTGGCCAAGAACTTCATAACGGTGTCACAGACTTACACAAAATGCACATAAATATCATATCAGTTGTGACAATATCTCTCCAATTATACTAAGATTATATTTTAATGCTTAGATTTATGATCAAATCTTGTATTGTGAGGCAAAACATAATGCAATGCAATACAATAAACATCCCTCAAAAGCCTGATGGATCATATTTGATATTCACATATTAACATGATTTTTCTAAAAGTAAACCTTCAGGCCATGTAAATGATCATCTTGAAATATTATTAACAGTATAAAATTTACTCTTACATTTTAAAAAAGTCTATAAACTATCAAGTAGATGACATAAGCATTGTAGTAGATTGTGTGCAACAGGTTTTAATCAAACTTTTGATCATGCTGATAATTTAGAGGCTTTAGAAATGTGTGTTTCAGATTTGATTCAAGGAGAAAAAATGTAGACTTGATTTCATCCATCAGGAATTGATTGGATGATGAAAAGTGGGTGTTACATACAATAATATATACTGTATATACATACAGGGCTCCAGATTGCGACCAAATAGTCGCATTTTGCGACCAAAATTTGAGAGTGTGCGACTGAATTTTACATCCAGTCGCACATGTGCGACCAGTAAATTTGCCACACGTTAAACGCATGGTAAACGTGGAAGGGACGCGTCAATGAATCCGTGACAAGAATAGCGCGAATAAACGCTGTGGGAAGGAGACGGAGACAAATATCACAACCTGCAAAGTGCGTCTGAGCAATAAGCGATCTATCGACACGTTACCTAGCAGCGTATACAAACAAAATGAAAGTGGAACTAAAATGCGCAACTCACGGACGGACCGTTAGCGTTTTTATTAGGTTGGACATAATAGACAGAGCAGCGCATAGTGGAGCCCCCCGAACCACTGACAGTAATAAAGCCCCGAACTTGCCAGTCGCGGGCCGATCTCGATCACGCAACACTGTTACTAGCAGATCCAGTGAATAAATCCATTGAATTCACCTCAGAATTAATAACATAATCGCTACGAGATCCAGTGAGAAACATTCCGATTCGGCGCAGAGTTGTGTTATAAACCATATCAGATCAAACAACGCTGACGTGGAAACCAGGAGAAACACTTATAGAAGGCTTTCAGTCCACAAATCAGCAACATTCACCATGGATTTAGGCTAGTAAGTTAACTCTAACCATAAATATGATGTCAAACGCTTACAACGTAGCCTACACATCTTTGTCCTGCTCTTCAAAACGATAATAATCATATATAAATGTTTTATTTTTTGTATTTTTTTGTGATGATCAACACATTTTTTGTTCATTCTTCAAAGATTGTCCTAAAACGAAAAATTTTAAGATGTTGGAAAACTCTTATTTAAACATTAAAATTATTATTATTATTATTTAAAAAAAAAACAAACAAAAAAAACATCGTAAACAGTAAGATGTTTATTGGCTATTCACTCCAAGTCCTTATACATACATGTTTTCTCTCCTTTTGTTTTTAATTAATATTAAGACATTATAAGAGGATAACTAAATTAATCTAAGTGATTTATTGTCAGCCCCAGTGCTACCAGTTTTTTTTTTTTTTTTTTTTTTTTTTTTTGTATAACTCGAGTTCTGATTTGAGGTGGTGCTGCCCTCAAATTTGAGTCTGGAGCCCTGTGAACTTAAAATAAAACAGCATATCATAATGTTAAGTCTATTTATTATTAAATAATTTGTCAGTATTACAGTTATTTTGGGGGAATTTTGAATAATTGCATTGCAAGCTTATTTAAGGTGTGCCCCTAAATTTTCTGCTTGCGCTCCTAAAATTTTCAGTCAGGGGCAACAGCGCTCCTAGGAAAAAAAGTTAGTCTGGAGCCCTGACATATATATAATATACACATATACATATGTATATTTACATTTTTCCATATTAGTACCATTTTTGGAGGAACCTTGGAGTACCAAGTAATGCCATCACTGTAACATACTTTTTCTGTAAAGGTTTTTTTAAGCATCACATAACGTCAAGCTGTTTTGAATAATTAAAAAAAAAAAATAAAAGAAAATAATCCAGAGAGATGCAGCACTCTTAATTGGTAGTCTTTACCAAATGATGCATTTTGTAAAATGACTATATTTTGAAACATACCATTAATGTGATGAAATGAGTTCATATCATCTTTATGCCTACAGCCAAAGTACTACATTCACACACTGATTCTGTCAATAGCATTGTACTTTTTCATAGAAACTGTCTGCAGTACACACACACCCACACTCTCATACTTGCCATCTAAACACACTTGGTGCATTAAAAAATGCACTTGGCTCTTCTCCAACAAGTCGCCCTCGGGGGAGACACAACGCTACAGTGGTTCCATAATTAAGCCATTGGCAAACAAAGAAATAGTCAGCTAAATGCTTCCTGGATATGAATCATAACAGATCTGCTGGGATTTACTAGACGTGAGTTTTTTTCTCACCTCAACAGACTAATTGGTTCCCCTGCTCATTGTTTGTCATGCACAGTAATATGAAAGCACCTTAACTCAGATCCCTTCAACCAAAACCAAACTCAATTCACACGCTTCGAACTGCTGGCACTACTTTAGCTCTCTCTCTCTTTCTCTCTCTCTCCCTCTCTCTCTCTCACTCGCCAATTAAACAAGACTGATACGTTTGATTTGAACCAAGCACCTGTCTGCTGGCAGTGATGGAAATGGGAAAGATACTGGAATTATAATTACTCAGTGACCATGTTTACATGCACACCATCTTCCGATTATGGTAATCAACATATTCCGAATATATAAAAACATGCATGTCCTTTTCACCACTATTATAATACTGGAAATGCTCTTTGATGATACATATTTGTTTCAGTTCATGTTTAGTCTGAGAAATCATTACTTATAATCTGCACAATTTATAAGTGTAAAATATTTAATATAAAAATAAATGCATCCTGACAGATGTTTTCTGATAAACATCTACACTATAAAACAATATTGATGGTTTAACTTAAAAAAGTAAGTAACCTGGTTGCCTTAAAATTTTAAGTTCATTGAACTGGAAAAAGTGAGTTAATACAATGAAGGAGAATGATTTAATCATCAGAAACTCAAAATTATATGTTATCTGAACTAAATAAATTATTTAAGTTGATTTAACAAAAGAAAAAATGTTGTGATTACTACACTGTAAAAAAATATTGTTGGTTTAATTTAAAAAGTAAGTAACCTGGTTGCCTTAAAATTTTAAGTTGATTGAACTGGAAAAAGTGAGTTAATACAAAGAAGGAGATCAATTTAATCATCAGAAACTCAAAATAATAAGTTATCTCAACTACATAAATTATTATAAAGTTGATTTGACAAAAGAAAATATGTTGTGATAACAAATCTTGAAAATATTTTTAGTTTCTAGCCAAGTCTAAAAATGCTGGGTTGTTTTAACCCAACTTTGGGTCAACTATGGCCATTGGGTTACATTTTTTACCCAACATTTGGGTTTGTCCATATTTGACCCAAAGTTGGCTTAAAACAGCCCGGCATTTTTAGAGTGTAAATAAGTCACAGTAGCTCACAATTATCTGCAATAATCGATTCTGATTGGTTCATCAGGTCACTCCGGTCAAATATTATTTTGTATACTGATGATCATTAAACAAAATAATGAACCCAGGCAACTCCACTCTGTCTTTCTTCTCAAATATATTTGAAGTCCACTTATTTATTTGTTACGTCGCCATGTAATAAGTAGGAGAATGTACAGTCAGACGTTCATTATCATAAAATAAGCCTCTTCAGGAGGATAGATCACCCAGTCAGAGTTTATTTTGTGATAATGACCGACACACTGTACATTATCTCTGACTCGTTTACTGGATGAGGTGAGCGATTCCTCAGCGCAGAGGAGCCGGTGGGAACGCGCTTTCTGTGGGCTTCAGTGAAGTGTCTACAGAGAGCTACACTTCAACATTACGTAAGCGATTGTTTCTGTAGTACGCTTCTTCTCCAACAGGCCCTTAGCAAATTGAGCTACTTTGGCACATGAAGGGAGGTTAAAAGAACAACACTTCACAGCTAGAGACTGTGACTGGAAGAGAAGAGTTAGAAAATGGGCTCTATTTTTGCAAATTGATGTCCATTTTCTCTCAAGTAAATACATCCTCAAATGTAGAGATGTGCTAAACAGCACCTGAATATTCATTTTTAGCAAATCGCAAACTGCCATTCTGAATGCAAATGTGGCAGAATCTATCATTGGCGGGTTATCGAGAGCGGGTTTGTCCTCTCTGCGGTTAAGAGATTCTGTATGTAAACATTAAAAAAAAACATTCCATCTAATGGAAAATGTGAAATTTACTTTAAGTACTCGTACGTAAAGTGTGCTCATACACATCAACACTTTTTCAACCTAGCCATCAATCCTTTTCTCTTATGATACATGCAAATGTTTGAGGTGCATAATACAGAATATGAATAATTCATAAGATATGTTTTGATCATATTTATAAAATTAGATTAAAACCAATCACATTATGCAATGCATTGAACTAATTTGACATTATAATGGTATTATAACGTGTTTCACTGATATTTAATACTTACTGAATTCATTAAATTCATCTGTACAAAGAGGGCAAATTTATTAGTCCATTATCATTCAAACATTTTGGCTTTAATGCACATTGTTTCTCCATTAGAAGATTTGTAAATTCCTAAAACTTTGCATGTAAAAAAGTCTTTAGATTTTAAACTGACAATGCTGTCTATTAATGAGTTAACAATAATATTAATATGTAGATATGACCTATGAAGTAGTAATAATCTAATTAGAATATAGTTCCAAACACTGTAAAATAATAAAAACGTGATTTTTACTGTAAAAAAAAAAATGGCAGCTGTGGTTGCCAAAACTTTACCATCAAAAATACGGTAGCAATGATATTGGTTTTATAGACTTAACTTAAAATTTACAGTAATAAACTGTATTTCATTATCTAAAAATAATCCTGTAAAAAAACGGTGAACTACTGGCAGCTGTGGTTGCCAGCATCATACTGTAAAATTACGGTGTGCTACTGTTTTTGAAGCTAAAGCTAAATACCGTATTGTCAGCTAAAGTATAAAACTTTAATTTAACAGCTATTTGCTCTAACACAAAAACAGTAGCACACTGTAAATTTACAGTATGATGCTGGCAACCACAGCTGCCAGTAGTTCACCGTTTTTTTACAGGATTATTTTTAGATAATGAAATACAGTTTATTACCATTTTTTACAGGATGATTTTTTACAGTGATGTTAATTAACCAACTTATTGAAGAATTTATATCTGTTTTGAACCATTGTAATACACTGACAACCAACAATAATCACAGCAGTGATCAAAGTTGGATGATCAATCAAAGCTCATCACAAGGATCTCTTTCATAAGAAGATTAAGACTTATATAAAGAAGCTGCACAGTTCCATTTACACAAACGTTAAACACCATCATAGTAACACACATGAAATAAAAAAATGCAATAAACATTAATTTAACAACATTAAATGTAACAAAAAACCCTAATGTAGCCTACATAACTGATGTAAAAAACCCAAGAAAACTATGAGAAAACAGTTATTTCAACAAAAATACATACATGTGAAGTGTCACACAGAGAATTGTGGGAATGTATATTTGCGTTTTTTTTCACTGTAAATTATACAATGAGTTGTTCGTTTTCACTTTCAAAAACTGTAAATTTTAACGGTATTTTACAGTAAAATTACATGAAATGTACCATGAGATCTATCACAGTTATTTACTGTAAATAGTACGGAAACTTTCTGTTAATCAATTAACAGTTTTGCGCTGTAACATTTTTAACATATTTTACCGTTAAAATCGCGATTATTTTTTTACAGATTGTCTAAAGTGGACCATCAAAACAGTGTTAGCAACTTCTTTTCCGAGAGAGCTTATAAAATGCTGAATGCATGGAGAAATCCTGCAGGAACAGACGAGCAGAATCCTAACCGTGTGAACCGCCACAGATCTCAATGTTCTTTTCAGAACACACAAAAACACATACAAACACAGTATTGTGCAGAAGCCGTGGTGTTGTTGTATTTTAAAGAGCACAGACCGTCGTGTTTTTGATCTTCGCCACTGAGGTTGTCAAATGTCAGTAGTCAACACTTAAGAAACTCAAAGTAACGTTGATTGCAAATTGTATATAGTTACGTATATATTCTAAATAGTAAATATGGTAACACGTTTCGTTTGTCCACATTCTACTAACTATATGTAACTTTGCAACTACATGTCAGCTAACTGTCATTAGAGCACGAGTAAACTGTTAGGTTGGGGTTGACATGTAGTTGCAAAGTTACTTATAGTTATTAGAATGTCTAAATAAAGTGTTACTGCGAATATTAAATATTATAATTTGGTATAAATATTAACAAATTAAATTAAACTGTCAGATGCAACTTTTTCCACTGAAACTTTTTGCCACACATCAACATATTTCTCTCTCTCATACATCATTTCACCCTGTATGGGATTTTATATATAGAAAGGTTTTAAAGCTACAACCAATTTTGGTTAATTATCGGGTGACCCGGCCTCAGACCTGCACCAATTAGCCGATGGCTGCTGGAGGCTTTGGGTCAGAACTGCAATGCAGTTACCAGTGTCCTCACTTACTTCTGATACAAGACAGAAAAAAGCTTTTTCTCAGAGCATCTCACACAATAATTGAAACCGAACAGCATCTATCATAAACAGACCTTATAGGAATATTCAGCATTAAATACAAACTCAACTCGAGGGATAATCTCACAAATACAAGTTCAAATCTCATTTCACTCCCAAATCCAAAAATATATACATCACATTTTATTATGTATGATTTGAACAATAATGGATAATGTATAAATATGTAAAACACTTAAATGATCTAAAACGCTGAATAATATCATTTTATGATTTAAAGTAACGAGAATAAGATACATTTAAAATCATATTAAATGATGAGAGTTATTCACTTGATGTGCAAGAGCATATCAAAATCTGCATTTTTCATCTCCAGGAATATTGCCAGGATTAGGCCTTTCTTTCATTACCTGATGCAGAAAGGCTTGTCCATGCACTCGTTACCTCTAGGCTTGATTATTGCAATGCCCTTTATCTTGGCCTACCTGCGAAGTCTATTAAGTGTCTGCAACACATTCAGAACTCAGCTGCACATGTTCTTACACACACTCCTTCTTGTCAGCATATCTCTGGGGTGCTTAGGAACCTACATTGGCTTCCAGCCCATGCCCATATTGATTTTAAAACTCTTATTTTAACATATAAAGCTACAAGGAACTACATCATGTGATTTAATTACGCTATATATGCCATCTCGATCTCTTCGCTCCGGAGACTCTTTTCTCCTTAAAGAGCCTTCTCTGTTGCAGCTCCTAGGTTGGGGAATGCACTACCTTTAACTGTTAGAAATGCCTCAACAGTAGGTAGCTTTAAGATACACACTCTTAGAAGAAAAGGTTCTATATAGAACCTTAAAAGGTTCTATCAGCGCTACGTATTTGGAACCCCTAAAAGGTTCTATACACTCTTAAAAAAAGGGTTCCTCTGGGTTCTATATAGAACCCTGGGGTTCCATACTTGTCCAATAGAACCTTTTACCAAAAAAAAAAAATGGTTCTATACAGAACCATTTTGGAGTTCCATATATGAAGCGGGGGATGGAACCATTTCTGGTTCTAAATAGAACCATTTCTTCTAAGAGTGCAGTTAAAGCCCAAGGGGGTAATCCATCAGCCGGAAGTTGAAGCCTCGCTGGAGCCGCCATTGTAGCAGAACTTCACCTGCTGTTAGCATCCCATTGACTCCCATTCATTTTGCCGTCACTTTGACAGCGAATAACTTTACATCTGAGGCGTCCGACCTCATTTGTCCATTATTTATTTCTAAAGAAACACAACAATGTATATGCTCCATTACTTTGTATCTTACGTTACGGCCCCGTAGAAGCAGTTTTTGTAAAAATAGGCTAAAGATTGCGTCATAACCACGGGACTTTCTGTCGCACAATAGAGACATTATCGTATAGACAGGAGGAGAAGCTCACAGGCAATCTTTTACTGTCTATGAGGCAATCGAGGGGACGTGGAGCATAAAGTCAAGGGAGAAGCCCATAGATAGAGCAATGGGACAAAATATTTCAACAACGTTTTTGAGGAATTAGGTGATTCAGATTTACTAAAAGATTTACAACTGTCAGACTGTTGTCACGCTCAATTTGAGCCTGCGCAGTCGCTCAGACATCAGACAGGAATTGCAATAAACGGGCTTCAGTCTTCTCCGTTGAAATCAATGGGGTCGCTTTGTCCATTTCTTTTACTGTCTATGTTAAAACCCCATCTTTTTAAGATAGTGTTTGTGTCTTAATTGGAGACACTGGACGTATATTGTATTCTACCTGTTGTTGGATTTTAAAAAATGGATGTACTTTTGTACTGTACTTTGGGTATAAGAAAAGTGCAATATAAATAATTTATATCTTACTATCTTCACTATCTTACGGGACACACACACACACATATATATATATATATATATAATCATATACAAAACATTAAATATTATGTATGAATCATATTGACAATTTATGGTATACTTTTGGTTTGACAATATAACTATGGTATGTACTATTGTTGAATGGAAAAGATCCTTAAAAAAATCTCCTTTTGTAGCCTGGATGCCAGCCCGAACCCCGCCCACAACATTTTTTTGGTTGGGAAGTTCGGTCTGGACTCGATCCATTGAGGAGTAATTATGATCAGTCAAAAAATGTTTGGGCCAATCAAATTGCCAGGGCGGGCTTTATACGATGATTGATGATCTTCAGGGACGTAATTATCACGTTATCAAAGAGCGCTAACTGGTTTCCCTCAGAGATGACTGCAGGTGGAGAATTGAGATGTGTAGATTTCGCTGTTGCGTCTGTTGTGAAATAAATCGACAGCACATTCATTTTAATAGACGAACAGAAAACTGCAATCAAGGCATTTGTCGATCGGAAAGATATTTTTGCCGTCTTCCTACATGATTCGGGAAAACTGTAACTTATCAGCTGGCTCTGACGGTCGCTAAGAAGATGGGACGTAATGAAAAGCCTGTGGTCGTTGTGGTTTCTCCTATGGTCGCATTCATGGAGGACCAAAAGAAGCAACACTTGTTATTTCACTTCTAAAATAAGTAAGTTCTGTAGTTGACAACTGTGCTAAGAAAAGTAGTTGACTTACTGCATTGCTTTGATTGGTTGTAGGTCTACCGACTATCCAATTGAGACACGCCTCATAATCAATATGGAGCAGTATCAGACTTACATTCTTACTAGAATATCAGTATGACGAAGTCAGGCTACTCCTTTTGTGTTTTAGACAAAAATTCCAGACTACGGGTGTGAAACGGCATGAGAGAGAAAAATAATGACACAATAAAGATGAATTATTCCAAAAAATTTACCATGATTTAACAATGACCTAATATTTTTTCCTGGCCAGGTTGGTGAATGGTGTGCAAACATGAAGATTTCTTGATCCATCTCTGTCTCTCTGTCTGTTTGCCTGCAGGGACTTTGCTTCACTCATTCTGCTCACAGAGGTCTTGCCTGCAGGCAGCCAGAGAGCCAAAGCAGCAACAAAACAGCTTTCTACAGGCGTCTTCACTCCGCTCCATTCTAACACACGGACGGGAATCAAGTCTTCTGATTTCACTAATGCACACAACACACACTTGAGGAAACACAAAGACACTTTGGACACTGTCTGAGGCCTCTTATTCCTCTTATTTATTATTTCGATCCTTAATTCCCAGTGCAGATCTGCTGCTTGTGAGATGAGAGTATAAGAGAGTATCACTTCTGTTTTGAGGCAATTAGTAGCAAGTAAAATAGATAGATATCCATATACACACAAACATAAATACATTGTTATTATTACCTAATATAAAAAAGCCAAGAATGCAACAAATATGCTGTATGCAAAAACATACAGTTCTAAAAATGTTAATTCATGATTTCAGTGTTAAATCAGATGCACAATTCTTCCATTCACCATTCACATGGCTACAGATGAGTCATCATCTCCAGTAAACAGGTATCAGCAGCATCACACTACTAGAACATGAGACACTGTGTGGGAGATCATCTCGCCAGGGGGTTGCTATGCTGTTGCTAAGGTGTTCTGAGTGTTTTAACACTTTGCTGTGCAGTTACTAGGTTATTCCAGGTTGTTTATAGGGAAGTTGATATGCAGTTGCTAAAGCATTCTGGGGTTTTTAACAATGCTACATGTTTACCTGGTTGTTGTCAGGGTGTTGCTAAGGTGTTATGAGTGTTTAAACACTGGTATGTGCTTATCTGGTTGTTGCCAAGGTGTTTCTATGCAGTTGCAAAGGTTTTCTGAGTTTAAAAAAAATAATAAAAATTTTCACATTTTTACAGCAGATACTACTGTAGGTTATTATGTGTGGTTGCCAGGGTGTTGCTATGAAGTTGCTTAAAGCATTCTGAGTGTTTTAACACTTTTCTATATACTTACCTGTGGCATAAACTGCTAAGACTAGTCTTAAAAGTTAGCCATCTATTTTTTTTATCTTCAAGACCGGTTCTAGCTTTTTAAAGTCAGTGACATACAGGTAACAGGTAGAACGGTCTCATTTGAATCAGAAAAGTAAGACTGATTGCCTCTTGTCTTACTGCTAGTTGGTCTAGTTCTTGAGTCACAGTCTTAACATAGTGGCTAATTTTATGCTACTGGCTCCTGGCTGTTTCCAGGGTGTTGCTAATGTCTGAGTGTTTTAACACTTTGCTGTGCAGTTACTAGGTTATTCCGGGTCATTGCCAAGGTGTTGCTATGCAGTTGCTGAAGCATTGTTTAACACTTTATGGTTGTTGCCAGGGTGTTGCTATGCAGTTCCTGCTGTGTTCTGAGTGTTTGTAACACTTGGCTATGCAGTTTCTTAGTTGTTGCCAGGGTGTTGCTATGTTGTTGCTAAGGTGTTCTGAGTGTTTTAACACTTGGCTATGTAGTAACTGGTTGTTGTTGTTAGGGTGTTGCTATGCTGTTGCTAAGGTGTTGAGTGTTTTAACACTTGGCTGTGTGCAGATACTTGATTGTTCCCAGGCCACTGCTATGCTGTTGCTAAGGTGTTATGAGTCGCTTAGTGTGCTTAATTGGCTGTTATCTGGTTGTTTCTAGGGTGTTGCTATGGTGTTCTGAGTGTTTTAACATTTTAGTATGTGCAAATGTGTTCTTAGTTTTTTTTTTTTTTAACAATTTACTGTGTGGTTACTACTGTAGGTTGTTCTGGGTGGTTGCCAGGGTGTTGCTATGCAATTGCTAAAGCATTTTGAGTGTTTTAACACTTTTCTACATGCTTACCTGGTTGTTGCCAGGGTGTTACTATGCTGTTCCTGAGGTGTTCTGAATCACTAATAGCTGCAGTAATAGGAATGCTTGACTTAAACACAACTGAATACACTAAATTAAGATCTGAGTAAAGACTGACATAGATGAACAACTTCTGCGTGTCCATGAGGCGGGCGGCAGCTCTCCTCACCAGTTCAAGCTGGCTCTCTGCCATTCCTGAAGGTGACAGCAATAGTGCCGACGTTTCATGGCAGGATGCACGCACACACTCGCGCCGAGGGGGTCTGTGAATCTCAATGTCAACTGTGTTACAGCATTTACAACTCGACAGAGTCAAGTTGACTCAGCACATTCCTTTCCCGGTGGTCAGAGAAAGACGGAGATGAAGAAATTAAGTGTGAAGCGGAGCAGCCTAACTGAACCCTGCCAGAGTGCCGCTGTTCCGACACTAATTATTGATTGGATGATTAGGGCAGATGAAGAGATCTCTTTTTGAAAGCGCGGCCTGTGATTGTGCATCCCGCACGCGGCTACAGAGCAAGCGCAAGTGAGCGATGGAGCAATCGATACTTTCAATCACATTGAAGAGCGTTGCTGTCAGTCACGCTATAGTGAGGTGATTAGGATTGAGTCTTAAGACAGTGAATAAGTTCCCGCGGCTCTCTCCGGAGCCTCCTTCAGTTTCCCGGGCACCTAATGAACTCACACGGAGCGGCACGACATTCTGTCTGCGCTGAACCTGCAGTCAGACCAAACTAGCACAGCGGTGCACGAGGGATGCGCGTTACTAACTCAACATCACCAAAAATGGGTTTGTTCTGACTCTGAATTCTGATTGGATCAGCTGCTTTTAAAGTCGTTGCACATGCATAAACCTCTGACTGCACATTCTATTAACGCAAACATAAACAGCCTACATTTAAAGGGATAGTTCACCCAAAAATGAAAAATCATTTACACACCCTCAAGTTGTTCCAAACATGTATGAATTTCTTTCTTGAAGAACATGGGAGTCATAATACGTATACTGAAGTCAATGGGGTCCATCAACTGTTTGGTTACCAACATTCTTCAAATTATTTTCTTTTGTGTTCAGCAGAAGAAAGAAACTCATACAGGTTTGGAACAACTTGAATATATATATATATATATATATATATGAAGAGTTCAGATGCAAAAGCCTCTAAATGCCATTTGAAATTTTCTTCTTGAATGATGATTTTTATCAAACTTGTATATTTAAGTTCAGTGATCTCACTTAAATGGCAATGATAATTACCTATTAATTGTTATTTAAGTGAAATTACTGAACTTAAATATACAAGTTTGACAAAAATCATCATTAAAGAAGAAAATTTCAAATGGCATTTAGAGGCTTTTGCATCTGAACTCTTCATATATAGATAAATTGTGGGAAAAGGAGATAACTTCACATTTCATGTTTCAGAATTAAAGAAAACCAAGTAATTGCTATGATAATATACTTTCAATTAAGCAATAGGTTACTTGTACTTTTTTTTGTAATTATTACTTAATCAAAACAACATAGCTGCAGTTTGATTGAAATGTACAATAAAAAAAAAATATATATGAAAATGAACAAGAACGAAGATATCCGTTTTCCGAGTTCATTTGCAAAAACAGATATCCCTGTTCTTGTTAATTTTCATATATCATATTTTTTTTTTTACTTGTAACTTAACAAACGTCCCAATTGGGAGAGGGTGCATAATTTTCAAAGACTTTAAACTTTCATGTTATATATTTTTGGATGCATTTGTGAGTTAATAAACGTAACTGGTTGGGTACACTTGGCACATAATATCTAAATATCGATAAATCGATTGATATAGCCCTGAATCGAATCGTAATCATATCACAGAATTTTTTGAGGTATCAGCAAATATCGTATCGATGGCTGAGAGAATCGATATTGTATTGTATCGCGATGAACTGTCCGATTTACACCCGTACTAATTATTTACAGTATATTACAATTAGGCCTGGTTTCACAGACAGGGCTTAGAATAAGCCAGGATTAGGCCCATTTAGTAGAAAAAAAGCATTACTGTGTGCGTCTTGAGACAAAACAATGGCAGTGACATACTTGAAGATATGCGAGTTCAAGTTGCTTTCAGTTAAAGGCATCACACATGACCAGCATCGGCCAATAGTGACCCTACGTGTGACGTACAACCCAGAAGTGCTGGGCGATAACACTACGTGAACTGACTCGAGGCCCACAGAGAAGGAAATTAATAGTTGAATAAAGTCGTTAATTTGGTTTGTGTTTTTTTGCGCACAAAAAGTACTCTCGTCGCTTGATAAACTTAAGATTGAGCCACTGTAGTCACTCGGACTATTTTAACGATGTCTTTCATAACTTTTGGGGCGTTTTGATCCCTTGAGAAGCCTATAGAGGAGTGATCCAGCTCTCAGATTTAATGAAAAATATCTTAATTTGTGTTCATGAACGAAAGTCTTACGGGGTTGGAACAACATGAGGGCGAGTAATTACTTACACAATTTTCATTTTTGTGTGAACTAACCCTTTAAAACAGCTCAAACATGCATTTTAGTCTGGGACTAGATTTAAGCCTTTTCTGTGAAACCAGGGTAAATTAAAGTAATTAATTGTAGTATTATTTGTGCCGTTTTATTAAAGCAATAATCCACAAGATTCTGTATGTTACATTGATTTTACCATGGTAACTGTACTGAAACTGTAAATCACTGTAACACATGTTCTCTTGTGGCTTATTTCTTTAATAAGCAGCAGCTGGGAGAAGCAGATGAGAGGTTCATATGAAGGCTGTGGACTGGAGCTTGTCATGGAGAATCTGAGGAGCGACGAGCACAGGTAGTGGCATTATCTATCAAACAGAAGTTATTCATCATCATCTAAAGTCAACATGAAATCAGATGTCTACAGCATTTAACACAAATTCCTGTATTTGCATGATTCCAAAATAATAAAAATCATGAAAATATAATTGGCAATCCACGTTGACTTGTTAATATCTTCTAAACGGTGTGTGTTTATATGTTTTTGCATGTGCAGGAAAGGACAGATAAAATCTTCAATTCTGCAGTGAAAACAAGCAGATGCGGTACACACAGGTATGAACGGTTTGTTTTAATTTTTCCTCAAGCAAAAGTCTGAATTCTAATGAGCAAAGCTGAAGAGGCATATTGAAATCGTTAAGCAAAAAATCCTTGACCTTCTTCTGTGTAAAAAAAAGAAGAAAAAGAGGGGGGGAAAAAAACAGAAAGCAAAACAAACTCTGTCTGGCTCTCTCTTACGCCGACTGTCAACATGTCTCTTGATGTGGCAGCATCAGACTGTGTTTATTGTGTTGCTTCAGTGTGATAATAACTGTAATCGCTGTGTGGGAATTAGTGGAGAGTATCTAGTGGAGAGAGACAGCGAGAGAGAGAGAGAGAGAGAGAGACAGATTGACAGAGATTAGAGGTGGGCTCTGCTGCTGTCTCTTTGTGTGGTGCCTGTCTGTCAGCCAAGAAAAGAAGAAGAAAACGCTGCTCTGTCTGTCTCTCCGAGTGCTGATCTTGTCCTTGTCAGCCTTAAAAAAAGGGCTCTGAGCCAGAATGCCTCATTGTGCGCTAGTGATTCCAAAGGCGGATACCATAAAACACATCATTTCATGCAATATATGCATTGCAAAGATGCATTAATTGATAAAAAGTCACAAAAGATCCAAAGCAGCACAACTGTTTTCAACTTTGAAAATAATAATAACCAATGTATCTTCAGCTGCAAATTAGCATATCAGAATGATTTATGAAGGATCATGTGACACTGAAGACTGGAGAAAATCTCAGGAATAAATGACATTTTACAATATATTCAAATAGGAAACAATTATTTGAAAATGTCATGTTATTTCACAATATTACTGTATTTTTGGTCTTCTTTCAAATACATTTAAAACAAAATCTCACCAACCCCAAACTTTTGAACCGTGCGCTATATCAGCCTCGGCACGTATACGAGCATAATAAAGCTTTGGCAATCGTAAGCTTCTATTCGTTATCATGCCAATAAAGCCACTAGAATCTGACAGAGCTGAGATGGAGAAAACAGGTCCGATTTCTTGCACGCCTCCCCCTCAGCCTGACATCGGCTAGCTTTTGAGGGAGCCGCTGACTTGTTAGTACTCTAAGCAACACGAGGAACAGATGTGTCCCTGGCAGTGGATGGATGGTCACACTCCATCTGGCCAGTGCAGCTCTGGACAGGGATGATGAATACAGCTTCATCACTGAATGACTGTCATCAATCCGTTCTCTCTGACAGCATCAGGCCCCAGGTGGAGCCGCCCAGAGAGAGGCCATTCCAGAATACAGGTCAATCAGCACCAGCCCGAGCCAATATTAGCTCTCGATATATAGAACGCTGGACGCATTATGCCGTGAGATCAACTCTAAGCTTCACGGGAGAGCTCGGGTGAGGAAAGACGGGCTAAATCACGAGGCTTTGATGTAGACGCTTGGATTTATGTGCACGCAGGAGGTTAACACCATGTTTTCCGACGGAATAAGAATGAAAGACAAAGCAATGCTGGAAAAGAGACCTGTGAACAGACAGACCTATAGTTAACCATCTAACGAATATAGTGAGCGGCCTTGGTTTTTTTCCATAAGATGTTTCAAGCCTTGAACTAAACCAGCTCTGTTAATCACACCTGCACTCTGAACAAAACTGGCTTTCCATTCAGAAGTTTCACAAATCAATACAAAGAAATAGACATTAAACATGAATTGGTAACACTTTACATTAACATTAGTTAGAACTATCAATAAAAGTACTTAATCTGTTAATTTCAACATAATACATCATCAAAAGTTCTATCTGTTAATTTTATTAAATGGATCTGATCTAACATGAAGAGTTGTACTTTTATTAAGTAACGTTAACAAAGATAAATACTGTAACAAATGTATTGCTCATTGTTAGTTTATATTAGTCAATGCATTAAAGGGATAGTTCACTTTGAAATAAATTTTTGATATGTTTTAGATTACCTCAAGGGCATCCAAGATGTAGGTGTCTTTGTTTCCGCAGTATTTTCAATTTTTATATTTTTAGGTCAAACCGTTCTTGTCTGTCAATCATATAATGGAGGTCTATGGTCACCACCTCAAAAAGCATGCACAGAGAAGTCCAAATTAAACATGATTTAATGACTCGTAAATGTAAGTACATACTGATGGCTGAAGACACGAAACGAGCGGTTTGTGTGAGAAAATGAACAGTATTTATATTGTTTTTACCTCATGTAACCACAGGAAAGCGCCAGAAGTGATCTCTACAAATTTCAAAATGTACAAATTTGGTGAAAATTACAAATTTGCACCAATTACACCAAACAGAAAGTCGAAAAAAGCAAAAGAGCTCCACCTACTCCCATGAAGCACTGTGAATGAGCGAGTCGATATCCATATGCTCTCAAAATATACTGAAATGTTTTTATATATTTCTTGCAATCATTTTAAGATGTATGTTTTTTATTCAAATAATCAAAATTTGTAAATGAGTTTTTTTCTCTATCATTTTTAGTTATGATGTTCACAATGATTCATGGGATTGTAGTTTTTCCCCTCTCTAAAATCATTAAGTACAGTCTTGTATCTTTGTCTTTTTGTCCGATTTTCAAAAACTTTTTTGCTTCAAATCAAAGTGTTTAAAGTCATGATTCAATTTGTAGCTGATTGGCTTGGTTCAACTCTTTTAAAATCTGAAAAAGGAGGCGGGCACTGTAGCTCTCTATTAAAGTCTTCTGACCTGGTGGAAGTATTATTGTACGTAATACTTACATAATTCCTAAAATCCACATACAGTCTTGTTGTTAATAATTAGTCTCGTTTGGCACCACTTGCGCTGCTACTGCCGTCCTCGTTGTGTATGTCTTTTATAACCGGTTGATGCATCGACAAGAAGTCTGTAAAGCTTCACCGAATCTATCAGTGAAGAGAACTAGATAAAAAAAAAAAGCCACAATGTCATCATAGAATCAAATAAAAAGTGCAGTAGTCCAGTAAGGCCATATTAAACTGACAACATATCGTAGGCCTGACCTTGTCACGGTCCATTTTGAATATGTTAACACTCCAGCGTTCCCTTGAACTGTCACAACTTCAGATCCAACACTTTTAATGCTTTCCCAGGGCTGCCTGTAATAAATATCTCACTGGACAGCCGCTGGACGTTTCACCTTGTTTCCAGAGCCCTAAACAGCTCCGGAAGAAGATCGAGTCTATTCCCCTCCTCCTAGTTTCCACGTCTTTATAACTGTCTCCTATCCTCTTCATCATAGACATGACGAAAGAGAAGAAAGAAATAGAGAGAGAGAGAGAAAGCTTGTGATAATGAGTTGCAGTATTGGCGATGGGAGGAGGTGATTCAGGGCCTTGATGTCAGCAGGACGAGGACACCTTAGCTAGCACGGGGTGGTTCAATAACACGCTTGTTTATAAATGACACTGGTTTCAGTGGCGTGCTGGGAAATTACACGTCTGAAACCCTGAACCCTGAAGCCTCCGCACAGCACGGCACGCACATGAAAATATCTCCATGCATCTACGTATGCTCATATTCCTCAGTTTAGCTAATGCAACCACCACAGTGCTTAAGGCAACACCCTAGAAACCACATGGCAACACCCTAGCAACTACACAGCAACACCCTGGCAACCACCCGAGTACTGTATAGTAACCCTCTAGAAACCATCCAGCATATCAATCCGTTTTTTCTGATTCCCTACAAACTTTAAGGAACTGTATGCAAGAAACGTATTTCAATTAATCACAAATTTTCCCTGATATGTCACTAGACATTAAGAAATCATGTTCATTTCAAATACTTATATCACTGACAACAGTAGTCCGGCCAGGAAATTGTCATTTAAAAAGTGAACTTGCAGCCCTCAACTGATGTTGATGTTGTCATGTTTTGTTCTGATGCGTCACCCTCCACCGATCTGCCAATCACGGACTCAGTAGTGTTGTGGCATTCGGGTTGCCAGCTCTTCTCTAGTTACCACAGCTGCAGATACAAACGTGTCAGAATCGGATAAAAAATGTCTCATGTTGTGATACCAAATAAAAACCTCGATTTGAATCCGAAATTCTTTGTGACAAAAGTCCGAAATAAATAATCAACAGAAAAAACAACAACGCTATCTCACGACCAATTCGAGTGATTAAAAAGTGGCTAATTCGTACTATTTCATACAAACTCACTCGTACGAATTCGTACGATTTGTCTAAACCCACGTGAGGGGTAAGTTTAGGAGCGGGGTCAGGGGTAGGTCATTCGTACGAATTCAAATGAATTGGCCAATTCGGAAATTATGTACAATTTAGCAAAAATTTTACTAATTCGTACGAGTGAGGTCGTACGAATTTTTACGAATTAGCCACCTCGTAAAATTCGTATGAATTCCCGTGAGATCGGGTTGAAAAAAATAAATAAAAAAATCACTGTGTAGGAGTAAGTAAGCTACTTGTAGCAGCCTACATTCCTGGATCCTGCAGCATATCTGGCAACCAAGAGTCGAGGGGGAGGGGATACAGCGCTCTACAGTAATTTGAAAGTGATTGCAGTACCAGTTTTGGCCACAATAAACTATTAACTGAAAACCTTCAAACTACTTCAGGTCAGGCTTTCTCGAGTGAACATCAAAGTTTTGTTAGATTTTTTATAAAAAATATTTTCTGTTTTAATTTTAGTTACAGTTTTAGTAAGTCTATTGAGTTTTTGTAATTTTTTATTTTATTTTATTATTATTTTTAATATGCTGTCATTTTTTAATTTTTTTTATTTTAAGTTATTTTAGTACATCAAGTTGAGCTAAATGAAAACTAGAAATGTTGTCTTGGCAACTAGCTGAAATAAATGTTTTAATATTTTATTTTATTTCAGTTATTGCTTATTTTATTCTAAAATAAATGTTTTTTATTTTTTTAGTTTTAGTTAACCATAATAACCCTGGTTGGAATTTAAAATGGGCATTTATCTGAAACTTGCGTATAGCTTATACCTCAAATCCAGCTTAAACTAAATCCATCAAACCAGACAAGCTGGGAGATGAGAAAACCACATTAGGCTGGATTTTTTTAGGTGGATCGTCTTTCAAATGTAGCACACACTGTCTTATGTTAATGAAACAGTTGTTTCAGATCAATAACGATTCACTGATTCATCCTGTGATTCCCATCCAATTAGTTAAATGCTAGTCAGTTGTATATAAATTCTATAAATTTGTGAGCAGTTTATTTATATCTCACAAATTGAGATCATCACAACTAATGATGTAATCTAAATAGTTATGCACTTAAACAAATACAGTATAATTGTCCCCTTGTATAATGGAAAAAGTAGTTATCTAACTATGTTTTCCTTGACTGTAGATTAATTATGAACAGCTTCCAGCGCTGCACCAAGATTACTCTTAAACTACGCTGCTCTTATCGAAAGATTTGTGATAAATTAGCAATTAATCCTCTTCCTTTACTTGCTGTTTGTGAGTTGGTGGCAGAGAGGAGGCCTATAAATAGCGTTAGCATATGTACTTAGCTGTCAAAAAGAGCAAAGAGGAACAAGGGCCCGAATGACCTCAGTGAGCGCCAGATTCCAAACTCACATACATATTTATTGGCGAGGCTCACCTCTAGTCTCGCTGACAGCAAACCTGAGCTTCCGACTGCAATCCCAGCCAAAGGGAATGTTAAACTGCTCTTGTGGCGGACTGCAGAGGCTAATATCTCAGATAAGACCCATTTAATCATGCTTTTGTCTTTAAATAGCTAATTATTTTCACCATCACACATGCAGAGGTTTGTTTCATGGCCATTCATTGATGATTCTGTGTGCCATTCTGCCAAAAGCTAGCCGTTTCTGTGTGGCACCAGTAAAAAAAAAAAAAAAACGCGCATATAAGTCTTTTGTCTATTGCTCTAAATGTTGTTCTTCTCACGCAGGCTCTAATTAGCCGGGAATTAAACATTCTACACAAAAGCGAGATATCTTCTGCTAAAAATACAGAACAATAACATTTGATTTGGACTGAGATCAGGGTCTGGCCAGCTTCCAGAACCTTCTTCACTGCCAGTTAGCAAAAAGATACATGATAATTTACAGACCAAATCATGTCTGCGATAATGCAAAAACCGCCACGCAAGTCAGATTTCATGCAAGTTTCTATTAAATCAGCATTTGCAACTTGTGCCAGGTTAATAAAGCAAAAAAATATGTATTTATATTAGGGCTGTGCAAAAATTAAATTGCGATTAATCGCATCCAAAATAAAAGTCTGTGTTTACATAATATATTTGTGTGTGCTGTATATAATTATTTTGTATATATAAATTATATAAATTATTTTGTATATATATCATGTATATATTTAAGAAAATGTGTTATTCATATATAAAATATTTATATTTATATAATATAGATTATGTATTTATATATATATATATATATATATATATATATATATATACATAATTTAAGCGCAAATAATTCTTAAATATATACATGCATGCATAGGTATTTATATATACAATATAATTATATACAGCACACACAAATATATTATGTAAACACAGACTTTTATTTTGGATGCGATTAATCGCAATTAATTTTTGCACAGCCCTAATTTATATATGTATTTTTAATTATTTTTAAATTAATGTATTTAATTATTGAATGTATTTGTTTTTGAATTGAGTCTGTAAATAATCACTGCGTCTGAAATCGAATACTGCACTGCTGTTAAGTTGGAGGAAACAGTATGTCAAAAGAGTAGTATGTCCGAATACAGTATATAGGGAGCGAATTAAGGTTGATTGGGACACTTTTCCGCATTCATTTCAATTGCAAAAAGTGTCCCAATCAACATGAATTCACCCCTGAAAAACGTATCCGGATGACCTACTACTTCCAGCAAGATTCTGAAGTGTGCATTCGATGGACACTTTACTATCCCATGAGGCCACAGGACAGAATTTATGACGCTGGTAGGTCATGTGACAGTAACAACATCCGAAGATGCGTCCGAATTTCATATTCATATTATATAAAACTTACGTACCAAGTAAGTAACTTCTTATAATACAAGAGAGAATTACAATTAAATAAAACAACTATGTTGTGAAATATTTGTACAATTTAAAAGAACTGTTTTCTATGTGAATATATTTTAAAATGTAATTTATTCCAGTGATTTAAAGCTGAATTTCCAGCATCATTACTCCAGTCTTCAGTGTCACATGATCCTTCAGAAAACATTATAACATGATGATTTGATGATCAAGAAATATTTATTTTTATCAATGTTGAAGACATCTGTGCTGTTTATTATGCATGAATGTCATTTGTAGATTTAATATACTGCTTAAATTACAAGTGTGTCCAACTTTACAACAATAAGTTGATTAACTTAAAGGAGTAGTCAAAATGAACAATTTTTTTTTCGAGTCATTTGGTTCATTCAATGAATGAAATGAAAGAATTGACTTAAAAAAGATTTGTTCATTTTGATGAACGAGTTCGAAAAGGAGAGTCACGAACGCGCATCACAAAAGAGCTAGGTGAGCATTTGAGCTTATAAAACTTAAACTGTTATTTATTTTTTTAAATGAGCGATCGTTTCGCTTGATAAGACCCTTATTCATCATCTGTGTCGTTTAAAGCATTTTGAAGCTGCACTGAAACTCTCATTTGGACCTTGAACCGTTTGGTCCCCATTGAAGTCCATTATTTGGAGAAAATCCTGGAATGTTTTCATCAAAAACCTTAATTTCTTTTCGACTAAAGAAAGAAAGACATGGACATCTTGGATGACATGGGGGTGAGTAAATTATCAGCAAAAGTTTTTTTTTAAAAAAGTGAACTACTCCTTTAACAGGCATTCATTCCCGGTGGAATGGAGAGAGAGGTTTGAAAGCTGGAGAGTAGAAGAAGATTTTGATGATCTTATAATGTTTGATGTTTAAATTGAATACACAAATTTGTGTAAGTGGAGGTGTAAATGTTTAAATGAGGCAACCCCATCTGACATGTTGTAGAACAACCAAATTACTGATTTGGTGTTGTGAATGTTGGGGATTGAAGATATGTTGCTGTTGGTCGAGTCTGACCTCCTCCATTGAGAGAGAGGGAGGATGATGGGGCTTCTGCCAGAGAGAGAGAGAGAGAGAGAGAGAGAGAGATAGAGCTGTTTTTGCACATTTCTGCTGCCCCGTCGTTTTCTCAGCAGGGCGTCCCTTGGGAAAGTCAGGAATGAGAGAGAGAGAGAGAGAGAGAGAGAGAGAGAGAGAGAGGCAGCAGCATTACGTCTCGAACCATAGACATGGCACCCTGTATGCCAGACGTGTGTGATTAACACAAGCTCACTTAACACACCATCTGATGGCATTAAAAGGCTCAGTGTGAATGTGACAGGATCGCGAGCCATTCAGAACGTCTTTTAAATTCCTATTTATCTTCTATTTATCATTTATCGTCTAAAATTCCTATTTAATTCCTGCATTTGATTTGAGTTGGTACTCAAAAAAAGAGAGAGAGAGAATTACAATTAAATAAAAAATTGTGTAATAAAAAAAATCAATTATATATACATACATATATATATATATATATATATATATATACATATACATACACACACACACACTTTAGATTAATGTCTGAAATACCACAAAATGTTTTGTTTAAATGCATATAAATAGAATGTACTGTGAGTGAATTAAATATTTTAATTGAATTCATTATATGCTTTGCCAATTGAATTAGTCACAATTAAATTACATACACTAATTCCCCACAATATTAAGATCATTCAAAGACATTATTTAGTAGCCTAAATAATTTGATACATTTGGGGTCAGGATTTTATTTTGAAGAAATGATTTAATTTATTCAGCAAGGATGCAATAAATTGATCAAAAGTGACTGTAAAGACTGAATGCTTTTTTTTTTTTACTATTCTTCAAATAATCCCGAATAAATGTATCAGTTTCCACAAAAATATGCAGCAGCACAACTGTTTTCAACATTGATAATAATCAGAAATGTTTCTTGAGCAGCAAATGATCATATTCGAGTGATTTCTGAAGGATCATGTGACGCTGAAGACTGGAGTAATGATGAGGAAAATTCAGGAATAAATTACATTTTAAAATATATTTAAATACAAAACTGTTCTTTCAAATTATAATAATATTTCACAATATTACAGTTTTTACTGTATTTTTGATCCTACAACTTTCGTGAGCAGAAGAGACTTCTGTCAAAATCATTATGTATCATGAATAATACTTTATTGAACGCTCAAAATGTTCTCTTCAATAGAGAACCAAACATGTCTTTTGTTTCTGTTCTTAATTGTAATAAATTAAAATCCTCTCTTTAATTCCAAAATTTAATTTATCCTGTTGGATATGGCCAATCCAATCCAATTCACACTCATAAATTCAAAAATAGCACGTTTTTAAATTCTGAGTCTTGCCCACTCCTAGTGTGTGTGTGTGTGTGTGTTCCTCTCAGTATCAGGCTGCACTGGTTGAAGAATGTGTGTGTCTGTACTGAGTGCCACTGGCTTTGTAAAGCCTTGCTGAAACTGACAGTTATCTGCTTTGACTCAGAGAGACTGACACATAGATGGTCTGTGAGACCTCAGCCGAGCAGATGTTTAGTTATACCTACACAAATATCCCAAACAAGGGCTTGTCTTAATCCTTTCACTCAGACTGCAATGACATCAAATGGAGATCAAATGGAGACTTTTGCTTCAAGATGATGTTTAAAGCTTTCAATGCTTTAAACTCCATCTGGACTATAAAGGCTTCAAATATAAGTCTATTACTTTCAAAAGCAAATTGACATTTTGCACCATGTGTGCATCTAACTCAATTTAGGAATTAATGTATTGCATTCATGTAATTCTAAATGCATTGCACACACAAACAAAGTTTCTTCAATGTAAAACATGGAATGCTGCTTCTCGTCCTGGGGCAGTGTGTAAATGACTCACGGGTTCACTGGGTTCACAAGGACCATAACATGAATGCAGAGAGACTCAATGCAATTCACTCAAATTTTGCAAACATGCAACAGGTTTCTTATTTACATTCCTATCAAACTGCTCTCCATTTGCATACTTTAACAAACATACTTTAACTTAAACAATTTGACTGGATCAAACATACAAAATTAGTAAGAGTAAGCCAGTTCGAAAGTTTCTATAGTGAATTTGAAACGTAAAGTCGACAAACCTGGAACTATTTAAAAGCCGATTAGGTAATGTGTGTTATTTAGTATTATTTATATACTGTTCAAGTATTTATTCATATTTTGAATAGATTTTATTTTTATATTTTCAATTTTTATATAATTTATTTTTCTTTAATTTTAGTACTTCAACGTATTACAGTACTTATTTAATTTAATTGCCAAGAAAACTTTAAAAAAATTCTTGTTTGAGTTTTTCATCTATTATTTTATGTTATTTCAACTATATGTCAATCAAAAAAAACAATTTTTTAATAGTTTAACTTTTAACTAAATCCAATAGCAATAATCAAAAGCTTTAAAGCATGGTTTCAACCAATCAGAAACAAGAATTAAAAAAAAAAGTATCATGGCACACATTTGTTTTAAATGTTCGGGTTCAATATACGCTCTCTCAATAGCAATTGTTTGGCTTATACCAAAGAAACATATTTTATTTTTAAAAAAGAAAACACTTACTTACAGTAACGGTACACTGTAAAAAAATATTGTTGGTTTAACTTAAAAAATGAAGTAACCTGGTTACCTTAAAATTTTAAGTTCATTGAACTGGAAAAGTTGAGTTAATACAATGAAGGAGATTGATTTAAGCATCAGAAACTCAACATATTATGTTATCTGAACTATAAATTTGAAAAAAAAGAAAAAAATGTTGTGATTACAAATCATGAAAATATTTTTTTACAGTGATATGGACAATGGACGTATACCATTTGGTAAACCAGCCACAACTGATCATTTTTGGTCTGTACTTTTAAAGTACTATTGTACAAAGTAAGTGAATTTCTGTAAGTGTGATTTTTGTTAAGAGACAAATCGGAATCCATTTTCCATATAATTGACATTATATCATAAATGCTGTACTGTGTTTCTCTGTCGACGTGAGGAATGTCTGTGACAGTTTTGTTCATACAGCTTTGTTCACTCAATGGCATGTGTCTGTTGCGTCTGAGTTTACCCAGGTTTCCTTTTATACGCATTAAACACACACACACACACACACACTCAGTCTAAACTCAATTACCTGCAGGAATGTGACCTGGTCAGATCATGAAAGCTTCTAAGATCAACAGCCCGAGTGTTTAAGAACAGCAGACCGATTCTGTCTTTATCAGGATTTTTCCACAGAAATACTTCCACAGTGCAGCATCATTCTGTATATTCCTCCTGATAGAATTCAACGTCACTCAGTGTAACGGACAATGACATGATAATCTGAAGTAAAAAGAAGAACAGAAATATTTCAGTGAGGCTCAACAATTGTTTCTCGGAGTATACGGAAGTGAGACAGTCCAACCATGACAAATACATCTTTGTCTAGAGTACCTTTTAACCTTTATATGCTTGATATCATTATAGTAACCAGCTGAATCTAAAATAATGTGCTAATTATAGGTATTGATCATAACAAGTTATATAATATGTTAAATATTATGTTAAGGCTCTATTCACGTTATGCACAATGCTCATGAGGTGTAATTATCATATATTAATAGATTAATTCAAAAGTATTCATTCTTGTGCCACAGAGGATGATGTGAAATGCAATTGGATCTGAAAGAGTCACCCCATAAACTGGCCAAATAATCATTTCTCCTTCTTTAGCACTTAATTTTTCATAAAAAATCCATATATTGCATGGTAACGTTGAAGTGAACATTCCCAATTACAACTTACTGTGGTCAAAACTCATTTGCTTCCACCAAGATCTGTTAATAACACACCACCAACTCTGATGTTTTACTTTGAAACTACTGTAGCTTCCCACAAGAAAAATACAGTCAAACAACAACAAAAAAAACAACTAAAATAGATAACTTAGAAAAAGTGGTAAGTTACTTTTAGGCCATTGACTTTTTATTAAAAAGTTTTTACGTTTTTTAAAAAAACAGTATCAGCAGTATTGATCTGGCTCAAAAACCTTATCTCAATAAGGGTGATGTATGGACGTTTAATTCTGCCAATAAATAAAAAAATGTATATTTTATCTCATAATTATGACTTTTCCCCCATGCAATTATGAGGGGGAAAAAAGGTCCGAATTGCTAGATATGTCAGGATTTAGAGATAAAAGTTACTTTTTTATTCCATGGCAGTAGAAAAATTGCAAGGACAAAAGTAACAATTACACTGCAAAAATGAATGAGCTTTATCTAATCAAAAAAAATTGTGGCAACAGATTACGGGCAATATTATTAATTAAATTTAAGATTAGAATTGAGTAATAATTAATCAAATTAATTCCTTAACCATTTAAAATGAGTAAAATGTACAAAAAAAGTACACTGTAAACCCTAACGGTCAAAATAATTAATTGGTTTGAGTAGGACAAACTTAAATTCAACGAATTAGTTCAGTCAAATTCATTTTTATGAGTATTTAGCTCTTTCTTTTTCTTTCAAGTTCACAGAACTGATATATTTTAAGTAAACTGAACTGTTTCATTGTTTTGAGTTTGATGAAATTATTTATTTTAATTTAGACGAACTTAAGTTTAACTGAAATGGCTGGGATATCTATTTCCCAGCATGCTTTGCCGATGGCACTCAAAAGAGAGTGTAAATGCTAAAATGAAGTGCAATATAATGTTTTTTTGTGTGTAAGATTAATGTTAAGTGTGAGATTTAGTAGTGATTAATGTTTTGTTATGCTAATTTAGAAGAATTTCTGTTAATGTTGGCTTTCGGATAGTTACCATCATGGTGACGAGTGGTGCATTCAGCTTGATTTGAGAGCAAATTATCCCTTTATATTATAACGCTCAAGTGCTTCTGTGCTTCTAAGTGCTTATAACATAGTGTTTCTAATATGTTAGCATTTACTACGTAAACAAATTAGCTTTTAAAGCTAACTAAGTATAATATTAAAAGTGATTTGAGTTCTGCCAACTTATTCGGGTTTACAATGTACTTCATAGATTTAAGTTATAGTAACTAATTAGTACAATTAACTTTATTTATAAAACTTTATTTATATTAACTTACTTTATTTAGTACTATTTAACTTTAAGTTATTTTAACAATAAGTTATTGAGTTACTTGGAAACAAATCAAATATTTTTTTATGCTTAAATTGTTTGAGTTAATAAACTTAAATGACTTAAGGCAATCGGTTTCCTCAAACGGATTGAGTTGAACTAACTCATCAGGTTTTACAGTGTATGTTTAAGTCACCATTATGGTGATCGGTGTTTGTTTTAAAATGACGGGTTTCTCCTTCAGTGATTCTGCTTTGTTAACATCAGATGTCTTCAATGTTGGCAATATATAATAAAGATAATATGAAATAATTAATCTTTGACGTCTGTCTGTTATTCAGATATTTTTGTTAATTTTTGGTGTAAACTTTACTCATTTTAAATGCTTAACTTTTAAGGAATAATTTGATTAATTATTACTCAATTCTAATTTGTTCAATTTAATTAATAATGTTGCTTGTAATCTGTTGCCACAATTCTATTGATTAGATAAAGCATTTTAATTTTTACAGTGTAGCTTTTTTTAATTTTGTTTTTTTTATTTCATAGTTGGAAAGTTCAAACTAAAACACATAACCTGTGTAAGCCTATGCATGCATATTTTAATACCAAAAATATCAAAAAATATTGTTGGTTTAACTTAAAAAAGTAAGTAACCTGGTTGCCTTAAAATTTTAAGTTGATTGAACTCGAAAAATTGAGTTAATACAGTGAAGGAGATTAATTTAATCATCAGAAACTCAAAATAATATGTTATCTCAACTAAATAAATGACAAAAGAAAAAATGTTGTGATAACAAATCTTGAAAATATTTTTACAGTGTGTGCATGGATTCTTTAAATCATTTTTGAACATGTTCATTGGAATGAGCCTGAATACACCAATTCATTCAGACTTCTCAAAGCACCAACTTCAAAGTTATTGAAGTATGTTTGACAAGAACATCACTTTCAGTCTTTCTACTTAAAAAGTGAATGCTTAATTCAAAGTGTTACTTGCCGTTACTTAATTATTTGTGAACTTTACAAGAAATTTCTGAGTTTGAAACATTTTTCAGTGTAGCAACGTTGGTGGTATACATGATGCATTGATAAATATGATCTAACAAGCAGGCTCACATATGATAGCACCCATCGTTTTACATATCATTCATCAGGTGTGAGTGTTTGTGGTCTCCATGGCCCTACAACTCCCTCCGCAGAGAGAAAGAGAGAGAGAGAGAGACGGAGGGATGGAGCTATGTGGTGCGGGGGAGGTGAAGCTGCCGGCTGGGATTAGATACCTGAATCCAATCTTGAGGAGCAGTAGGTTCCAGCCGCGCTAAAGTGTTTTCAGGAAAATTTCTCATGTTCCCCCGCTAGCTGATTACTTCCAGATTTTAGTTCTGCTCCAGTGAAGATGAGCTGCATGGCGCGCTTTTTGTCAGCCGTGGTTAAGATGCGGTTTGACACGCGAGCCGTCCGGAGATGTGCTGTATAATCACGGTTAAAGGAGGGGAAGAGTGGGAGAGCCACCAGCCAATCATCATATGAAATTGACGTGACATTAAATCATAAAACGCTAGACTATACGTGCAGACTGTGTGCTTTGATGTGAAATTGTGTGTAAAAGTGATGCATGTCATTTTTTGTGCAAGACGAACTATGAGTGAATCACTTTAGGGTTGATCATGAAGAGTTGTTTCAGCCCGACACAGTAACTATGGTGAGCCTTTGGGGTGGGAAGATCTTTTTGTCCAAATAATGAAGGACATGCAAAGTATTTGGGGAAACCAAAGTTCGAGTTTGCACTGCACTGTTTACTAAGATAAATATCACTTTAGTGCTTATTCTTTGGTTTTAGGGTTTGATCAAATCACTAACATTAGTAAGTTTTGGCATGTAACTCGTCCTGCACCGTCTGTGCTCTAGAATCCTCTCATCATCTGATCAGACTTGTGATTTTAAACGTGTATTAATTGCAAGTGGGACGTTTGTCAAGAAAAATTGTCCGAGGCAATTGCTAATGGTGGTTGCTAATAGGCATAGGGATCGTACAACATTCAGAAGGGAATTGATGATGCATTTTATATTGCAATTAAAGGGGTAGTTCACTTTTAAATACATTTTTTGGTATGTTTTAGCTTACCTCATGAGCATCCATAGGTGTCTTTGTTTCCGCATTAGTTTCAATTTTGATATTTTTAGGTCAAACCGTTCTTCTCTGTCAGTCATATAATGGAGGTCTATGGTCACCACCTCAAAGAGCATGCACAGAGAAGTCCAAATTAAACATGATTTAATGACTCGTAAATGTAAGTCAAGTCAAGTCACATTTATTTATATAGCGCTTTTCACAATACAGATTGTATCAAAGCAGCTTCACAGTGATAACATGAAAGTAGTACAACACAGATCAATAATATTGTTAAATATTAAATAACCCCAACTAAGCAAGCCAAAAGCAAATGTAAGTACACATTGATGGCCTAAAACACTAAACGAGCGGTTTGTGTGAGAAAACGAACAGTATTATTATATCGTTTTACCTCTTGTAACCACAGTCACGTCCAAGTGATCTGAGGGCGTGGGCGCTTCGGTCTCGTTTCGTGTCTTAGGCCATCAATGTGTACTTACATTTACGAGTTATTAAATCATGTTTAATTTGGACTTCTCTGTGCATGCTCTTTGAGGTGGTGACCATAGACCTCCATTATATGACTGACAGACAAGAACGGTTTGACCTAAAAATATCAAAATTGAAAATACTGCGGAAACAAAGGCACCTACATCTTGGATGCCCTTCAGATAAACTAAAACATATCGGAAATTCATTTTAAAGTGAACTATCCTGCTGAAAAAAGAAATGTGTAGAATTTTTAGCAAAAAAAAAATCATGAACAACATGAACAGAATGAACAACAGAATGATAGAAAGACTGACAGAACGAACGAACCACAGATGGATGGATGAGTGGATTCTAGGGTGCTGCTGGTGTGTTCAGGGTTGTTACTAGGGTGTTGCCGGATAGAGAGACAGCTTGATAGATCAGTCAGAAAAGAAACGGCACATCAAATCAGCTTGAAAGATTTAGAGTGAAATTTAGAGTCTCAGAAGAATACGTTTAATGGGAATAACAGTATGTTGTCTTTGACAAGCTAACATGATAAAAGCCTTTCCATCTTCAGCGCTGCTCATTTGATTTGCATTCCAAACACGATTACATTAAACAGCAATTAAAGATTCATCATACAAACATCAGATGTCAAAAAAAGCGCCAGGACCAAAACAGAAGCGTCTTGCTCTGTGTTGCTTAAACTTCTGAGACATGCAGCGGCTAAAACTGTCATGAGGGAGTTGAATCAAAGAGAATGAGCTGTGTCTATTTCTGATGCGACAGGACTAGCGAGCGCTCGTCTTCTCCAAACGTACTTGTTCTTTCTACTCTTTGTTTTAAACTAATGTCAGTTCTGCTCTTTTTACTTCTACTCATTAACCTTGCTTGTTCTTCCAACTACACAGGCTTCTCACCGCAGCTCCTCCGACTCCTGTAAGGCTTTGCGTCTCTCCTGGGACCCAGAGAATGGAGAGGTTGGTTAATCATATACCCTTAAGCTCTGTGAATTTATCTGCCAAGAGTTTTTTTTTTCTCATTCTCAGGTTTCCATCTGCTCGCTTTGTTTTATTTTTGTTAATATTATTATTATTTCATTACTGTTACTTGCTTTGACAAACATCCTGAGATCCTCAAAGCACTTTTTGCTTCACTTGCTCTGAGACAACACAGAGAAATAATTTTTAAAGTGGCTAAAATACAGTATTCAGGTCATTCATACATAGTACATTATTATGCTCACATTAGTATAATAAATAACATTTAATCTCACATTTTTTAAAATTTTTACAGATAATTAGTTATAGATTATTCAATATCACTTTCTACTAAGGATGCACCGATATGAAAATTTTGGAAAATTCTTTATATTTGAAAGCCGATAACCGATATATCGGCCGATAAACTTAAATCCAAATTTTTATCTAATTTTGAGAGCCTGATTACAAAAACAAAAGTCTCAAAATTAAATCCAAGCGCACAATTATAATGATGTTCTCATTATAGTGTTGTATAGCCGATTTGCGTTGCACATGTTGTCCCGAACCAGATTTTCATTTTTTGAAGAGATTTCAATCATATTTTAAGACATTCAAAAACATAAACAGTTCGCAACAAGTGTCTCAGCTGAAGGGAATAATACATTATTTATCGGCTTTAATATAATTTTCTTACCAGGCCGATAACGATAACATAAAACATTAACATATATCGGCCGATACCGATATGCTGGCCGATATATCGTGCATCCTTACTTTCTACCCTGTTAATCTTTTACAAAATCCCTTTAACAATAGCCAGTTCCGTAATGACATCATCACAGAGGTAGTGACATCATTTTGGCGGGAAAACTATTGATTTTATGAACTGTTTTGTTTTTGTGGTCTTGCATTCTAAAACATCTTGTTTTTTACTGTTGTTGCTTGATAAAAATGCACCAATTAGATCAGAAATATGATAAAAAATATGTGTAAGCTGTTAATGTTTCACTGAGCAATGAGCAACTTAAGCTGAAAATGGCTAT
Source organism: Pimephales promelas (assembly GCF_988280905.1). Classification (NCBI taxonomy): domain Eukaryota; kingdom Metazoa; phylum Chordata; class Actinopteri; order Cypriniformes; family Leuciscidae; genus Pimephales; species Pimephales promelas. The sequence goes on along the minus strand of NC_142775.1, from coordinate 38,108,005 downwards.
TAAAATTACGGTTTCTCTGACTTTTCTCTATGATGGATAGTAGAAAAAAAAAATATCATCTTTTTAAGCCATTTCAGAAAAATACATAAAAATATATAATATTGCTAGCCTAAAAAGTGCTGAAATATATATATTTTAAACCATTTCACCCTGTCCTATACTAAAGCACAGAAAGACTTATTTTAAAATGAGCAGTTGTATGCTCTGCTCTCGGTGTGTATTTGAAAAAAGAGATTGAGTCCATCTTTGGCGTTGTCCATCTCAGGAGATGGCTGTGCAATCTCAATAATTCAGCAGTGGAATTGCTACACTGTGTAAACACAGCCGAATACAAGCCAAGCAGCACATCCGCTCTGTCTGTACACCTTCATGACATCACGACCATCAGCTCCAGTTTATGTTGAATATAATCCACACACTTGCAAGGGTGCATGGGAATCGTAAGGAATTTAATGATTCTGAGTCCAGTTCCTTAATGATTCTTTTAGTACTTTTAGTATCATCAAGCTCCCTTTAAATGAATCTTTTAATCAGGCTAAATGCCATGTTTAATTTGATGCGAATGATAACGAGGCTGTGAGGGATAGTACGGTGTGATTAAATTGACGGTACTAACTGGTGGGATTCACTATGTGGCAACAGTCACAGCTGGACTGCTGTTTTTGAAGAAGATTTGCACAAATCTTTCCCTAAATGAAAAAAGCTAAACATATGTTGTAAAGCTTGAAGTAAGGTAATATATTTTGTATATATTGTTTAAACCTTGAATGCCAAAATATGTTTCAAATTGTACAAATTGCAAGAAAATACATTTCCGGGTTTAATATATATATATATATATATATATATATATATATATATATATATATATTTATTTTTAAAGCATATTTTAACCATAAGAAATGCAAAGTTCTGTCATGAAACTCTAGACGGTGCTGGCTGATAGGTCCTTAACTCAATCTGCTTGCAATCACATCATTCTCTATAGGACACAGCTGATTGGTTCCTGCTGTATCAGTCGTCAATGAGCTCACTGCTCAACCTTCAAATACTTGGTCAGCATTTGCTGTAGAAGTTTGCAGTGCACTTTCAGAAATCCTCCACCTTCCCCAGCTCCACCTATATAGATATATCCTACTATAGGATAGAGCAGCAGCATGCCTTACTTGCTCACAGCGCCGTTTCATGCATGTATTTGCAGTAGCAAGTCCTTTACTTGCTCTGCAGCAGCAATAACAGCAACAGCAGCAACAATAACCAACAACAGCAACAGCAATAATCAACAGCAAAAACCAAAAGCAGCAGCAATAATCAATACCAGCAGCAGCATTAACCAACAGCAGCGACAGCAAAAACTAACAGAAGCGACAGCAATAACCAACATCAGCAGCAATAACTAGGGTTGGGTATCGTTTGAATTTGAACGATTCTGATTCCGATTCCTTGTTTCGATTCCGGTTCCTAACGATTCTCGATTCCGATTCTTTTAAGAGGCAGGGTCAAAAAAGTTTAGCCAACCTTGCTAACCAACGGCCTTTCTGAAGGAAATACTCCTTCTGTAAAAATACTCCTTTTGTCAAAAAATTTGCATTTTGCCGAGATTTCGTTATTTTTAGAAAAGTGAAGCCACATTTTGGATCGCTGACCTAAGGTTCTCATGTTCGACTCGCGTGGTTATGCCAACACTTCCGGTAGACGCTTCTTCGTTGGTGTTGTTCAGCGGTTTCTTCTTCCGCTCGGCGGACTGTGAATATCGAAACTAGGAATCGAAATTTTAACTTTTGAACGATTCCGGAAAAAACGAAAAGTTAGTCTCGGTTCCAATCGATACTCGATTCTCGATACCCAACCCTAGCAATAACCAACAGCAAAAACCAACAGAAGCGACAGCAATAACAGTAGCAGCAGCAATAACCAACAGCAATAACCAACAGCAATAACCAACAGCAAAAGCAATAACCAACAGCAAAAGCAATAACCAACAGCAGCAATAACCAACAGCAGCAACAGCAATAACCAACAGCAGCAATAACCAACAGCAGCAATAACCAACAGCAAAAGCAATAACCAACAGCAGCAATAACCAACAGCAGCAATAACCAACAGCAGCAATAACCAACAGCAGCAATAACCAACAGCAGCAATAACCAACAGCAGCAATAACCAACAGCAATAACAACAATAACCAATATCAACTATAGCAATAACAAACAACAACAATAACCAGCAGCAGCAAAAGCAAAAACCAACAGCAGCAATAACCAACAACTGCAAAAGCAATAATCAGCAGCAGCAATAATAATCAGATCTATTCTGCCAAGACCAAAAATATCAACATTGTCATATCTATTTATTACCATGCCAAACACTATGAGAGTTGTCATGACAGACATATATTTTGGCTGAAAATATATTTTTTAAAAATGGCCCAAAAATATGAATAAATACATTTAGAACATATACAATATATTAATGTAAATAATATATATACACTCTAAAAAATGCTGGGTTGTTTTAACCCAATTTTGGGTCAAATATGGACAAACCCGAAATGTTGGGTTAAAAATGTAATGTAAAAATTTAACCCAACGGCTGGGTTAGTCCATATTTGACCCAAAGTTGGGTTAAAACAACCCAGCATTTTTTAGAGTGTATATATATATATATATATATATTTGAAAAACTTATGTTGAAAAGCATTCATATACACTCACCGGCCACTTTATTAGGTACACCTGTCCAACTGCTCGTTAACACTTAATTTCTAAGCAGCCAATCACATGGTGGCAACTCAGTGCATTTAGGCATGTAGACATGGTCAAGACAATCTCCTGCAGTTCAAACCGAGCATCAGTATGGGGAAGAAAGGTGATTTGAGTGACTTTGAACGTGGCATGATTGTTGGTGCCAGAAGGGCTGGTCTGAGTATTTCAGAAACTGCTAATCTGCTGGGATTTTCACGCACAACCATCTCTAGGGTTTACAGAGAATGGTCCGAAAAAGAAAAAACATCCAGTGAGCGGCAGTTCTGTGGGCGGAAATGCCTTGTTGATGCCAGAGGTCAGAGGAGAATGGCCAGACTGGTTCGAGCTGATAGAAGGGCAACAGTGACTCAAATAACCACCCGTTACAACCAAGGTGGGCAGAAGAGCATCTCTAAACGCACAGTACGTCGAACTTTGAGGCAGATGGGCTACAGCAGCAGAAGACCACACCGGGTGCCACTCCTTTCAGCTAAGAACAGGAAACTGAGGCTACAATTTGCACAAGCTCATCGAAATTGGACAATAGAAGATTGGAAAAACGTTGCCTGGTCTGATGAGTCTCGATTTCTGCTGCGACATTCGGATGGTAGGGTCAGAATTTGGCGTCTACAACATGAAAGCATGGATCCATCCTGCCTTGTATCAACGGTTCAGGCTGGTGGTGGTGGTGTCATGGTGTGGGGAATATTTTCTTGGCACTCTTTGGGCCCCTTGGTACCAATTGAGCATCGTTGCAACGCCACAGCCTACCTGAGTATTGTTGCTGACCATGTCCATCCCTTTATGACCACAATGTCCCCATCCTCTGATGGCTACTTTCAGCAGGATAATGCGCCATGTCATAAAGCTGGAATCATCTCAGACTGGTTTCTTGAACATGACAATGAGTTCGCTGTACTCAAATGGCCTCCACAGTCACCAGATCTCAATCCAATAGAGCATCTTTGGGATGTGGTGGAACGGGAGATTCGCATCATGGATGTGCAGCCGACAAATCTGCGGCAACTGTGTGATGCCATCATGTCAATATGGACCAAACTCCCTGAGGAATGCTTCCAGCACCTTGTTGAATCTATGCCACGAAGAATTGAGGCAGTTCTGAAGGCAAAAGGGGGTCCAACCCGTTACTAGCATGGGGTACCTAATAAAGTGGCCGGTGAGTGTATACTGTATATATTCTGTAAAAGTGCACTGTATATAGTATAGTATAGTATAGTTAGTATATATACTTCATGTATGCACACATACAGTATTTATGTCAATGAATTCTCTGCTGGAATTGCTAATAGAAACAGGTGTCATGGAAATTCTGGAATGGATTTCTTCTCTTTTTTTTTCTTCTTTTTTTCCCCTATTTTTCAATTCACAACCCTGCTGTTGTTGTCTACAACATCATATCTCCTTAAATTGTTACGCCAAAGATGTGCACAATTGATAAAGAGATCCCCATATCAAAACCATAATTTGCCATGGTGATTAACTCATCAAGCTGTTACTATAGTAACAATACCGCTACAGTGGGGTGCCATCATTACAATTAACCCCGCTCACATTGTCTGTTCCCGTTTAATATCTTTGTCTATGTAACCCATATAGAATTATCAAGGTTGCTTGGAAAAGGAGAAAAAAAAAATCTCTTTGGGGGGATTTTTATTTTTTTTAATGATTTCAGAGGCCGAACTTAAAGTATTTGAACTGGTGCAATTACTAAAAAAAGTGAGTCAGGCCACACATTTGAGATGGCATGCACGCTGTTTTGAATAAAGTCAAACACAGCAGTGATGCTGATACTTCTTCTTGTCATTAGGGCTTTAATTAGAGCTCTCACCAGTAACAGTCTGTCTCCATTCACGCTCCCTGAAGGAATACACCATGAGCTCTCATTGTGGGCATTAAATGTGCCGTCACTGAACATGTTTTCCTTGCTGTTTATTAAATTTCTCATCCGAGTAAAGCGATTAGCGGCTCTCTGAATGACATTTACAGTCTGTGTTGTGTTTGTTGCGTAGGATTTTTGTGAACTTAAACAGAAGCGGTTTAATTGAGAGACAGGCAGTGTTTAAACAAAGAAAATTAGCAGCTTGGATCTTAAACACTACTGGGATTTTTCTAGTGCTCATCAGATTTTTTTCCCTCCACAGCACACATGACATATTTATGAGTGATTCTTCAGTTACTTAAAACGGCTCTTTAAAGGAACAGGACATCCGAAAATGAAAATGATTTCATTGTTTACTCGCCCTCATGTCATTCCAAACCTGCAAAACAAGGGTAAATAATGACAGCATTTTTAAGTGAGCTATGTGTTTTCACTACTTTTCACTCAATTTCATAACTTCAGCTTTAAAAAAAAAATTAATGACGTAGGGTGTTAAAAGGTCATGGTAAAGGGTTAGTTCACCCAAAAATGAAAATTAAGTCATTAATTACTCACCCCCATGCTGTACCAACCCCGTAAGACCTTCGTTCATCTTCGGAACACAAATAAAGATATTTTTGATTGAATCTGAGAGCTGGATCAGTCCTATAGACTGCCTAAGGGACTGGCTCTTGACGGCCCATAAAGTCATTAAAGAAAAGGTTTAAATATTCCATGTGCCTACAGCAGCTCAATTATAAGCGACGAGACTACTTTTTGTGCGAAAAAAACATAAATAACGACTTAATTCGACTATTCCATTACTTCCTTATGGGCGCATGCGCGAGAACTGAGACGAGGACGTTCTCCTACTACTACTTCTTGTTACCGGCTGCTCACCGCTTAGGAGTTTTACCGCCACCTACCGTATAAGATGATGATCCATATATATATATAAGCGCTCCGGATTATAAGGCGCACAGCACTGACGTTTTTTGAGAAGATTAAAGGCTTTTAAGTGCACCTTATAGTGCGGAAAATACGCTAATTGAAAAGAAAGTTTTGCGCTTCCAGCTATATCAGCACATCATCTTATACGGTAGGGGGCGGTAAAACTCCTAAGCGGTGAGCAGCCGGTAACAAGAAGTAGTAGTAGGAGAACGTCCTCGTCTCAGTTCTCGCGCCCATAAGGAAGTAATGGAATAGTCGAATAAAGTCGTTATTTATGTTTTTTTCGCACAAAAAGTATTCTCGTCGCTTGATAAACTTATAATTGAGCCACTGTAGGCACATGGAACATTTAAACATTTTCTTTAATGACTTTATGGGCCGTCAAGAGCCAGTCCCTTAGGCAGTCTATGTAGGACTGATCCAGCTCTCAGATTCAATCAAAAATATCTTTATTTGTGTTCCGAAGATGATCGAAGGTCTTACGGGGTTGGAACAGGATGGGGGTGAGTAATTAATGACTTAATTTTCATTTTTGGGTGAACTAACCCTTTAATGACTGCTTTTTTGAGGAAAAGCTTGAATAGCTTTGGACTTGCTCACACAAGTTGAACCTGAATGAAACAAATGTTCCTCTCACTTCTTAATTTTCAATCCATAACAAATTTTCCTCCATATTCGTTGTCCAAAATCTGTGTCTGATTCAGGACTGCATATGTATGTGGTCTAAATCTGATTCCCAAAAATCAGATCGGGCAAGATTTAAGTGTTCACACTATCTCTGAAGAAGTCTGACCTGGTCACTTGACCCCAAAAAAAAAAAAATCGGATTTGGGCTACGTTTGTCTGCAGTGTGAACGGGGCCTAAAAGAACATTTGAGATGATGTGCTGTATAGTCCAGTTATCCAATCACATCCACTATTGAGGCAAAGTCACGCGAGTGTTTTCTCGCGTATCGAGGGATTTATTCGGTAAATGTGTTTCCACCGTAGTTTATATGCATATCTTCTTATCAGATAAACAACTCAATTCAACGCATGTTTTTTTAAATAATTTATGCACATCATGACATTTCCATCCAATTTTTTTTTATACAATATCCCATAAAAATAAGTGGATGGAAACATATACTGAAGCTTTTTTGTTGTATTGCACATCTAAAAATTCTTCAATATTCTTCTGTTTACCACAGAATTATCCATATAAATATATTTTTAATACCAAGTCCATTTTCACTCTGATTATTATTGCTTTAAGGCTGGATATACTGAATGTGAAGCTGTCTCTGGGTCACGCAGGTTTTTCCCTTCAAGTCTTCAATCATGTCGAGATGGCGTGGGTCCCCTGGCAGTGCGTCTGCTTTCCGGTTATGCCACATTTAACTGACTCCTCCTGTCTGCTGCCAACCCGCACCAGCCGCCCGTCCACCCAGATAAACGCAACACGACAGGTGCGTCTGGCTCTCCAAACACCGCACATGTCCTCTGCCTCACCCCACAATCACAAATGCCGTCGATTCGCTTCACTCGTATGGACAGTCTTAGGAAGCTTCACCACTCACCGAGATACAGACGTCATGTTTTGGTTACATACGACTGGCTCCGACAAACAGAATCTGCAGACGTTTTGACACTTTATTCACTGATTTTGGAAAGAATTGATAAATGCTGACAACTGAAAGACAATCATATTAGCCAGAATATTTTTAGGAATTAACCCACCGAAAAATTAAAAAAGGTGCTGTCAATGCAGACTGTAAATACAGATGCAATAACGGTCTGTTTATGTAGATTTTACAGATGAATACTTTGCTAAATAAGTTCCATATGTTTACAGATTGCCGTGACGCTCAGCAGCACAGCGTGTTCAAAGAGTGTTAATTATACAGGCCGCTAATAAGTATGTATATGCATAATCGCATAAATCCATAATTACCTAAACAGTGTCTCATTACATGCACGTGGTTAGTATATAAATAGTGCATTTTTGCAGAAGGTTGGAGACAAAATCCACTAAACATGTTTTATTTGCTCAATTACAGTTTAATCTCACCAGATATAAAATAAAATGCTACATTTCAT